>NW_023270426.1:1003040-1129240 GCF_011800145.1 Mirounga leonina | reverse complement strand
AATAAATAAATAAATAAATAAATAAATAAATAAATAAATAAATAAATCACTTCTTTCTCAAGTGGAACTTAGAACTATTTTTACCCCTCAAAGTTTGTCACTGATATTTGGTCTTTAAAAAATAATGAGGGTGATGGTAGCTTTTTGCAACAGACTAATCGGTAGGAATCAATAAAAAATATTCTTGGTTTTATTTATAAGTAAACATAACAAAAGCAAAAATTCTAAAATGTTCATAAGCAAACATCAGCCCACAGCATGAGTTATATGTGTAATGTTTTGCTTGCTTGAGTCCATTTGCTTGCTATCCAATTAGAAATTTACACTGTGATGAAAGTAGGAATTTCTATCTAATATTTAGGTGGTAAAATGCAAAGTGCATTTTACAGATGGTGACAAATATTTGAATCAAATTACTCACAGCGTCTTTCAGGGACTAATTATTACACGTCTAGACATTACTTTCATACCAAATACCTCTCGGGGGTAAACAGCTCAGAAAGAATACATGGATACAGAGTATGGAAAGCAACAGGGCTACTTGAAAATAAACCTCATTCTGTATGCCAACAAATCTCCAAATTTTACTCTCCAGATCTCTTTACAATTAATGAAGAGCCCAGGAAAGCCTCTGTCTCCATGGCCTGTATCTATCATTATTTACCATATAGGAAACTAAAACCTAGCAGTCTTTTAGATATGCATGCATTAATTAGTTTTAAAGTAACAATAAGAAACCATATTATATCAGAAGGCAGATAATGTATTTATATGAAAAATAATATTGTAAAACAAAAAAATACAATAAGAGGGGCCCTGTTTCACACATTTTGCCAATGTCTTTACGTCTGGCTTAACAGGAAACAAGTGTAATTTTCTATGTGCTTCTGCATTTGATCCATTGAGATTTGTCACTTTGGTTGAAGCATATGAAAAAAAAAAAATCTGGTCTGGTCCAGATAGATTGTTGGAAAGCAGGAGTATTTTGACTTTTCATTCAATTGTGGATATTCTACCTAAACTCAATGAATGAATCTAAAACAAAGTTTATGATAATTTGTTAGATTTTATTTTTTTTTTATTTTAAAGATTTTGTTTATTTATTTGACAGAGAGAGAGACAGTGAGAGAGGGAACACAAGCAGGGGGAATGGGAGAGGGAGAAGCAGGCCTCCCACCGAGCAGGGAGCCCAACGTGGGGCTCAATCTTAGGACCCTGGGATCATGACCTGAGCCAAAGGCAGATGCTTAACAACTGAGCCACCCAGGCACCCTGGTCGTTAGATTTTAAAAACGAACTCATTGATGAGTATGTAGAACAACTTCTGATTTTTGAAAAATAAATATCCAGGGCAGCTGGATGGCTCAGTCAGTTAAGACTCTGCCTTCAGCTCAGGTCATGATCCCGGGGTCCTGGTATCAAGTCCCACATCAGGCTCCCTGCTTAGCAGGGAGCCTGCTTCTCCCTCCCCCTCTACTGCTCTTCCTGCTTGTGCTCTCTCTCTCACACTCACTCTCTCTCTCTCAAATAAATAAGATATTTAAAAAACACTATTTAAAAATAAATAAATAAATGTCCAAATGTATATATGAATATGTAAATATGGCCCCAGAAGCATGGGGAAAAGGTCTTAAAAAAATAAATACGATATTATTTAACTTCTATAATATGCATCATATATTATTGTGTAATATATATTATATGTGAATATTACTTATTATGTTATTAGGATAGTATCTATTTAACTTCTATGATAACTTGGGGCAGGGGCAGAAAGAGGGTCCCAAAAAGAATGAAATGTGAATTACGGATACGTTTTACTTTCTTGTGGGGAGTCTGTGTGCCTGTGTGTACGTACCTTTGTTTTTCAAATTTAAAAAAAGGGGGGAGGGAGTGGGTTGGAGAGGAAGCCAGACCAACTTTCAGACTTTTGAGTGACACCTAATGTCAAAGACCAAGAAAATTTACAAAGTCCGGGTAAAGATGGTTTTTCTCAAAATTCTATCTCTATCAAATCACTTATTAATATTTGAAAAGAACACAAAATTCTCAGATAAGCAAAGTACACAGAAGAAATGCTACCCACACATCCTCTTGAAAAGTACTTTAAGGTGTTGTCTAGCCAGGTTAGAGAGGAAATTCCAAGTTAGGATGACAAGAATAGACAGGTGGCCACATAAAAGGATTCATTACTGAACACGCTGTCCTCTACCACAGGATGTTGTACATTTTAAGTAATATTAGAGCAGTCCAGTTACTCGAGTTACGCTTATACAATAGGTACTGGGACAGGCAGAATTTCTAGTGTAGAACCTATGGTATGTATTCCCTTGGCTTTTGGAACTCTCTGTACCACTAGTCTGTCAAAAAGTGTAAACAGAAATCAACTAAAAATCATTCCAACAAGTGAAAGTTCATAAAGGAAAAATCTAGAAACAAAACTGAAAATCGGGAGTCTCTGACCCGTGTTTCTCACTCTGCCTTTGCTTTGTCCTCATCCATGTAACCCTCCTCCTCCTCCTCCTCCTCTTCTTCCCTCCCTTACAGATGCCAAAGTCCCATCCCAAAAAATCTGCTTCACCAGACTGAATGAAACTTGGCTATCTGTATTCATTAAAGTTTCTCATTCAGACTTGAGAGGACGGAGATAGCTCTAAATGGAGGCTATCTTGGATGAGTAGGTCAAGTTAATAATAATATTATTGTCTATTCATCTAAAAACATGCATCCCATATCTAGCTCCAAGGAGAAACAAATTTGGATTTTCCATTTGGTGAAAGATCATAAGCCTATGATCTCGATTCCATTGGAAGAGGACCACATACAACTTTAAGGAAATTTTAGTTTCTGACTCTTGATAAAAAAGTATAGAGCCATATAACTCATACATCTACTCAAAAAATACTTACTGAACGCCTCTAGGTCCCAAGTACTGTGTTGGATGGTGGAGATAGGATGGTCCATAAAGTAGACACATACCCTGTCTCCTAGGACTAAGACCCTTTGTCATACTGTGTCGTAGATAAAATATTAACTAACTCAAGACAACAAATATACTTACAGAATAGTCTCTTGAGATACAGAGTACATTAACACATTTTTTTGAACAAATATAACAACAGAACATTCATTGGATTCACTGTCAATCTGTTTTCTGACCCAAAAAATGCAGAATTTCAACAGTTGGTCTGAAATTTTCTCCACATGTTTGAAAAATATTAATGTTTTTTAGCTATAAATGTAAATATTAACACGATAAAAGATATTAATCTAAACAGAGATTAATACACATTTTAGCCACCTGGTCAATATCTATGATAGAAGTAAGAAGTTAATATATTTTCCCAAAATTCTGTTCTTTGGAAGGATATTTAACTTAGTTCCATTTAAAATATTTTTAAATGTTTTCACATGCTCATTACAGCAATGGACTTAAAAACAACAAACTTCAGTATATTGACATTGTCATTACTCATCCTATTGTTTCCTCCAATTTTTTCTTCCAGTGTATCCATTTTTCCAAAATGCAATACCATGACATTTCTTTATCACTATGCAGTGGAATGCATGCTTCCCAGAACATGCCTCTTTCGCATAAGGATTCTTTTGAGCTGAAGGCAATCAAGACCCAGCAGACTCAGGAAAAGCTTTTTACCTCCCCCTTAAATGCCTAAAAGAAAGGGGGCCTGTCTGAGCAAGAGAACTATCACCAGAGATAATTTTTTTAATGTAAAAGACTTAATCTGCACATCAAGGCAAACATCTGATGACCAAAGAACTTCATCTTCTCCTCTTATCTTCCTGTGAAAAGCCTCCCCCTCCTGAAGCCCTAGACCCTATATTTTTCCTATATTTGCCTCAATTACCTGCCTGCCTTTGAGTCCCCTATCTTTTGGGGGCTAGGGTAGAGGTAAAATTATTTTTCCTCCCCTACACCTATTTACCCAAGCAATTCCTGTTTAATTCATTTCATCTTTCCTCATAAATAATTGCGCCAGCTCCTTATAACTCTTGTTGCTTTTTTTCTGATTCCTTCTACATTTCGGAGCTAATGAAGTGGTCAGTACTTAGCCTGCTACATTTCTTTAAGACTTCGGTAAGAATTATGACCACCCTGTCCAATGCCATGTTGTTTCTGTCGAGAAGATAAACTATCCTAAGTTTCATGGTGCTATGCTAAGTTTTTGTAATTTAATCTAACCCTTGGGTCTTTTTTGGCAGCTTTCTCACACAGGATCACATCTATGTGATTGGTTTACTTCAAGTCAACACAAATTAAGATGATGTATCCCACGTCTACTTATCTCTTCCCCTCTCTGATGTGTTCACAAAGGACTTCCAAGTACTTAGAGAGGGGACAGGGAAATAAGGGACAAACATCATGGATCCCTTACTGAAAAAGAACTGCCATAGTGTTTTTAAGAAATATTTTGGGCATATGTTTACAAGTTTGGTGTGGGTCGACTATTAGTTGTTTCTGTTTGTTTGTTTGTTTAAATAATGCATCACACTACACATTGATTATATTCTTTTCCCTATTACATTAATAGAAACAGGTGAACATCATGAACTGTGCCTATAAAGAGTCAATGATTCAATTGCAGGGGAAAAACTACTGGACTCACAGCCTCATATAATATTGATTCTATTGTTAATTAATTGCCTACCATGAGTCTGGTGCTATACTAGATACATGGCAAGAGGATGAAAAAGTAGTTTCTGTTGACAAGGAAGAGCAGGAAAGAGAAGGCAAAATGGTAGTGAACTGTGAGCATGGGCTCGGACTCTGAGAGTCAAATGTGGCTTCTATGCTTTTTAGCTGTTTGACTTTAAACAAGTTCTTGAACCTCGCTAACCCTAAGTTTCTTCCTCAGAGGCTTAGAAAACATAAAAAGCTAAATTGAATGCCTCCCATTTACTACAACTGACTTAAAGTTAACACTTCCCATCATTAAGTGATTTACATAAATTACCTCATTTAGTCATGATTTATCTTGTGAAGCAAGAGAGGCTCAGTGACCTGAAGTCGCACAGTAAGGAAACAATAGACATGGGATTGGGACATAGTTTTATCTCCAAATTTTAGGCGGTTTCCTTCTGTTTTTCATTAAGTTTGTTTTAATCGATGGTACATGGACACAGACATTTACATGTTAAGTTGTTCTAAAGGGCTTATTATGAAAACCATTGTCTTTAGAGGCCTACCTTCTACCATTCCCAACCCCCAGAGATGGCTGCCTAGAAGTCTTTGAGCTGTCTCTCTCTTGGCATTTACCTCTGCATCAGTAAATAATCATTTTTACAGCACACTACTTGATTGGGGTGGACAGGAAGGGGCAGGCAAGGGGGACACAGATTAACTATTGTTTTTCACAATGCAAGATGAGAATCTTCATCATTTCTATACTTTCAACACGTCCATACCACATCTATCGTTCCCTCCCGTACCATTCTCCCCAAATAGTAATACAGTCTATTCGGTCTTTATGTCATCATGACTATTTAATATTTGTGCCTTAGTATACTTTTTTTAAAGATTTTATTTATTTATTTGAGAGAGAGAGCATGAGTGAGGGGAGCAGCAGAGGGAAAAGCAAACTCCCCACTGAGCAGGAGCCTGAGGCAGGGCTCAATCTCAGGACTCTGAGATCATAACCTGAGCCAAAGGCAGACGCTTAACCCACTGAGCCACCCAGGGGCCCCATATGCCTTAGTATACTTTGATTATGTTTTTCTTACACAACCTTCTTGTTTTCTTCAGATTTAATACTGTTCTCATTCCCCATGTGCTTAACATTACTGTGTTTCCATTCCTCTCTGATTCTCTCAATCTCTCAATGTATCCAAATATGCCAGGTATTCGTTTTTGTCATTTTCTTCTATTGGAGACATGGCTCTCAGAGCTTTCTGAACTGTTCCACTCCAAAATGGTGGCCCTCCATGCTGACCACCAGTCCACATCCTGTGCACTCATCTCTTCCTGGAGTTGGATTCCTTATTCCCCAAATCCCATGAATTGCCCTTTCTTCATGTACTCTCTTATTTTAGTGGAGCAACTCCCCTTGGGGCTTCCCAAGACAGAGCTCTTAGGAGTTAAAAGGTTTTAAGGCACTGCATATCTGAAAATGTTCTAGTCTTTCACACTTAACTGATAGTTTTGCTGGGTATATAATTTTCGGTTTGATACCGTTTATCATCAACATTTTGAAGACATTACTTCACTGTTTTCCAGCTTCTAGTTGCTGTGAAGAGCTCTGAAGCTCTTCTGACTTCTGATCCTTTATGTGTTACCCTCACTACCCCCATATCTCTTGGTGCTTCTAGGACTTTCTGTTTGTCTCCAGGATTCTGTTTCATGATGCTATGCCTTGGTGTGAGTCTATTTTCATCTGTTATTCTGGGAAACTCAATTGTTTAATTCTGGAAATTTTTCTTGAATTAATTTTTAATGTTTTCCTCCTTTCTATTTTTTCTGTTTTTCAGATATGGTACTTCTACTACTGAATTCCTCGACCCACTTTTCTTTCTAATTTCCCATATGAATACATTAATAACCATGAGCTTCTCTCTGACTATTCCTTCAAAAACTGTATCTTGTTCTTCCTACGTAGTATTTTCTCTTATGTCTGAGAATAGTAATGATCAATTTCTCTAAAGCTTTCATTTTCCTGATTAGCATCTTGTAAGTTTTACAGTCTTCTCATGGGTTTTGTTTTGAACTCTTTTATGTTAGACTCTCCCTCAGGTATCTGTTCATTGTTGCCTATCTGCTCATATCTAAGAAACTGACTGGAAACCCTGTGGACTGCCCAACCAAGGCCTTTATACAAGGGAATCTGACTCTTCTTTTATTAGAGAAACCCTGGTATCAGTATATTTACATATTTGTTCTTAGACTTGTCAGAAATCCCAGAAAATAATCTTCCAATCACTCAAGCTTTGTGAACCCAGGGGTAAAAGAGTTCAGCATGGGAAGGGATCTTAATATTCATATATAACATTTCATTTAATATCCATGTTTCTGTTTGGTTCTCTTCCCTCATATGTGCCACATTCACCAACACCTGGTTTATTATCTACAAAGAAGAAAATTTTAATTTACTGTTGATTTGGAGTAGGCACAGTATTTGATGGAGGGGGGAAACTGCTCCATTGTCTTTCAGTCAGTCCTTTTGGTTTTAGCACCACCTTCACCCTCACTTTCTGAGGTATCTGGGGCTACCATATTTGGGGCATATTTGAGGTCTGCAGTACAAAAGGGTGCTTCCTGTATTTCTCTGTGATTGGCTTAAGATTCAGCAATCTCAGATCAGCTAAGTCTTTTCCTTATTTCTAAAATATTGCTGATGTTGCTGACTTGCCCTCCAGCTCTATTTTATGCCTTTATGTATTTTTTTACTGAGATTTTAGAACATGATTCAGGAAGCATATGTATCTGGGCCAGATATATGTGTTCATGCCCTACCTTTACCCAGAAATCCTTGGGATTCCATGCTTTTACCTCTACTCCAGCACAGAGAAACATCACATAATGTACTTCACTTCTTTTCATTTCCCTGTTTTTGGCTTTCCCTCTGTTCAGCAAGAGACACTCTTTTGCCTTGAGGAAAATTAGAGTGATTACAGCTGGAATGCCAAGGACAAGTACTGCAAAATAGGCTCCTTCAGGAAAAAGAGCAGAAAAATCAAGCTTTCAATTATAAGAGACATATAGTTAAGAGAGAGAAGAAGTTTTCTAAATTCAAAATTTTCCCAGTAAGTGTCAAGAACCAAAGCTAAGGGGACTCAACATATGGTTTTTACCATAAACCATGGGGTAGAAAATTGCTGCTCTACAGATGGTAATAAGAATTCTTTGCTAAGGTAGAGTAAGTAGCCTAGAGAGAGGGGAGGGGAAAGGGAGGACTCAGCCCTGAGCCTCTTCCAGGACTGGGTGGAGAGAGAAGCTGGTAAAAGAACATCTCAAGGATCACCTCTGTGACTCAGTCAGTTAAGCATCTGGCTCTTGGTTTCAGCTCAGGTTATGATCTCAAAGTCCTGGGACTGAGCCCTGCATCAGGCTCCGAGCTCAGCAGGGTGTCTGCATGGGATTTTCTCTCTCCCTCTACCCCTCTTCCAGCTTGCATGAGCTCTCTCTCTCACATAAATAAATAAATCTAAAAAAAAAAAAAAAAAAGAGCATCTCAAGATGAATTAGGAATCTCTAAGCAGGGTACATGAGACTCAGTTGCCACATGGAAATCTGAGCAGAGTTCTTATAGATTATATCCAGCCAATAGGGTTCAGGCTCAATAAAGTTGTATAATTAGACAGATGTCAGCTTTAAATGGGGTCAAATAAGTAAATTAAAGAAGTGGCCTCTATATAATAATGAGCTGGAAATATACTGGCTATCTCCTTGTGACATAAGAAAAAATCACAGGGGGACTTGGGTGGCTCAGTTGGTTAAGCATCTGACTCTTGATTTTGGCTCAGGTCATAATCTCAGGGTCATGGGATCAAGCGCCACAACAGGCTCCAGGGTCAGCACAGAGTCTGCTTGTCCCTCTCCCTCTGCTCCTCCCCCAGCCTGTGCTCTCTCTCTCTCTAATAAATAAAATCTTTAAAAAAAAAAAAGAAGAAGAAGAAGAAGAAAATCACAATCTATATGCATTTTTAACCATCAGCAAAACACCAACAGGCTCCTTATATGGCCAGGATGCCCACAATGATGGTGAGCACTGATGACCTGTAGAAATATGGTGTTAGTATTAAATACGTTTTTCTTTAACTGTTAAGATCTTCACTAATTTATAATTATATTCCCCATGTGAAGATCTGAGTTTCTTTTCAATAAACCCAGAGCAGCTTTCACAGACCACAAAGTGACACCAGAGATATTACCAAGAGGATGAAGCTTTTAAGGCCCCAATGGGGCCCTGGTGTCCCTCTGTGACCAAGGATCACAGAGAAGTGGGCAGTGTAGCACTCACCTCCTTGGATTTCTCTAAGTACAAGGGAGGTTGACAGACCAGACAACACATAAAGTTGAGCTCTCCCACTTTTTGTTTCCTAAACAAGTAATTTTAAGGAACATCAGTAATCACAACCAAAACAACAAATCAAAACTAGTCAGTGTCTATGCCAAATAGAAGTTCTATTACAGTTGACCCTTGAACAACACAGGTTTGAACTGCATACGCCCACTTATATGCAGATTTTTTTCAGTAAGTATATTGGAAATGTTTTTGGAGATATACATCAATTTGAGAAAACTCATAGACAAACCGCATAGCCTAGAAATACCAAAAAAAAGAAAAAGAAAAAGGTACATCAAAATGCATAAAATATATGTAGAAACTACTCTATCATTTACTACTATAAAACGTACACAGATCTATTAGAAGAACTTCAGATTTGTCAAAAATTCGGCACACAACACCATACAGGGCACCATTCATGGTAGAGGGAAATGTAAACAAACGTAAGGATGCAGTATTAAATCATAACTGCATAAAATGCACTGTAGTGAGCACTGTTCTACTGTAATAATTTTGTTTGCAGCAACCTCTTGTTGCTATTGTGGTGAGCTCAAGTGTTGCAAGTATCTACTTAAAATGCCATGTGACATTAATTATCTCTGCCTGAGCAGTTCCTCTCTCCAGTAACTTGTGTGTTACAGTAAAAAGTGACCTCTCTTGGTTCTCACATATATTTCATCATGTGTAGAGCAATATCATAAACCTTGACTACACCCCGGGACCCATACAAAGTGCCACCAGTGATATGGGAAGCGCTCCCAAGAAGCAGAGGAAAACCACAACATTACAAAAAAGTTGAATTGCTGGATACCTACTGTAGACTGAGATCTGCAGGTGCAGTTGCCCACCATTTCAGGATAAATGAATCCAGCGTAAGGACGATTTAAAAAAAAAAGGAAGTTTGTGCAGCTGCCACTGCTTATATACCAGCAGTCATGAAAATCTTGCACTTTTTGCAAAATATTTTTATATCGTATAGAAAATGCAGCTTTTATATGGGTGCAGGATTGCCATAAGAAAGGCATACCTATAGGTTCTAATATGATTTGAGAAAAAGCTAAGTCATTGTATGAAAACTTAAAGCAAAGGGAAGGTGAATCAACATTTTTCTAGATATGGTGCTCGCTTCAGCAGCACATATACTAAAAAAAAAAAAAAAAATTTTTTTTCTAGATATGTCTCCTGAGGCAAATAAAAGAAAGGCAAAAATAAATGATTGGGACCACATCAAAATAAAAGCTTTTACACAGCAAAGGAAACCATCAACAAAACAAAAAGGCAACCTACTGGGTGGGAGAAGATATTTGCAAATGATATTACCCAATAAGGGATTAATGTCCAAAATATATAAAGAACTTATACAACTCAACACCCAAAAACAAACAATCCCATTAAAAAATGAGCAGAGGGTCTGAAAAGGCATTTTTCTGAAGAAGTACTACAGATGGCCAACAGACACATGAAAAGATGCTCAACATCACTAATTGTAAGGGAAATGCAAATCAAAACCACAATGAGACTTCACCTTACACCTGTCAGAAGAGCTAAAATCAAAAAGACAAGAAATAACAAATGTTGAAGAGGATGTGGAGAAAAAGGAACTTTCATGCACTGTTGGTGGGAATATAAACTGGTGCAGCCACTGTGGAAAACAGTATGGAGGTTACTCAAAAAATTAAAAATAGAATAACCACATGATCTAGTAATTCCACTTCTGGGTATTTACTCAAAGAAAGCAAAAACAGCAAGGCAAAAAGATAATATGCACCCCTGTGTTTACTGAAGCATTATTTACAAGAGCCAAGACATGGAAGCAACTTAAGTATCCATCAAGATAGAAGAGGATAAAAAAGATGTGATTGAAAGAGAGAGAGAAATATTACACAGCCATAAAAAGGATGAGGACGCCCCCCCCCCAAAAAAAGAGAGAGCTTGAGATCTTGCCATTTATCACAACATGGATAGACCTAGAGGGTATTACGCTAAGTGAAATAAGTCAGACAGAGAAAGACAAATACCATATGATTTCACTCAAAACAAAACAAATGAATAAACAAAAAGTAGAATCAGACATATAAGTACAGAGAATAGACTGATGGTTGCCAGCGGGGAGGGGGTTGGGGGAGATGGGCAAAATGGGTTAAGAGGAGTGAGAGATACAGGGTGCCTGTCATGGAATGAATAAGTCACATGGATAAAAGGCCCAGCATAGGGAACATAGTCAGTGATATTGGAATGTCACTGCATGGTGACAGATGGTAGTGACACTTGTGGAGAACACAGAATTATTTACAGAGATACTAAATCACTATGTTGTACACCTGAAACTTATGTAATAATGTGTGTCAACCATAGCCAAATTGAAAAAATTCTTTGTAATTTGTAACTATGGAAAAAAAAAAAAGGAAGGTGAAGGATCTAAAGCTGGTGAATTTCTTGCCAGCAAAGGATGGTTTGATAAATATTAGAAAGACGCTTGGTTTAAAAATGGTCAAAATAAGAGAAGCAGCTTCTGCTGACCAAGAGACAGAGATGAGTTCCAGACACCGTTAAGAAAATCATTGAGTAGAAAGGACATCCGCCTGAATAGGTTTTTAATACAGGCATATGCCCTATTCTGGAAAAAGATGCCACAAAAGACATTAATGAGTAAGGAAGAGAAGCAAGCACCAGGATTTGAGGTAGGAAGGAACAGGCTAACTCTACTGTTTGCTGCAAATGCAGTTGGGTTTATGAACAGG
Source organism: Mirounga leonina (assembly GCF_011800145.1). Classification (NCBI taxonomy): domain Eukaryota; kingdom Metazoa; phylum Chordata; class Mammalia; order Carnivora; family Phocidae; genus Mirounga; species Mirounga leonina. The sequence goes on along the minus strand of NW_023270426.1, from coordinate 1,117,479 downwards.
ACTGCCCTTGTCTATAAGGCTGCTGATTTCTGAGACTTGAAGGCAATATATAAACACCAACTGCCAGTCTTCTGATTGTACAACTAGAAGGCCTGGACAGTGAGAACCTTTTTTTTGGATTGGTTCCATCAATGCTTTGTTCCTGAAACCAGGAAGTACCTTGCCAGTAAGGGGCAGCCTTTTAAATATCAAATATCAAATACCTAATACCAAATTCTTTTTATATTAGACAATGCCCCTGGCCACCCAGAACCCCAAGAGTTCAACACCAAAGCTGTCAAAGTGGTCTACTTGTCCTCAAATACAACGTCTTTAATTCTGCCTCTAAATCAGGGGGTCAACGGTTTCTGGTCACCAGTAGGCTATTAGAAGTTTTGGGGGAGTCAAAAGTTATATATGGATTTTCTGTTACATAAAGGGTTTGGCACTCCTAACCCCTGCATTGTTCAAAGGTCAACACTGCTATTGTAATTTTCAAGAAGGTATTTTTTTGAACATTTGAGCAAAGAACATGTTTTATTGAGGAGTAGATACAGAACAGCACATTCTACCACATGTAGGGAAGCGTTAGCTTGGGTAAGTGCCTTTTCCCCTTATGAAAGTCCCCAGTGAAGTCAAGAAGGTATTTTTAAAGTAAAACAGCAGATAAATTTTATGGCACAAAAAGAATCATAAGTATCAAATTCCCTAGTCTGTATTAGTCTATTCTCTAGGGCATGTTATTCTATTAGTGGCTTTAGAATAATGGTAGAGTGATCTACTCCAGAAGTAATAAATAAGTCTAACTAGAATCGGAAACTATTATAAATAACAGATTCACAAAATTATCCAACTCCAAATAATGCCTTAATGAGACAGAAATTCATTAATTATGTTTCTTAAATTTAGGCAAAGGCAATAAAACCACAAAAAATATATTTTGGTTTTTCTGGTTTTGAAATAATCCTGATCAGTACTAGGAACCAAGGGAATAGGAGTACAGGAATCCTCTCTTTCTTGTCCTCTCTTCCCAGTTAGATCAGGGTGTGTACAAGGTCCTTTTCAATAAAGCATCAGTGTTCATTTATCTTTTAGAATAGTCTGATCATAAATGAAGTAAACATGACCTTCTACATTATGGTTAATGCTTACACTTATTCTTGACAAAAAATACACTTGTGTTCATTTCTTTAGCAAGCCATTCCTCCCGTCTATATCATTATAAATAAAGACATTAAACAGACCTTACCAAAGACTAATTTCTGTGGCACTTAATTTGATGCTTTGCTGTTTTATCATTATGCTGTGTTTATGGCCAATCCATATTGTGAGGCTTCATCAAGACGATTTGAAATCATAATGAAATATCAGAATATATGCTTCTCTAAAACCCAAAGGATCACATATTAAGAATGATAGAGATAAAAAGAAACAAAAAAACATATAGCAGCATTATCTACAATAACTAAACTATGGAAAGAGCCCCGATATCCTTCGACAGATGAACAGATAAAGAACATGTAGAATATATATACAATGGAATATTGCTCAGCCATCAAAAAGAATGAAGTCTTGCCATTTACAATGACATGGATGGAGCTAGAGAGTATTAAGCTAAGTGAAATAAGTCAGTCAGAGAAAGACAAATACCATATGATTTCACTCATGTGTGGAATTTAAGAAACAAAACAAATGAGTAGAGGGAAAAGAAGAGAGACAAACCAAGAAACAGACTCTTAACTATAGAGAATATACTGATGGTTGTCAGAGGGGACGTGGGTGGGAGGATGGGTGAAACAGGTGATGGGGATTAAGGAGGCCACTTGTCATGATGAGCACTGAGTGTTGTATGGAAGTGTTGAATCACTACATTGTACACCTGAAACAGATATAACTCTGCATATTAGCTGACTGGAATTTACATAAAAACTTTAAAAAAAAAACAGAAACAAACTTGTAAATGCAAAGCACAAGCTGGTGGTTGCCAGGAGGTGGGGGAGGGAGTAGATTTGGGAGGATGGGCAAAATAGAGGAACGGGATTATAATGTACAAACTTTCAGTTACAAAAATCAGTAAGTCACAGGGATGAGAAGTACAGCATAGGGAATATAGTCAACAATATTGTAATAACATTGTGGTGACAGATGGTGACAACAATCCTGGTGAACACTGAGTAATATACAGAATCCTTGAATCACTATGATGGACACCTGAAATGAGTATAATATTGTATGTCAACTATACTTCCATTAAAAAGAAAAATTAAAAAAGAAGAACAAGGCCCAGCACCAAGAAGGGGTGTACAAATATAAGACTGAGCAGATACGGTGGAATCAGGTTGGATAGTAACATTAGCATCTCCCTCTCCGCCAATGTCTGAGGCCACCCTCCCAAAAATTCATGGCAGGCTTCCAGATTTTTGTTAAGACAGGATAGGTTATTCATTCATACCAATCTTTCCTCTGAAAACAACTTTTATAACCCTGGATAAAACTTCAACAATCCCTTCTTTACCCAACTGAAAAGCTTAAAAGGGAATGAGCCTACGTGGCCAAAATAACAGGAAACTGGAGATCGAGAGGTAGGTAAATACAGCTTGGAGGCCACGTTTGCTATGTGACTATTTTCCAAACCAGAAAACTGCTTTTGATAACGTTTTAGGATAAGAGGAACAGCAACCACAGGTCAAGACATATACAAAGTAGGGAGTCTAATATGGGGGGAGAAAGACCTCTACAGATGTATCCTCACCCACACCTACTTCCTTTACTTTATAAAGAAAAAGGTATATTGGATAGGATTTGAATGTGTCATTTTAAGAATCCTGCCTGGGAAACCATACAGGCTCTCCATTTACCTCTGGATGTTCACAGTTGTTTTGTTTTGTTTTGTTTTGTTTTGTTTTGTTTTGTTTTGGAGGAGGCTCTACACCGAGCGAGGAACCCAACATGGGCTTGAACTCACAACTTTGAGATCAAGACCTGAGCTGAGATCAAGGGTCAGACATGTAACCAACTGAGCCACCCTGGTGCCCCTACACAGTTTTATTTTTGACCCAGGAAATTAAGGTCACTCATTTGCTACTTTTTAAAGCTTGTCCCAGAGTGAGGTCAAATTCTCTAAGCTACTGGGTGCAGCAAGAGTAATCAGATCAAATCGCTGAGTTTTTTTTTTGAATGACTACTGTGCATGGATTTACAGGAACATCTGTGCCTCTACAGACATGCATGGAACTAAGGTTCTTGGAATTTACCCTTGGTTATATGCTTGCATGGATTGTATTAGCACTGAGCTGTAAGAGACAAACCCTGCAAAGCATCTAAGCTTCCTTATCCAGTGAGTAGAGATGAAGAGAAGCAAAGCTGGATAAGGAGATCCAGATGGGACCACAGGCACAAAACAGATTAAATCTACACCCAGCTCAGCAAGTCAGAGCTGGTGGCAAATCTACAAAGCTGAGATGGCAAAATAGCTTGGCATATAGTCAAAGAAGCAGAATTACAGGATGTTAACCCACCAGCACTGGGAGTAGACCCAAATTTTGGTAGGGAAGAAAAAGAAAGCCGGGTCCTGTTTGGGCAGCTCCAACAAGAAGATTCAAGACCCCTACCTCCTCCCCTGATCCTCACCTTCCTGAATGAAGGCAGTAATGGTGTGAGCCCACATTTTCCCATCCTGTTGAAGTTCTACTAGTGCCCAAGTAACTGGGAAAGCAAGTTAAGGAAAGTATACCCCTTTATTCTTAGAGAGACTATAGGCTTGAGGAGATTTATACCCAATCAAGGAAGAAGAAACAGAAAAGAGGAGAGAAAAGGAAAACTATTCCCAGAACTGTAAAACAGAAAAAAAAAAATACATATAACATACTAAACAAATTTAAATAACACATTATTAAACTTTATATCTAAAAAAGTGACAAAACTGTAAACAGTAATTTCTTCGTAGTCTTAAATGATGGCAGGAGCTGATTGTAGAGAACAAGGTCAGGGTGATGGGCCACAGGGTGAAGTACATGGCTTAACAGCAAATGTTTAGTGCTGTCTCCTCCACTACCAGAATGCATGGGGCTGGTAGGAGTGACACTCTCCCAATCACATCTAATAATCCTCTTGAAGAACTTTGGGTATGATGTGCTGGGAGGTCCTAAGATCCACAGGAAGAGTAATTCTACCAGAAAACAGAAATGTGTGGAAGAGAATGCAAACAGAATGTCCCCAGATCATTTTGGGTTCCTCATGCCAAAAATCCAATGGTCTGAGAAGCAGGTCTCTGTACCGGCCAAGATTATATGTGCCGAGAGGGAGGAAAGTGGGTTGCTGCAACACGATGGGGGGCTATGTGCGAAACCCAGGGATGCCCTGGGTCCCCCTCAGAGTCCCCCCCTGTCCAATAGTAGTGGTCAATGGGAAATTCCAGCCATCTAACAAAAAGAAGTCCTCCCAAAACTCAGATCCTGCGGGAATGAAAGATGGGTCACCAGCTGGATAAAGAACACCATCCAGCTAAGGCTGCAGCAGAAGGGAGGGGAATATAGGATGGGTGGTGGAAGAAGACCAGTACCCTGAGGAAGGAAGAAGGCCACGTGACCAGCTATAGTATCAGGGACCTTAGCTGATTTTTTTACGTCACTGAATTGTTTCTCTAACACTCTTGCCCTTTTCCTCCTAGCCACTTTCTATACAAGAATAGGACTGGCAGCTAATGTTTTAGGTGGGGGTATGACACATTGGCATTTGTTCCTAATACAGCTGATGGGACTTCGGGCATCTCCTGTGGTGGGTTTCAACCAGAAGAAGGAAAAAGAGTGGATACTGAACAGCAAAAGGGACTTCTGCTCATTGTCTTCCAATGCACTTCTTATCTTGCAAGCCTGACGTGCATAGACTTCATCAAAGGGCTCCCTTTTACCCAGTATCCCAGATGGGTTTGGTTAATGGAGAGTCACAGCTGGAGTCAGCAGAGAACAAGGAAAGTATCTGAAGTCATTTGAAAGTCCCTTTTTTTTCTCTTTTTTTCTTTTATTTGAATGTCCAATAAGTTTCTGACATTACCCCTCTGGTAATTTCAATCTACTTATCGCCCCTGCCTCAATATTGTCTTTTTATGGAGAGCCTCTTAGCTGATCAAACGGACAGAAAATGAGGGAAGTCAATGAAATATATATTTTATAAACTAAAATAATCACGAGATGTTTGTGACACCTTGATTACTGAGATAGTGACATTTCAGCCTAAGAGCATTTCTACTGCAAAATCCTGAGAAGGAGGGGGAAGGTGGTAAGGATCAGTTGGGTTGAACCAGCAGTTGTGTAACTAACAAGACTGGTGTTGCCAAAAATTCCCATTAAGAAGAATAAGTACAAAACATCAGGAAACCAGAGTGACTACACAGGAATCCCTGAGGGGGCAGTATGTTCAGACATCTATTTAATAATGGAACTAGGAGCATACAGTCTAGTAGAAATACAACAGAGGAGCATAATTCTTTTTTTTTTTTTTTTTTTGGAGTGGTAGGGGCAGAGGGAGAGGGAGAGAGAATCTCTCCTTAAGAGAATCTTAAGCCTGATGCAGGGCTTGATCCCATGACCCTGAGATGATGATGTGAGCCGAAATCAAGAATCGATCGCTTAACCAACTGAGCCACCCAGGTGCCCCAAAAGGAGTGAGAATCTTTTAAAGTGTCCTGAAGATCAGAGTCAAGAATGGTCTGAGGCTTAAGGAAAAGGCTGAAGACAACCTGACAAAAAGCATTATGAAAATGCACCTCACTGAGTGATTAAAGAATCTGTTGATAATTATCTGGAAGATTGCAGTGAATTAGAGATATAACAGATCTCTGGAAAAACAAATAATCTGATTTAAAAATGGACAGGACACCCGGATAAACATTTGTCCAAAGAAGACATACAGATGGTCAAGAGACATATGAAAAGATGCTCAACATCACTAATTACTAGGGAAATGCAAATCAAAACCACAATGAGATATCATCTCACACCCGTCAGAATGGCTAAACTCAAAAAGACAAATAACAAGGGGAGGATGTGGAGAAAAAGGAACTCTCCTACACCATTGGTGGGAATGCAAACTGGTACAGCCACTGTGGAAAAGAGTATGGAGGCTCCTCAAAAAATTAAAAATAGAACTACCATATGACCCAGTAATCCCAGTACTGGGTATTTACCCAAAAAATATGAAATGTGAAAACACCAATTCAAAAAGATATAAGCACCTTTATGTTTACCACAGCACTATTACAATAGCCAAGATATGGAAGCAACCTAAGTATCCCATCGATAGACGAATAGATAAAGAGGATGTGGCATACATATATACAAAGGAATACTACTCAGCCATTAAAAAAGAATGAGATCTTGCCATTTATCACAACATGGATGGACCTAAAGGTTACCAGGCTAAGTGAAATAAGTCAGACAGAGAAAGACAAATCCCATATGATTTCACTTATGTGTGGAATCTAAAAAAAAAACAAACAAACAAACAAAAAGCAGAAACAGACCCATAAATACAGAGAACAAACTGGTGGTTGCCAGAAGGGAGGGGGAGCAAATGGACCAAATGGGTGAAGCGGAGTGGGAGATATGGGCTTCCAGTTATGGAAGGAATAAGTCATGGGAATAAAGGCACAGCATAGAGAACATAGTCTGTGGCGCTGTAATGGCGTTGTATGGTAACAGATAATAGCTACATTTGGGGTGAGCACAGCATAACAGATGGAGTTGTTGAATCATATGTTGTACACCTAAAAGTAATGTAACATCGTGCATCAACTACACTTCAATTAAAAAAAAAAAAAACAACCATGTGGCCTCAATAAGAGTGCTGCCTGGTTTGCTTATAATCTGGATCAATCTTTGAGTTGCACTGTCCATTTCATGCTGTCCTTAACCCACACCTCCCACATTGTTCTCTGTCACGCATATGATGGATGGACATATCCTTCTCCAAAAGTTCCTAATTACTAGTTGTAGAAAATGCCAACTCTCTGTGTCCCCAAATACATGCAGCACATATTTCAAAACACAGGGTGTTCACATTTTACCTAAGAGTCTGCTTTCTTCTGATGTTCTTTTTTAAGATTTTATTTATTTATTTGGTGGGGAGGAGCATATGAGTGGGAGGAGGGGCAGGGGACTGGGTAGAGAGAGGGGCAGAGGGAGAGGGAGAAGCAGACTCCCCACTGAGCAGGGAGCCCGACATAACACAGGATTCGATCCTGGGACCCTGAGATCATGACCTGAGCCAAAGGCAGAATGCTTACAGATTGAGCCACCCAGGCGCCCCTCTGATGTTCTTAACCAAGTATCTGATGCCAGTAACTTCTCACCCCAGGACAGTTTCTCTTTCTGTGTCTGCAGCCCAGCAGGCTCCCCTCCTACATTTTCTCCTCCCTCTTATGTTTTCCCTCTCTGTCAAGAGATAGGGTGGTTCACATTCCTCTCCTTTTCACTGGGGAGAATAAATTCCAGCTTTGAGTCCAAGCTCAACGCAAATCCTCTGAGGAGCAGTATGGAGCTCACCTGTTTCCTGAGTACCACTAATAAATGCCCTTCCTAACAGGGCCATCCCTCAGGTGTAAGGGGCCCTTGGCAAATAATTTCATGGGGCCCTTGTCTAATTCTAGCAGTTTGATTTTTTTAAATGTACAGAATTCATGGGCTGATGTAAGGTATGGCGATTTGTGGACGAAGAGACAGAATAATGGGTAGAGTGGGGATACATATTGGTTTATTTTCCAATCAGTGTGTGTGAAGTTTCTTCTTAGTATCTTGGTACCATCCCTTCCTGTCCACGACCAGGCATCATCAATTCACATTCTCCACTGCCATATGCATCATTCCTGGCTAATATCCTATCACCCCCTATGAAAAAAAGTTAGTGCCATAATTACTCACAATGCCACTATTGAAAAAAGGTAGGACTTCTTGCCTCTGCAGTTCCCTAATTCCATTTATGTAATGCTGGTTATATCATTACTCCTGACACTCTATCATCTGCCATGCTGCCCAGGAACACAGGCTTCCACCGACTCCCACAAAAGTATTTATTGTGCTTCAAACTCTCAATGTCCACAAGCACAAGTCTTACTCAGAGGATGTAGGAAAATGCAAATAATTAATTTGTGTTATAGTCATGTTAAATCTACTTTTCAGAACTGTATGGTATAAGTATAGTACAACATATCCTCCAACCCCATGTCTTCTTTGAGCCCTTTAAGACATAATCACGGAATTCTTAAAATGTGATCCTTCTCAGTATTGACCTGACCCTTGTCTTCCATACACTGCCACCAGTAGGGAGGATAAAAGGAACAAGGGGAATTCTCATTAGGACAAGGAAGGTCTTCCCCTTGTCCGGCAACCTGGGACAGCATGAAATCAACATATAGATCAGAGGGAAGAGAGGACATCAGTTGCAAGGGTCCACTGGTACTGCAAAGTAACAGTCTTGAAATACTGAGGGGAGATAGACACAGTCACCCCTATGGATATCCCAACACGTTGTATAGAGCCTACAAAGGGGATGGGGCAACTGCTCTGGGTTCTAGCAGCAAGGGATCATGAGTACAAGATCCTTACCTCCAATTCTGCTGCCCTCAGGTGTTGGGAGACTGGAGGTGACCCCGCATTCACAACATGGATAGGCAAGAGCCAATACATGGGTCCATATAAATGGCTCAAGTCCAAGGGACAGTGGCAGACTATAGGTACAAAGTCATAAACTCATCCTGTATCCAACATGTTTGAAAATTACCCAAAATGATTAGGTCAGCACCATTCTAACAGCCCAATCTTATGGGAGCTCACAAATACAGCACTGTCCATAGGAGTTATCAGCTCACCAGGCTACCCTTTGGAACCAGAGCCCAGTTATCCTACCATGGAGTCCTGGGATGATCTCATAGGCCTCAGGGTGTCTGGTCAACCTGTTGCATGGAGTGGAGAACTACAGATACTCCAAGGGAGAAAATAAGACCAGGGCCCACTCATGTCCCAACCCCAGCCCAGGACACCCTGACTAGTGAGCACTAAAAGCCCCCTGGACAGTTGCAGGCATCAGAGGGGGATTTAGAATATTTCAACAAAGGCACAGTTTAAGGCACAGGGCACCTGAAGGCATAAATGTCTGGGGGCAGGGACCCACTTGCCCAAGTCTAAAGGTAGCACTGTTCCCAAACACAGCAGCTCATATTTTTCAGGATGCCACGCCAAAGCCATGTCCTACTTTATATTAAACTACATTTAATTAAATAGGTATTTCTTGGTACTCCACAAAACAGTGAGGTGTTTCACCATCTGAACAAATATGGAAAATAATTATCATTTAGTCTAATTTACAATAGACTAATTTAATCTTTTTACTTTCTTCTTGACAATACTAAAGCCAAGATAGCAGTCACGTGGCACTTCCCCTCCACCTCTGCACCCTCCTGCTCATTCTCTGGCACTAATCAGGTTCCCGAAGAATAAGTGGCCTGCCCACCACATCCAGGGCAGAGCCCTTGATTTCCTTTACTCAGACAAGATACTGCTCACCACCCAGTACTCAGTCAACACCTTCCCAACAGATGACCCCAATTCCCATAACATGGACGGTTCTGAGAGTTCACTTAACTCTCTGTTCCATGGGTGATGATACAGAAGTTTATTACATTATGAACATGATAAACCAGGTTCCAAAACCCAGAAAATCTGGAAATCAGAGCCTCAGCACCGACCTCGGTGATGGGATAAACAAACAGGCAGCTGTGATCACTCCAGTGTAATCCTATTAATCACCACGGCCCCCAGAATAAAATAGGAGAAAAACCAAGCCTACTGCACCAGCACTAAATTAACTTCCTCCAACTCTGCCACACAGAGGAAACGATTCATCACATTCAGGCCTGAAGCTCATTTTCCACATGAAAAATGAACTTAAGTATAATTTAATGAACCTCAGAAAACAGGTACATTTCCATAATGTTTGGGGATTTCTATATATTAAAAAAATATCAAGAGCTTCCTGGCTGCATAATGATCAAACACCAGGACTGCCCAAATGGAAGTTCATTTTTTTTTTTGAAATTAATTTTTAAAGAGCGATGGTTGACCTTCCCTGGCACAGATTCCTTATACATTTTTTACTGAGTAAATAAACAATTGCACCTCTGTGTGTGTCTGTGTTTCTTTTTGTTCCTGGTGACTTTCCATCTCCTAATGGCATAATAATGACAATCTCCAGCATCTCAACTGTCTTCAACACCTAAACCAGACACCAAGACAGTAACCTGCTTATCTTTCTTGCTCAGCATGGCCACCCAAATAGTGTTCAGGCTACAGTCATTTTACCAAGTGATGAAGGGTTTTTGGAGCTCCATGAATTTTAAGGACATTTTAGGCTCTTCTCAAAGATCACAAACAAGCAGAGAGGGGAAGGGCGCTATCAATGTGGATCGGGGTCCACAATGAGAGCCACCTAACGACACGCAGATCTTAAATTGGGTCTTGAAAAGAACAGAGGACGTGACCAGAGGGGTGGAAGAAGGGTGCTCCAAGAGATGGGATTAGAATGCTCAAAACATAAAGAAAGATCTTCACAGAAATTAGAGGGGACCTGAGGGATGGGCAGCTTATCTGCATTGGTTGGTTAAATCGTAGTGGTTAAAAACAACATCAGCTAGATATAGTGAAGGCAGATTAAAAACTGGTGTGCATAAATTCGTATTTTTAAATTGAGAAAAATTAAAGTATAAAGAAGGCTTTTCATCAAAAAGGAGCCAATTTAGAGGGGACCTTGGGAAGATGGCAGAGTAGGAGGACAATGACCTCACCCTGTCCCACATTTTCAACTAGAGATCATCCATATCCAAGTCAATAAACTAGAGAGTGATCCAAAGACTGGCAGAACAAACTCCACAACTAAATATAGAGAAGAAGCTGCAACTGAAAGTTTAGGAAGGTCAGAAAGGCAGAGGGAGGTTGCCTACAGGAGGGAGGGAGCTGCATGCATGGAGAGGGCAGGGAAATGGGCCCTCTCACCCAGGAGCTCAAAGGGAAGACTGATCCCCATACTGTTTGGCTTTAAAAGCCAAAGGGGTTAAAATCCATGATTTTGAAAAACCAGTGGGACTTAGAGCCTGGAGCACTGGAGGTCAGCTGATTCAGCACTGGGCAAGCTGGGAGGGTGAGTGACACCTGGGCCACTGCCCTTAAAGAGACAGCAGCCTACACAGAGAGACAACATAAACACAGCCGTTTACATAACACCAAAGGCAAAGAGAGACAGATCTGTTCTTACAGATTTTGGAGTGTGTTGGGGGACTTCTATGAAAATGAGGGAGCTGGCAAACCCTATTTTCCTCCCCTACAGCATAAACACAGGGCCATGGCGGGGCGGGAGGCGGGGGGAGGGTTCTGCACAGACACTTGCTACATAACCTTCTAGCAGTACACCACACTGAGTTCTCCAGAGGACTCTCCTACTCCAAGTCTGCTAGTCTCAGCTCAGGGCAAATTTTGTTAAAGCCTCCCGTGAGCCCCACCCCTCCCCAGTCAATGGGTGCATAGCTGCCACCACACCCTGACACATCCACCTCAATGCACCCCCAGCCACCATCGTGGGCTGCACCCAGCTGCATGCTGCCAGCCACCACTGCACACTGGGCCCAGTCGTACCCCGCCACTGGCACATGCCATGCCCAGCCTTGTGCCCCCTGCCTCCCCAGTGCATTGACCCTAGCCCCCACAACACTTGGGGGATCCAACATAGGACTAGGGGCTCAGTGCAAATTTTTCTAACACTGCCTCCCTACTCCCACGTTAAATTGGGTCTTGAAAAGAACAGAGGACGTGACCAGAGGGGTGGAAGAAGGGTGCTCCAAGAGATGGGATTAGAATGGTCATACCAGCAGGTATGACCCTCAGAGCAGGCCTGCCTGCATCCCAGTAACACTACAGAAACCAAGTGCAGCCCAAAACAGGGAGAGAGTCAGTGCAGACAACTGCACTGAAAGGAAAAGTGACTCAGACACAACAGCAGGGTGTAAGCAACACACATAGGATACTCCCCTAAAGTGTCAGGTTCTGCTGAACAGGGGACACTGCCCTGCAGGGCACTCCAGGACCTCTTCTTCATAAAGTCACTGTTTCAAGAGCAGAAAAAAGAGCTGACTTTCTTAACACAGAGAAACAGACATAGAGAGGCACACAAAATGAGGAAATGGAAACTAACCCCAAATGAAAGAACAGGACAAGGCCATGGCCAGAGATCTAAGCGAAACAGACATAAGTAACATGACTGATAGGGAATTTAAGGCAGTGGTCATAATGATTCAATGGGCTTGAGAAAAGAGTGGAAGACATGACTGAGATCCTTAAAAGAGAGATAAGGAATGACACAGCAGAAATAAAGGGAACAATAAATGAAATGAGAAACACTTTTGTTGGAATGAACAGCAGGTTGTAAAAAGCATAGGAATGAATTAATAACCTAGAAGACAGAGTAACGGAGAGTAACCAGACTGAACAAAAAAAAAGAGAAAAGAATTATGCAAAATGAGGATAGACCCAGGGAACTCAGTGACTCCATCAAACGTAATAACATTCATAGTATAGGAGTTCCAGAAGAAGAAGAAACAGAAAAGAGGGCAGAAATTTATTTGAAGATATAATAGCTGAAAACCTTTCTAATCTGGGGAGGGAAACAGACATCCAGATACAGGAGGCACAGAGAACTCCCATCAAAATTAATGAAAGTGGACCCACACCAAGACATATTGTATTTACATTGGAAAAATACAGTAAAGAGAAAAAATTTTTAAAGCAGCAAGACTGAAGAAGACACTAACTTACAAGGGAAAACCCATAAGGCTAGCAGGAGATTTTTCAACAGAAATTTTGCAAGCCAGAAGAGAGTGACATGATATATTCAACGTGCTGGATGGGAAAAATCTGCAGCTGGGAATACTCTATCCAGCAAGGCTATCATTCAGAATAGAAATACAGATAAAGAGTTGCCCAGACAAACAAAAACTAAAGGAGTTCATGACCACTACCCCAGCCCTGTAAGAATTAATTAATTAAAGTAGACTTAATTAAAGGAGACTCTTTGAGTAGAAAGGAGAGACCAAAAATGACAGTGTAAAGGTAGGAAACACAAAAGCAGTAAAACAGTACCTATCTGTGGAGATTAAATGGAAGAATGCAGGTCATACAGCGGCACAGCGCCTTGGACCATATGAAGGCTCAAGGAACAGTAATGATGTGGCTAGCCCTCATTCTGTCTTGGTTCCTGTGGTTCTTCCCACCAGAAGAGCTTCCCCTCCTCTTCTCAATGACCTCCCTTACCTTTCCCTCCTCCTTTCAGGATAGGTAAAGTCTTCTTTCCTCCAGGCTACTTGGCTTGTCTCTTTTAGGGACACCTGGGTTCACACATACTTACAGACAGTCCCCAGGGGCTTAAGTCCTCACCATTCTCTATTCATTTCAGAGGCAGACAATTGTCACCCAAGAGCATGTTGCCACGACTGAAGAAAGAGTGCCCCAGGCACTGGTATCCACTACTCCCAGGTGTGAGGGACTATCCTGTGACATCCACTGTGTTTACTAGAAAAAGGAAGACCAAGGCACTCAGCAGGTTGCTGGAGCAGGCAGAGCAGGTTAGGTAGGAGAATGGGTAAGACAGAGGCTGTCCTCCCTAAGCCTTGCTGATAATAGTCCCCGAGGTTCTCAGAGTAGTTATCAAGAGCAGGTATAACAGTGAACTAGGTTAGAAAGTCTCCAGTTGGGCCCTGCAGCTGTCCAGCTACTTCTAAGCAAGCTTTTCTGATATACTTAGTCATGCCTGATCTCCTCTATAAAAATAAAGCCCGAAATCAAATTCCCCTCTTGGCTCTATGTATTCATGCTTCTGAGTCCCACTGTTTCCATAGCTGAATGTCTACCACTGTCAAGGTCACAGAGCCCTCTTATCCTTCTTACAAGCAGAGACAGTGCCCAAAGGCCATTATCAAACAAGAGCTGTCTGCCCCTTTCCCTGTGTGACTTCTCATATTCATGGAAGCAGATGGCAATTTTATGATGAATCGCCTGAACGGGTGAGTAACTGTCCAGGGAAGCAAAAGATGAGGACATGTCCTCATCCCTATAATCCAAGAAAAATTCTTTCAACAGCATAAATAAATTGATAGTTGTTCCAAACGGAAGTCTCCTACAACTTGCCAGAGGAAGAAAGATGGATGGAGTCCACAAATTCAAGTAAAAGTGGGAAACACCACTTGTAGGTTTGAATGACTAGATATTGTTTTAAGTTTCACAACGGGCCTGAAAAATGCATTTGTAATCATAAGCCATATTTGCAGGAAGTAATGGATATTGCTAAACTACCTCCTAAAGCCTTTGGTTAAGGGAGTAAATAGCAACTCTCTTCTGACAATTTTCCAGTGAATCCTTTCTTCATACACTGAATGAAGCTAATCCTGGTCAAACGATCACAAAATCAATACTAATGAAGACTTTAAAAAAATAACAATTTACTTTATCCTCTACATATTAAAAATTCTAAAGAAATCCAATCCTACAATGGCTCTTCATGTAATTTGTGGGTCACTTTCATTACATAATCAAAAAAAAAAAAAAAAACTTCCATTCTACTCCTGAAACTAATATTACACCCTATGTTAACTAGAACTTAAATAAAAACTTGAAACATTAAAAGAAAAAGAACTTCCAAATGTTGAAAAATTCTCCCTTTGCCTCTGTGACTGCAGAGAATACCCATTGTTTTCTTTTCCCGGTATTCATTCTCCCTTTCCCTGGCAATGACCCTCTGGTTTCCCCATAAAGACCCACCTGTTTCTCACTTTACTCTTTGTAACTGGCGGGGGAAAGCAGAGGGGGCAGGGGTAGGGGGGTGGATTTCCCACCATGGCTCCCAGGTGAGCATCTCATAACCACTTCACTTGGAAGGAACTGAAATCAATCAGATTCCCCCTTAGCTCATGTCTTCTGCTCTCTACCTTCTGCTTCCTTCCACCCCATCTCTACAGATCTGCCTTCTCCACTTCTTTTTTTATAAGATTTTATTTATTTATTTGTCAGAGAGAGAGAGCACAAGCAGGTGGAGTGGCAGGCAGAGGGAGAGGGAGAAGCAGACTCCCCACTGAGCAGGGAGCCTGATGCGGGGCTCAATCCCAGGACCCTGAGATTATGACCTGAGCCGAAGGCAGATGCTTAACCGACTGAGCCACCCAGGCGTCCCGCATTCTCCAGTTCTTCAAGCACATGGCAGAATACCATGCCCCCAGAGCTCCAAAGTTTTGTAGTTTCCACCTCAATCTCATGCCAACACCTATTATATGCCTTTATAACCCAATTCCAAAAGATCAAGAAAAAGACTCTAACAAGCACATATTTATCTACCACTGGACCAAGCAGCTATTGCCAAGAGTGTATGGGTCGACTTATATTAGTACAAAGTTGGATGTCCCATTCCTCATCAATCTGGGATTGACTAAAAGAGAGGGTTCTTTAGCTGGGCGATACCCCAAAGGCTACCTACTACCATCTCCTTTTCCCCTTTTAATTACAACTTTTATTCCTCAATGTGCCCGTTATTTCCTAGATCACCCAGAATGGTCATTTCTCAAGTGACAGCTCACCATGATTCAGACAAGATGGCAAAACTTGGGAAATCCAGGTACCAACATGTGTTAAAGAATCAGATGTACCCATAGCCAACACTGGCACTGGTGTTATCTTCTATAAAGGATCATGCAAGTAAGTGATCATATAGGATTTTCACAAGGGCTTTATCATCAGCCTCATCTACTCAGATGCCTCATCCAACAGCCAATCCACAGCAGAGAATGTTAATTTGTTCTATTTATAACTTGCACAATAGGAGCCACAGTCTGAAGAATTCTAATACCATTTTGCAAGTGATAAATGCCTGGTATTTGAAATGATGATTACAAGGCAGGTTAACCAAGAAAAAAATGATTTGCAGCAATTAGAGAAGTTCAAAGTTTCCTGGAACATCTAAATTATTGTCCAGATTTTGCTGCTTGGAAGCATATATTTTATAAACCCAACTGTATGGAATAATCACTAGGTTTAGTGAATTTAATGAAACTCTGACATATTACTAAATTGATTTAAAGCAAAGAGATTCCCAGAATGAAGGAGAATTTGAACTTCTCCAGACAATGCTATGACAGAGATTCCACTTGTTGACAGGAATGCAGGCAGGCATCAATCTATTTTTACTTATATTTATGCCACCAACTGACACTGTGAAGGAGAAAAAATATACTTTATGACATAATTTAGCAAACAGTGCCCCGCCCCCAGAAGCCCAGTCACTCATTCAGCTGTTAATCCTGTGCTGCCTTGCAAATTTCTTTTCTGAAGTGGTCTTAATTTATACCAGCAATCTAATTTCCTTTTCAATTTCACTTTTCCCTCATTGTCCTCTTTTTCTCCCCTCTTCCTGTTAGTCCCATTGAAGTGAGTGAATGGCACCCCAGCTACTGTGTCATCCAAGACGGAAATTTGGGCAATGTAATCTCTCTCTCTCACCCATAACATTCTAACTGCACAACAAGCCATGTCCAATCTCTCCAAGACATACTTTTTCCTTTATATAGACTTACTTTTCAGAGCACTTTGAAGTTCACAGCAAAATTGAGGGACAGAAGGTATAGAGATTTCCTGTATATGTCATTTCCCCACACACACAGCCTCCCCCACACCACATCAGAGTGGTAGATTGTTAGCAGTAATAAGTCTACACAGACACATCATCATCACCCCAAATCCATAGTCCACCAAAAGGCTCACTACTGGGGTATATTCTATGGTTTTGACAAATGTATAATGAAATGTATAACCCCTGGCAACCACTGATCTTTTTATTGTCTTCTTAATTTTGCCTTTTCCAGAATGTCATATAGTTGGAATCATACAGTTTGGCACCTTTTTAGATTGGCTTCTTTCACTTAACAACATGCATCGAATGTTCCTCCGTGTATCTGCATGGCTTCATAGTGCATTTCTTTTTAGCACTGAATGATATTTCACAGTCTGGATGCACCACTGTTCATTCATTCATTCATCTACTGAAGGACATCTCGATTCCTTCTAAGTTTTAGCAAATACAAATAAAGCTGCTATAAACATCTTTAAATTGCTAAATGTATGAGTTATTTTTTTCAATTAACATATAACATATTATTTGTTTCAGGGGTACAGGTCTGTGATTCATCAGTCTTATATAATATCCAGTGCTCATTACAACACATTCCTTCCCCAATGTCCATCACCCCATTACCCCATCCCCCCACCCCACTCCCCTCCAGCAACCCTCAGTTTGTTTCCTAAGATTAAGAGTCTCTTATGGTGTGTCTCCCTCTCTGGTTTCATCTTGTTTCATTTTTTCCTCTCTTCCCCTATGACCCTCTGCCTTATTTCTTAAATCCAACATAACAGTGAGATCTTATGATAATTGTCTTTCTCTGATTGACTTATTTTGCTCAGCATAATACCCTCCAGTTCCATGCATGTCGTTGCAAATGGCAAGATTTCATTTTTTTTGATGGCTGTGTAATATTCCATTGTATATATATATAACACATCTTCTTTGTCCATTCATCTTTCAGTGGACATCTGGGCTCCTTCCATAGTTTGGCTATTGTGGACATTGCTGCTATAAACTTTGGGGTGCAGGTGCCCCTTCAAACCACTACATTTGTATCTTTGGGGTAAATACCCAGTAGTGTAATTGCTGGGCATAGGGTAGCTCTACTTTCAACTTTTTGAGGAACCTCCATACTGTTTTCCAGAGTGGCTGCCCAGCTTGCATTCCCACCAACAGTATAGGAGGGTTCCCCCTTCCCTGCATCTTTGCCAACATCTCTCGTTTGCTGATTTCTTAATTTTAGCCATTCTGACTATAAACATTTATGGACAGGCTTTTGTGTGAACCAAAACTTCAATTCATTTGGGTAAACACCAAGAAATGTGATTGCTAGATCTTATGGTAAATGTATGTTTAGTTTGGGAAGAACCACCAAACTGTCTTCCAAAGTACCTGTACCATTTTGGATTTCCACCCGCAATGGACGAGAGTTCCTGATGCTCCACGTCCTCACCAGCATTTGCTGTTGTCAGTACTGTGGATTTTCACCATGCTAATCTGTATGCAGTGTTATCTCAATGTTTCAGTTACCTTGCAAAATCTTTTGGTTGCTGTAGTTTGCATGTCATGATCAGTGTTTTGGCTTCCTCTTCCTACCTAGATTCCAGAAGCATACATACAGTCAGACCATTTTATTCATGGTCCATGAGGAGAGGCAAGTTTCTTTTTGTTTTCTTTTTCTTGAATTTATGGTATTTGGAGAACTATTATTTTTTTTCTTCAAGTTTTTATTTAAATTCCAGTTAGTTAACATGGAGTGTATTATTAGTTTCAGGTATACAATTTAGTGATTCAACATTTCCATACAATACCAGGTGCTCATCACAACAAGTGCCCTCCTTAATCCCCATTACCTATTTCACCCATCTCCCAACCACCTACCCTCTGGTAACCATCATTGTATTGTCTAGAGTTAAGAGTCTGTTTTTTGGTTTGTCTCTCTGTTTTTCCTTTGTTCATTTGTTTTGTTTCTTAAATTCCACATATGAGTGAAATCAGGTGGTATTTCTTTGTCTGACTGGCTTATTTTGCTTATCATTATACCTGTAGATCCATCCATGTCATTGCAAATGGCAAGATTTCATTCTTTTTTATGGCTGAATAATGTTCCATTGTATATATACACTAAGTCTTCTTTATCCGTTCATCTATTGATGAACACCTGGGCTGCTTCTATAATATGGCTATTATAGATAATGCTACCATAAACATAGGTGTGCATGTATCCTTTCAAATTAGTGTTTTTGTATTCTTTGGGTATATATCCAGTAATGTGATTGCTGCATTGTAGGGTAGGTCTATTTTTAACTTTTTGAGGACCCTCTATACTGTTTTCCACAGTGGCTGCTGCAGTTTGCATTCCCACCAACAGTGCACAAGTGTTCCTTTTTCTCCTCATCCTCACCAACACCCGTTGTTTCTTGTGTTGTTGGTTTAGCCATTCTGATAGGTGTGAGATGATATCTCATTATGGTTTTGATTTGCATTTCCCTGATGATAAGTGATGTTGAACATATTTTCATGTGTCTGTTGGGTATCTAGATGCCTTCTTTGGAGAAACGTCTGTTCATGTCTTCTGCCCATTCTTTAATTGGATCTTTTTTTGGTTTTGAGTTATAAAAGTTCTTTATATATTTTGGATCCTGATCCTTTATCAGAGAGGTCATTTGCAAATATCTTCTCCCATTCAGTAGGTTGCCTTTTAGTTCTGTTGATAGTTTCCTTTGTTGTGTAGATTTTTATTTTGATGGGAGTCCCAATAGTTTATTTTCGCTTTTGTTTCCCTTGCCTCAGGAGATATACCTAGAAAAAAGTTGCTACCGTTGTCAAAGAAGTTATGGCTTGTGTTTTCTTGTAGGATTTTTATGGTTTCAGGTGTCACATTTAGGTCCTAAATCCACTTTGAGTTTATTTTTGTGTGTGGTGTAAGAAAGTGGTCCAGTTTCATTCTTTTGCATGTGGCTGTCCAGTTTTCCCGACTCCATTGTTGAAGAGACTGTCCTTTTCCCATTGGATATTCTTTCCTGCTTTGAAGTTAACTGGCCATATAGTTGGGGGTTTATTTCTGGGTTTTCTATTCTGTTCTATTGATCTATGTGCCTATCTTTGTGCCAGTACCATACTATCTTGATTACTTCAGCTTTGTAATATAATTTGAAGTTTAGAATTGTGATGCTTCCAGGCAATTATTTATTTTACACTCTCAGCTATATCCCTAGAACTTTTAACAGTGTCTGGCACAGACTGGGGAGTGGATAAGCATTTGTTAAGTGAGCAAAAGAGTTCTACAAATGTAGTCCAGGGCAACAAGAAGAGTCTGCATTGATTTAAATTTTCACATACAGAACCATCCTCCTGCATACATATTTCTAATCTCAACAGTTAATAGAGAAACCAGAGGAATAAAAGTATTTATTCAAGCTTTGGAAAAGGAACTTCTTGGCTAGCTCTGGTTGTCACTAATTGGTTATCCACAGTATTTTTTATTTTTTCTCCCCCACATTAAGTGTGTAATTGCAACTGCTTCTTTCATTGGTGATTTTAACTTGGATGTTGAGGTTAAGGCCTGACTTCATTAATATCCTCACATATGTGAATAATTATTATATGAAAGATTCTAGACATCTGTCAGTCATTCTGAATAAGAATGGTCTCAGTGTGTAGCCAGGAAGAATTTGACTAGTCATAAGAACTCCAGACTGATTAGATACTGAAAATCTCCCAAATAAGGGTAATAAAATAGTCCTATTTAGAGATCTTTAAAGGAGAGAAAGCAAATTTTTTTTCAAGTTTTAAAAAATCCTTCAAGAGATTCCTCAAAAAATTAAAAAAGTAAAGTACCACACAATCTAGTAATTCCATTACTGGGTGTTTACCGCCCCCCCCAAAAAAACACTAATTCAAAAAGATACATGCACCCCTATGTTTACTGCAGCATTATTTACAAAAGCCAAGATATGGAAGCAGCCCAAATGTCCATCGATAGATGAATGATAAAGAAAATGTGGTGTATATGTATGATGGAATATTCCTAGCCATAAAAAAGAATGAGACTTTGCCATTTGCCACAACATGGATGGACCTAGAGGGTATTATGCTAAGTGAAATAAGTCAGAGAAAGACAAATATCGCCTGATTTCACTTGTATGTGTAATCTAAAAAACAAAACAAAGCAGAAACAGACCCACAAATACAGAGAACAAACAGGTGGTGGTTGCCAAGGAGAGGCGTTGGGGGATGGACAAAATGGGTGAAGGGGAGTGGGAGATACAGGCTTCCAATTATGGACTGAATAAGTAATGCGGATCAAAGGTCCAGCAGAGAGAATATAGTCAATGACTACTGAGAGCAGCATAACATATGGACTTGCAGAATCACTATGTTGTACACCTGAAGTTGATGTAACATTGTATGTCAACTATACTTCAATAAAAAAATTTTAAATAATAAAATAAAACAAAATATGTCCCAAGGAGAACTGCCTTCCACGGTGTCATAAGGTTCCTGTCTGCTCTCTGAATCCTGAATTCCTCCCCATCCTTATTCCGTTCCTATCTGAATTTGATGTCAAAACCTATAACAACTGAGACTTAAGCTAACAGAGTGATCTCTGCCTTTCAAGTTTCCAGGTATAAAAAATTATCCAATAGGAGGAATTATTTTCTCTGAACTGAGGGGTTGGAAACACCGTTATCATGTGCAGACCTATACACTATGAAGTAATATGATCTCACTCCCATGTGCAAAACTAGTGTTCATCTTTACAGAAGTTATTTTAATTCAGTCTGAAAAAAAACCATAACGTAGTCATTTCCTCTTTCTCCACCCACAGGCTTATTTAAATTTTCATCTTTTAATTGGGCTTGTAATATAAAAAATGTTCTTTACATCTACAGTCCTTTGAGATTGCTTTACTCAGTTTATATACTTACAAGATTATTCCCAGAGAAATGTTTCAGGCCCAAAGTCACCATAAAAAAATAGGCGGGGAAAAAAAATCAAATTAGATCAGTTGTGTTTTTGCCAAAGGCCTTGGGACCCAGAAGACTTGTTTTTGAAGATTTTATTTATTTATTTGAGAGAGAGCACACAAGCAGGGGGAGCGGCAGGCAGAGGGAGAAGCAGACTCCCTGCTGAGCAGGGAGCCCAACACAGGGCTCCATCTCAGGACCCCAGGATCATTACCTGAGCCAAAGGCAGCCACTTAACTGACTTAGCCACCCAGGTGCATTGACCTAGAAGACTTTTTAAAGCATATGTGGCATTCTGGTCCATTTATTTCTCTTTGTTATTTCCCTTTACTTCTCATTCCATGCCCTTCTCTGGATGATATTATCCAAGTATGATCAGAATTACCAATAGGTCATAACTTTACTCTGCATTCTAGAACTACCTAGCAAATGTCCACCCGACATTCTCCTTGGACATTTCCAATACCTCTTGAAATGCACAAATCAAAATTGTAACTCCTAACCTACTCTTAAATTCTCCTCCCCTAAAACATGGGTCTCTTCCAGCCTTGTCCATTTCAGGGACTAGAACTACCATCCACCCAGTTGTGCAAGTCAAAAAGTGCTGCCTACCTCAAGCCTACTGATATATACCTCCTAAAGTATCATTAAAATTTACTTACTGTATTTCCAGCAACACCACCCTAGTCCAGGCTTTTACAGCAATATCCATCCTACTGATCTCCCTGAACTTTCTCTTGCTCACTGTTCAATCCACTCTTGACTGTGTAGGCAAAGTGATCTTTTTTTTTTAAGATTTATTTGAGAGAGAGAGAGCATGAGTGGGAGGGGCAGAGGGTGAGGGAGAAGCAAACTCCCCACTGAGCAGGGAGCCCAACTCGGGGCTTGATCCCAGGACCATGAGATCATGACCTGAACTGAAAGCATATGCTTAACTGAGTCACCTAGGTGCCCCCAAAGTGGTCTTTAAACCCAAGTATGTCCCTTCCATCCCAATAATATTTTAGAAAAAACAATGAACTGCTCAACCTGGATTAAATGGTGCTCATGACCACGCTATTCCTAAGGACCCATGCCTAGGAAGTCACATCTCCCCTTTTCTGTGCCCTAACTCGAGCCGAATATTTACCAAGTGTGGGTGAATAACTGATATGTCTGACCCCTCACTAGGCCAATCTTGAAGGCAGAATCTGCATTTTTTTTTCCTCACAATTTTATTCAGCACTAATACAGTTCATAGCACCACAGGTGCGCTCCACAAACAGTGGTTTAGATGGACAGATGACCTTTCCTTGAAGGATAAGTAACTAGTCGTAGGTAGGACTTCAGAAAGAAAGAGATGCAGAATATCACTTTCCTAGGGAACTTCTCCCTCTCCCGGGATATTTGAAATTCTAACCCTCAGGCAGGAGCCCTTTAATGCCACGATTTGAAAGGAAGCTTAAAACAGAAATTCCCTTGGGAGCTGGAGGGACATGTGTTTCATGGAGGCCTGGAGATGGTGTGTCAAAGAGAAAAAAAAAGCAAGGCGGACGGGAGGCCACTTCTGTTGCCACACTCCCTGAGGCCTTGGAGGAGTCACCTGATGACAGATCCTGCAACATTTTCTTTTGCAAGGGCCCCCTCTCCTCGGAACTGCAGGTTTCACTCCACCCCGGGCCCTAGCTTCCTTCCTATCTGAAGACAAGAGAAATGTAAGGAGTTCAGAACCTTAATTGCTCTGGGATTCACCTGACCTGGTCAGGACCTTGCACTTGAGGCCTGAGACCTGTTTCTTGGTCCAAGACCTCTCCTACAGTTCTTGCCCCAGTTCTAATAATTTCTGCACAGTTGTTACTCCTTAGATCCATGTTTTTATTGTGTGATCCTGTCCCATACTGGCTCCTTGCTTGTGTTCTTGCAAGTTTCTCCTGGGAACTAAAGTGCTTCTAGAGATCCCCCATGCCTTGACAGGCACTTGCCACCTGCTGACAGACCCCAGCTGGTGAACATCTGCTTCACTGGCCTGGATTCTCTATCCCTGTCCTCTGTTCCTATTGGGGCATCAAGGAGACCATTTTTGGACGCCCTGGATGGTTTTCAGTTGATTGTCTGTTATTCAGACCCTTCCTCCTAAGAGTCTCTGCTCTACATGAATGCACAAGTCTAATCACAAACCCTGGTTCTTCCCTATTTATCCCACCCCCTTGTATTCCTTTGATCATATGCCCTGGTGCCATTACTCTCTAGGGCATTTTGGCTAAGACAGAAAAGCTGTGCATGCCTGGAGAAGGGGTATAATCATTTCTGAAACTAGTTGTGGTGGACAGACTCTAGAATGGCCCCAATGATCCCCATGCCCAGATATTCTTATCCTTGTGTAATACCTGCCCCTATCTCCCCGAGTGTTGGAAGGGCCCGCGATTCGTGGCTAAGCAAAAGGATAAGGCCAAGTTGATGAAAAGTCACTTCCTTGACTCTGTTACCTAAAATTATAACTCTTCTGCTAGAAGAGTTTCTCCATTGATTCTTTCCATTCCTAGCTTATGATTAATTTAGCTGCCCTCTGGAGTGGCCTCCATGATGAACTGAGGGCAGCCTTCAGCCAAGGAGCTAAAGCCCTCAGTCCAAGAGCCCACAAGGAACAGAATCCTGCCAACAATCACATGACCTTTGAAACAGAGCCCTCGCACCCCGATAATGTCAGGGATCACATGAGACCCCAGACCTGACTAACACCTTGACTGAGCCCAGTGGGAGACCCTCCCAGCTCATCTGTCCCCAGATTCCCAACCCACAGAAAGTGAGATAATAAATGTGGATTGTGTGAAGGTGCGAAATTTGTGGCAATAAGTTATGAAGCAATAAATGACTGATATAGTGGTTATTAAAATTACATTTTAGCTGATGATCTTAAAGCTCAAACTCGTTCACACTACACAGAAGACAATTGGCACACTTACCTGGGTAAAACCTAGGATAATGGGGAAAAAAAAAACAACTGTGATCTGGAAATCAGGAATATGTCTGATTTTTAATTATCTGTGAACTCCTGAGCAAATGCTTAGCCCACCCTATCAGGGCCTCTGTCTCCCTATTTAATAAAGATTAAGAGACATGAACTGGTGGCCTATGGAATTCATATAATCCCCAAATTCATTGTGTTTGTCCCCCTGGGTTAGATTCCCAGTGTTTGTTTTTTTTAACTAATCATCAAGATTTAAAAATAGGTGTATCTCACATTTTAAAAAAATTAGGATTTTAGTTTTTCTTGAAAAAAAACTACACAATCCTGCCTTGCCAGACATCCCTTATTTGCAGGTGAATGGCTGCAGCTTATTTCTGGGGGCGCTCACTCTCCAGCTCAGCATTCTTTCCACCAATCTTGAATCCCTGAGACTAAGGGTTGCTTCTCGCTATTATGTATGCACAGCATTTTCTAAATAACATTAAAACATGAAATATTTCAAATGCAAATGTGTCTTTCAAAAGCGGGACAAAGAAAGCTGGATACAAAGGAAATCAGGATAATCCCTAATCCATTTCTGTTTGACTCCTGGAGACATTTGTTATAATTCTCAGATTAACCAAGTATATACAGGACATATATGCAGAAAATGCAGAACACTGAGGAGAGAAAACAAAGCCAAAGCCCCCCTGATCAGCGGGGAGCCTGTTTCTCCCTCTGCCTGCCACTCTCTTGCTTTCTCTCTCGCTTGCTCGCTCTCTCTTTCTCTGACAAATAAATAAATAAAAATCTAAAAAAAAAGATATTAATTCCTCCAAAATTGATCTATAGATTTGATAGAATACCAGTCAAAACCACAGCAAGCTGTTTTGTAGCCGTCGACAAATTGATTCTAGAATTTATGTGGAAAGGCAAAGACCTAGAGTATCTGATATAACACTGAAAAACAAAGTTGGATGACTACTATTATCCTATTTCAAGTTCTACTATAAAGCTACAGTAGTCGAGACAGCATGGTATTGACCAATGGAATACAGACCAGCAGCACAGAATAAAGAGCACAGAAAGAGACACATACAAATATAGTCAACTTACTTTTTGACAAAAGGCACAAAGACAACAGTGGAGAAATAATCTGTTTCCAACAGATGGTGCTGAAATGGACTCCCATACACAAAAGATTGAACTTAAGCCCTTTCCACTTGACATAAAAATTAACTCCAAATGAGTCACAGACCTAAATACAAAAAGCAAAGATATCAAACTTACAGAATAAACATAGAAGAAAATCTACGTCATCTTGGATTTGGTGATTGGATGCGACACCAAAACTTCAATCCAAAAAGAAAAAAAGCTGATGTTTGTTTCTATTAAAATTAAAAGCCACGCTCTGAAAAAGACAGTGTGAAGAGAATGAAGAGGTAAGCCACAGACTGGGACAAAATATTTGCAAAACACCTATCTGATAAAGGATCTGTATCCAAAATACACAAAGACTCTTAAAACTCAATCATGAGAAAGCTAACAACCCAACTGAAAAAGAGAAAAATAAATGGAGAGCTCAAGAAAGAATACGTACAGAAGATAAAGACACATGAAAAAAAGCTGCTTCGCGGCATTTGTCATTAGGAAATATGCAAACAAAAACAAGATACAACTACCTATTAAAATGTTTAAAATCCAAAATACTGATAATACTAAATGCTGGCAACAAGAAGTGTTTGCAAAGCAGCAGGAATTCTCCTTCATCGCTGGTGGGAACACAAAATGGTACAACTACTGTGGAAGACAGTTTGGCAGTTTCTTCCAAAGACAAACATAGTCTTACCATATGATCCAGCAATCGCACTCCTATTTACCCAATTGATTTGAAAACTTATGTCCACACAACATTTGTATGCATATGTTCATAGAAGCTTTATTCATAATTGCGCAAAACTGGAAGCAATTAAGATGTTCTTCAGTAGGTGAATATATAGTTGTGATATATCCGTGTAATGGCATACTAGTCACTGACACACAATACTGAATGACTCATGAAAAGGAGATACCAAGGGGCACCTGGGTGGCTCAGTTGGTTAAGCATTCGACTCTTGATTTTGGCTCAGGTCATGATCTCAGGGTCGTGGGATCGGGCCCCGCATCAGGCTCTGCACTCAACACAGAGTTCTGCTTGAGAGTCACTCTTTCTGCCCCTCCCCCTGTTCACACTCTCTAAAATAAATAAATAAAATCTGTATAAAAAAAAGGGGGGGATACCAAGCCATTCAAAAACATGGATGATTCTTTTTTTTTTTTTAAGATTTTTTTTTAAGTAATCTCTACACCCAACATGGAGCTTGAACTTACAATCCCGAGATCAAGAGTCAAATGCTCTAACAACTGAGCCAGCCAGGTGCCCCAAAAAGATGGATGATTCTTAAATGCATGTTGATGAGAAATAAGCCTTAAAAGGCTACATACTATAAAATTTCATTTTTATGACATTATCACAAACACAAAAGTATGAGTCAGTAAACACATCAATGATCACTGGAGATCTGGGAGAAGGTATAAACGAAGCATAAGGGATTTTTTTAGTGTGGTAAAACTATTCTATAACATCGTAATGGTGTGGACATATCATTACGCATTTGTCAAAACCCATAAAACTTTCAAGGAGAAAGTTAATTTTAACTCATGCAAACTTTAAAAAATCCTTTAGGTATTCAGGGAATCCCAGAATGGAATGCAGATTTTGATAAAAGATTCTGTTTTACAAAGGTGTAAAACTGAGGTGGTTAGGGAAGAAAGCAAAGATCTAAGTAGTAACTTCGGAAATGAGTAGAGGTTGCAATACTAAAGGCAAAAGGCATTACACATAAGCACTGTCCCCTAGTCTAGCGGTAGAGAGATACAATGCTGGAACCACTATTCATACATCCTGGAATCTAAAAATTGAGTAAATGTATGGCTGGCGGTGGGAGCCAGGCTTCCCACTGCTGGAGTGGGAGGTTACAGAAAAGCCTGGAATGATCCACATGCTACTGGGTTAGAGTTGGACACATCTGTAGGAACACACGTTTAGCTTAATACGGATGCAGGTGGATATCTAGATCTAGATGTGTGTATATTTAGGGGTTCAAATACATATATTCCATTGCTTTATCAGCTAAGGAAACCTGGAACCAATGAAACCCCCAGACCTATGAGTTAGCTAAATCCCAGATCTTAATTTGCAATTACATTCTCCAATAAAAGGAACCAGGGCTCTGTGGAGAAATGGCAGACTCAAGGGGTGGAGCTAGCAACATACCAGATGAGCCTGGAGCGTCTTGTAGTGCAGAAATTAAGGAATAAGGAATTGCTAAAAAATAATTAACAAGAGCAACAAAGAGCAGCACATGACAGAAGTATGTCAAAGAAACACTGGAGGCAACCGAAGAAGAGCCCAATGTCTAAAGTTGAAATAATACGAGTGAAAAAACATACATAAAGTAGTACTGGATTATTAGCCAGAGTATACAATAAATACACAGCAAGCTGAGTTGATGTAACCACATAATTGAATAAATAAAATAAATGATAATCAACTAAGTACCTGTGCAGAAAATTCCAAGTAATTTATGTAGATACTCTGTCCTTAAGGAAGTGGAGCATGAGTTTATGCTCCTTGAAGTGTGGATTGCACATAGTAACTTTCTTCCAATGAGTATGATACAGGACAAAGAGTAACTTCACAGTGGAGAAACCTGACAAAGTCCCTCAAGCCAGGTTCTCAGGGCTAACATGAACCATGCTAAGTCATGTTAATAGTCTGCACTTTTGGTCAGAACGGCCCTTTACCTCTGTGGTCTTCCTCCTGAAAACTTATCACCACAGTCTACATTATTAAAAAAAAAATTAATTAAATAAAATTTTAAAAACCCACAGCAGACAAATTCCAAGACAAGGGCAGAAGACAAAATACCTGACCCATACTCCTCAAAACTGTCAAAGGCATCAAAATCAAGAAGTCTGAGAAACCATCACAGCCAAGAGAAGCCTAAGGATACAAGACAATTAAATGTAGTATGATATCTTGGATGGGATCCAGAAAAGGATAGTAGGTAAAAATGAAGGAATTATGAGTAAAATAGTAGGCTTTCATCAATGATCATGCATCACTATGGGTTCATTCATTATGACAAACATACCACAATAATGTAAGATATTAATAGAAGGGAAACTGCACGGGGGGTATATGGGAACTCTGTACTATCTTGGCAACTTTTTTGGAAATCTACATCTATTTTCAAGTAAAAAGCTTCTTTCAAAAAAAAAAAAAGCAAGACAGAAACTAGGAGAATATACTCACAGTACATGTATGTGACAAAGAACTTATCCAGAACATATTATTAAGAACTCCTGCAAGTCAACAAGGAAATGAAAAACAACTCAATTTTTTCAATAGGCAAAACACTGGAACACTACAAAAAAGAAAATACTCAAATGGTCAATAAGCATAAGAAATGGGGCCCAATATTACTAGTGCAAATGAAAACTACAGGGATATAGACTTTATGACTCTAACCAGCTAAACTTAAGAAGACTGATAACACCAAATATTGATGAGAATGGAAGCAAATATACCTCCATACTCTGCTGATGGGGCTGTAAAATATATAAATTACTTTGGAAAACTATGTGGCCATTTCTTCTAACTTTAAATGTATACCTACTTTGTGATCCATTATTTCCATTCCTGTTTACCCAAGAGCAATGAACACATATGGCCACAAAATGACATCTTCAAGATTTAAGATTGCATATGACTACATTATAAGATTGCTTTAAATATAGACACATCAAACTGAAAACAACCCAACTGTCAACTGATATAATTGATAAATTTTGACCTATTCATTCAATAGCATACTACTCAAAAATCAAAAGAATAAACTGTTACATACAATGACATGGATCAATCTCAGAATCATTATGTAGAGACCAAAAAACCAGAATCCTCCTCCAAAATATACAGTATTTCTTTTTCTGTGAAGTTCAACAGAAGGAAAAGCCAATCTATGAAAGAAGTCAAAAACTGTGCAGAGATTGATTGGAAAAGAGAACACAAGGGATTTTTTTTTAGTGATGAAAATATCCTAAACCTAGTATTGTTGAATATATGGATGAAACTCACACATTATAAAACTTAGGGTATGTACAATTTGCTGTGCATAAATTTTGCCACAATTTTAAAAAAACACAGGAGACATGGTGATTAATTTTATGGAGATAAATTCAACTATTTAAGTGAAATTAACAATTTCTTCCCTCTGGAAAAAGAAACCCTCAGCAAACTACAAATAGATGTAAACCACGAATCTAGCAAAACACACACACACATGCACACACACACTACAGAAAACATCTTACTGACAGAATAATGGAAATCTTTCCCTCTGAGAGTTCCCTTGCCATTGTATTCACAACAAAAACACCAGTTCTATTCCAAGTTGACTGCCCTGGACAGCTTACCTAGAAAAAAAATACAAGTTATAAAAATTATGAAACCAAGACATAAATCTATCAATACTTGTAGATGACATGGTAAAATACAAATTCACCTTGAGTAAGGCTCACTGGATACTCTATATGCCAAAATTAGAAAGCTTCAAAACAAAATCATATCTAACAGCTTAAAATATCATCGAGTACTTTGTATTAAATCTAGTCAAAGAAATGTAACCAAAAATACTGCAAAACATCATGGAGAAATCAAAGACCTAGATAGAGATTTGTATTATGTTATATACAAGGATTATAACACTTAATAGTGTAAAGTTTTCAAGGCACCCTAAATCAATATAGAGTCAATGCAATCCCGATCAAAATTCCGACAGTTTTATTTTGGATATAAACTGGCAAGCTCATTGCAAAATGCAAAAGATAACCCGAAGGATAAACACTAGGAAAGGTAATCATAAAGCAGAACAGACTTGGAGGATTTACACTAAGAGATAATGAAGTTGATTATAAAGATACAAGAACGAAAACATGATGATACTGGCACAAGAACAGACAAATATACCATCGGGGGAAAATAGGGAGTTTTGAAGCTAACCCACATCTGCATGACTACCTACTTTATAACAAAGATGCCGCCAGTACAGGCCAATAGGAAATCATGGTTTTCCCAACAAACGGCATTAGATAAAGTGGATATTCATATAAGAGGGAAAAAAAACTTGGCCCTTAGACTTCATACATAAAAATCAGTTCCAGATGGACTAAAGACTTCAGTCTGAAAGGTAAAATGAGAAAGCCTCTATAAAACTATAGACTATAAATGGATACAGTCACCATTCGTATCAAAAAAGGGATAAAACTATATGACCTTCATGACCTTGCAATTGCCAGACTTCTTGAACAAGAAATAGCATCGAGCATAAACCAAAAAAGTTAGTAAGTCGGACCTCATTAAAATGTAAAATTTATGTTCATCTGAAGTTTCAATTGAGAGTAAGAAGAAAAAAGGGAGTAGGAAGATAAAGCAACAAGTGGAAGATTTTCTTAATATATGTATCTGATAGAAGACTCACAATATATAAAGATATTGTATAAACCAATAAGAGAAAGCAACAAGCTATTTTTTAATGTGTAAAAGCAATTTCACAAAAAATAACATTCAGATGGCCAATAAACAAATATAAAAATGCTTAATTGCATTAGTTATCAGGGAAATATAAATTAAAGCAACAATAATATGGTATGTATGGTGACTAACATAATAAAATAAAATCTAAAAAAAAAAAGATATGTACCTGCCAAAATAGCTAAAATAAAGCAAACATAATAATACCAGGTGTTTGTGGGGATGAGAAGCAACAACTCTTCGTATACTGCTGCTATTTTTTAAAACTAATCCAACCACTTTGAAATTACTATAACCACTGTGGAAAACTCAGAAACCTGAGTTGGAGCCAGCAACACCACTCCTAGATACACACTCTACATCAATGAATGTACGTGTACAACAAAAGACATGTCCAAGAGTGTTCATTACAGTCCTCTTCCTAATACACAAATAGTGAACAACCACCCAAATGTTCATGAACCATAGAACAGGTAAACTGTAAAATTTAAATGATGGACTATCATACGGCAATGAAACAGAACCAAGTACTGCAACATGAAACAACACGTATAAATCTCACAGACATAAACTTAAGTTAAAGAGACCAAATACAATGGAGTCCATTGCCTGTAACTCCATTTATGTTAAGCTCAAAAACAAACTAGCTCATGTTGATAGAAGTCTGCAGAAGAGTGGTTCCCTTTGTGGGGACTGTTGACTAGAAGGAACATGAAGGAGCCCTCTGGGAACTGGGGATACTCCCTTTTTTGATACAAATGGTGACTGTATCCATAAGCAAGAACCCATCATTCATACATTACTTTATTATACTTCAATTAAAACATATACCAGAAAAAAAGTCTAAATCATGCCAGAGGCCAGATACACAACTGACGTATTGCCCTGTCACGGAGAGTTTATGCCAAGTTACCCCACAGTGGAGGACCTCAATATTAAATGGCCTGAACGGCTTACTCCTCTACTTGCCGTTTGCACTAGTAAGCTTAGAAAATGGTTAAATTCATTTTTCACATACACACAAAAAAATGTGACTAATGCAATTTATTTTATTACTTTCTTTACTACTGTTTTTTTCTTGTGTGTGTGTAGACTTAAAATAGCTTCTAATTTTGAATCTTGACCATCAGATCATTGATGTTCTAAAGGGCCTCAAATACCATGGTTTTGAAGACTCACTGTACTGAAAGGAATAAAGGTGACTATTTTCAATTCAAACTTTCCAAACTTTTACTGATAAAACAATGTCTCAACCTTGGCCTTTGATTCTCTTTCTGATTTTTCTATTGATTCTCAACATCTGTGTCTATACATGTATATAAAGTGATCATTTATTTTTCTTCTACTTTGGTTTCCACTACCTGCCCGCATCTTCCAAGCTGCCATACAAATTTGGTCTTACAAGGCTAGCTGTGTGAATATGATGCCTTCAAAGACACAGCACTTTTAATTCTGGCAAAGCTATGAGTTGTTCAGGGATGTTCTGAGACAGGGATGTAGAGAAGGATCGGCTAGGCTTTGCCAAGTGAGGAGGGGAGACACTATCACTCTCTTCAACTCTGCTTTTCCTTAATAAAACTGTTATTCCTTTATTTATAAAGAAGCATCAGTGTTTGACTACATGTTTCTGACATCAGGGGATAATAAAGCTTAGAGCAAAATATGAAGAAATAGCAACCTTAAAAATGATGACAAAATAATTTTTAATCAAGCCATGGTTCTGAGATCATTGCATGGAAAATATGTGTGATGCTTATTAAAAGTTTAAAGGCTGGGCACCTGGGTGGTTCAGTCGGTTAAGCAACTGCCTTCAGCTCAGGTCATGATATCAGGGTCCTGGGATCTAGTCCCACATTGGGCTCCCTGCTCAGTGGGGAGTTGGCTTCTCCCCCTGCCCCTCACCTCACTCGTGCTCTTGTGCATGCTCTCTCTCTTGCTTACTTGCTCTCAAATAAATAAATAAAATCTTTTAAAAAAATGTTCAAAGGCTGAGGCTCCTCCCAGTTTCACAGAGGTGAGCCCTGGGAACCTAAAGCCCAACGATTCCTCGGGTGATACTTATGCTTATTGTCACTAATGTTTGAGAATCAGTGGTTTGGGTCTTATTAAAGGCTTGTAATTGGGCACCTGGGTGGTGCAGTCGGTGAAATGTCCAACTCTTGGTTTCAGCTCAGGTCATGATCTTAGGGTGGTGAGATCCAAGCCCCGTACTGGGCTCTGCTCTCAGCAGGGAGTCTGCTTGGGATTCTCTCTCCCTGTCCTTCTGCCCCTCCCCACTGCTCGCTCTCTCTCTCTCAAATAAGTAAATAAATCTTTAATAAAAAAATAAAGGCTTGTAATTACATACCAGGGAAAGGAGGGTCAAAACTATAGTCCATTAATCATGGACCTGCTGACTTCACAAAGCTGGGTTCCCAAAGGCCCTAAACCACTAATTCTCCCAGTGTGGTCTCCAGATCACCAGCATCAGCATCATGGAAAGCTTAACAAGGCCCACCCAGACCCACTGAATCAGAACTCTGGAAATAAGACCCAAAATCTATGCTTTCACAAACCTTCTAGATGATTTTGACACATACTAAGGTTTACAACCCATTGCCCAACCCCCCCCACCAAAAAAAAAAAAGGCCACAGATTCACATTCCTCGTCCTCCACTTACTAATGAGCTATGTCACTACTATATTCATATGTTGCCCCTGCCAGAGAATATAATTGAATTTTTAAAAGGAAGAGCACAGACATAAATCAGCAAACTGGCCCAGAACTGATGTTTAAGATCAAAAGTTTTATGGTGCTACTTCCAAAATCTGGACGTTTTGCCTCTAGCACTGTAGGGATTGATATGGAAACTGCACCCTGACATTAATTACCTGCTTATAATTTATTATAAAGTAAATGCAATCGCTTCCCCAAGACTTCAGTGTTCATTGTTCCAAGGGAAATCTTCATTGTATTCCAGAAAAAAATTATTTTCTCATTCTGAAAATAAAGTCTGTATTGGAACCCCAGAGTTCTAAACTACCAGACCCCAAGTATGCATTCCTATATTTCTAGAAGATAAAGAAATGGAGGGAACGGAATGATTCCTGGAGACTTTGCCAATATCCATGCCTCTTTTCCTTCACACCCCAGAAGAAGCTTTTGGCAACCATACTTCTAAATCCATTCCTCTCCTTGAT
This sequence comes from Mirounga leonina, assembly GCF_011800145.1. NCBI lineage: Eukaryota > Metazoa > Chordata > Mammalia > Carnivora > Phocidae > Mirounga > Mirounga leonina. The sequence continues at coordinate 1,083,089 of NW_023270426.1, read as the reverse complement.
CCTCAAAGACTAATATTATCACTGGACACAGAGGTCTGAACTCATGAATGGAGGTGCTTCTACTAGCTACTACTAAAAAATAATTTTTTACCTCTTTTTTAAATTTAAATTCAATTAGCCAAGGCATAGAACATCATATAATGTTCAATGATTCATCCGTTCAGTATAACATCCAGTGCTCATCACAACACATGTCCTCCTTAATGCCCATCACCCAGTTACCCCATCCCCCCACCCACCTCCCTTTCCAAACCCTCAGTTTGTTTCTGGAGTCAAGAATCTCATAAGGTTTAAAGAAGACATCCAAATGGCCAACAGACACGTGAAAAAGTCCTCGACATCGCTCGGCATCAGGGAAATCCAAATCAAAACCTCAATGAGATATCACCTCACACCAGTCAGAATGGCTAAAATTAACAAGTCGGGAAATGACAGATGTTGGTGGGGATGCGGAGAAAGGAGAACCCTCCTACACCGTTGGTGGGAAGGCAAGCTGGTATGGCCACTCTGGAAAAGAGCATGGAGGTTCTTCAAAAAGTTGAAAATAGAGCTACCATATGATCCAGCAATTGCACTACTGGGTATTTACCCCAAAGATACAAACGTAGGGATCCAAAGGGGTACGTGCACCCCGATGTTTATAGCAGCAATGTCCACAATAGCCAAACTGTGGAAAGAGCCAAGATGTCCATCAACAGATGAATGGATAAAGAAGATGTGGTATACATATACAGAGGAATATTATGCAGTCATCAAAAAGAATGAAATCTTGCCATTTGCAACGACGTGGATGGAACTGGAGGGTATTATGGTGAGGGAAATAAGTCAAACAGAGAAAGACATGTATCATATGACCTCACTGATATGAGGAATTCTTAATCGCAGGAAACAAACTGAGGGTTGCTGGAGTGGTGAGGGGTGGGAGGGATGGGGTGGCTGGGTGATAGACACTGCAGAGGGTATGTGCTATGGTGAGCGTTGTGAAGTGTGCAAGACTGTTGAATCATAGATCTGTACCTCTGAAGCAAATAATACATTGTATGTTAAAAAAGAAGAAGAAAAAGAAGATAACAGGAGGGGAAGAATGAAGGGGGGGAAATCGGAGGGTGAGATGAACCATGAGAGACTATGGACTCTGAAAAACAAACTGAGGGTTCTAGAGGGGGGCGGGGGTGGGAGGAGGGGTTAGCCTGGTGATGAGTATTAAAGAAGGCACGTTCTGCATGGAGCACTGGGTGTTATATGCAAACAATGAATCATGGAACACTACATCAAAAACTAACAATGTAATGTATGGTGATTAACATAACATAATAAAAATATATATATATAAGAATCAATAAAAAGTCTCATAAGGTTTGTCTCCCCCTGATTTCTTCCCATTCAGTTTTCCCTCCCTACCACTATTGTCCTCTGCACTATTCCCTATGTTCCACATATGAGTGAAACCATATGATAATTGTGTTTCTCTGATTGACTTATTTCACTTAGCATAATCTGACCAGTTCCATCCATGTCGATGTAAATGGCAGATAATTCATCCTTTCTGATGGCCAAGTAATATCCATTGTATATAGAATGGATAAAGACAATGTGGCTCATTCACAGATAATTTTAAAATAACATGTCTAGGAGCACATGGGTGGCTCAGTTGTTTAAGCATCTGCCTTCAGCTCAGGTCATGATCCCAGGGTCCCAGGATTGAGCACCCCATCAGGCTCCCTGCTCAGAGGGGAGTTGGCTTCTCCCTCTCCCTCTGTTCCTCCCCTGACTTGTACTCTGTCTTACTCTCTCTCAAATAAATAAATAAAATCATCCAACAGTACATTACAAGGATTATTCACCACGACCAAGTGGGATTCATTCCTGGGCTGCAAGGTTGGTTCAACAGCCGCAAATCAATCAATGTGATACAATACATTAATAAAAGAAAGAACAAGAAACATATGATCCTCTCAATCGATGCAGAAAAAGCATTTGACAAAGTACAGCATCCTTTCTTGATTAAAATTCTTCAGGGTGTAGGGATAGAGGGTACATACCTCAATATCATAAAAGCTATCTATGAAAAACCCACAGCGAATATCATACTCAATGTGGAAAAACTGAGAGCTTTTCCCCTAAGGTCAGGAACACAGCAGGGATGTCCACTATCACCACTGCTATTCAACATAGTATTAAAAGTCCTAGCCTCAGCAATCAGACAACAAAAAGAAATAAAAGACATCTGAATCAGCAAAGAAGAAGTCAAACTCTTACTTTTTGCAGATAATATGATACTTTATGTGGAAAACTCAAAAGAGTCCACCCCAAAACTGCTAGAACTCATATAGGAATTCAGTCAAGTGGCAGGATATAAAATCAATGCACAGAAATCTGTTGCATTTCTATACCAACAAAACAGAAGAAAGAGAAATTAAGGAATCAATCCCATTTACAATTGCACCCCAAACCATAAGATACCTAAGAATAAATCTAACCAAAGAGGCAAAGAATCTGTACTCAGAAAACTACAGAATACTCATGAAAGAAATTGAGGAAGACATAAAGAAATGGAAAAACGTTCCATGTTCATGGATTGGAAAAACAAATATCATGAAAATGTGTATGCTACCTAGAGCAATCTACACATTTAATGCAATCCTATCAAAGTACCATCAACTTTTTTCAAAGAAATGGGACAAATAATCCTAAAATTTGTATGGAACCAGAAAAGATCCCAAATAGCCAGAGGAATGTTCAAAAAGAAAAGCAAAGCTGGTGGCATCACAATTCCGGACTTCAAGCTCTATTACAAAGCTGTAATCATCAAGACAGTATGGTACTGGCACAAAAACAGACACATAGATCAATGGAACAGAACACAGAGCCCAGAAATGCACCCTCAACTCTATGGTCAACTAATCTTCGACAGAGCAGGAAAGAATGTCCAATGGAAAAAAGACACTCTCTTCAACAAATGGTGTTGGAAAAATTGGACAGACTCAAGATGGATGAAAGACCTAAATGTGAGACAGGAATCCATCAAAATCCTTGAGGAGAATACAGGCAGCAACCTCTTTGACCTCAGCTGCAGCAACTTCTTCCTAGAAACATCGCCAAAGGCAAAGGAAGCAAGGACAAAAATGAACTATTGGGACTTCATCAAGATAAAAAGCTTTTGCACAGCAAAAGAAACAGTCAACAAAACCAAAAGACAACTGACAGAATGGGAGAAGATATTTGCACATGACATATCAGATAAAGGGCTAGTATCCAAAATCTATAAAGAACTTACCAAACTCACCCAAAGAACAAATAACCCAATCAAGAAATGGGCAGAAGACATGAAAAGGCATTTCTGCAAAGAAGACATCCAAATGGCCAACAGACACATGAAAAAGTGCTCAACATCACTCGGCATCAGGGAAATCCAAACCAAAACCACAATGATATACCACCTCACACCAGTCAGAATGGCTAAAATTAACAAGTCAGGAAACCACAGATGTTGGCGAGGATGCAGAGAAAGAGGAACCCTCCTACCCTGTTGGTGGGAATGCAAGCTGGTGCGGCCACTCTGGAAAACAGTATGGAGGGTCCTCAAAAAGTTGAAAATAGAGCTACTTTATGACTCAGCAATTACACTACTGGGTATTTAGCCCAAAGATACAAATGTAGTGATCCGAAGGGGCACATGCACCCCGATGTTTATAGCAGCAATGTCCACAATAGCCAAACTATGGAAAGAGCCTAGATGTCCATCAACAGCTGAATGGATAAAGAAGATGTGGCATATATATAGACAGCGGAATATTATGCAGCCATCAAAAGGAATGAAATCTTGCCATTTGCAACGACGTGGATGGAACTAGAGGGTATTATGCTAAGCGAAATAAGTCAGAGAAAGATAACTATCATATGATCTCACTGATATGAGGAATTTGAGAAACAAGACAGAGGATCATAGGGGAAGGGAGGGGAAAAATGAAACAAGATGAAACCAGAGAGGGAAACAAACCATAAGAGACTCTTAATCTCAGGAAACAAACTGAGGGTTGCTGGAGTGGAGGGGGGTGGGAGGGATGCGGTAGCTGGGTGACGGACATTGGGGAGGGTGTGTACTATGGTGAGCACTGTGAATTGTGTAAGACTGATGAATCACAGACCTATTAAGACAGACCTGTTAAGGTCTGTGATTCATCAGTCTAACACAATTCAAACAAATAATATATTATAGGTTAATAAAAAATAAATAAATAAATAAAATATTTAATAAAAAAAATAACATGTCTACAATTTTAAATAAAATTTGCCAGATTTATTAAAATACAGAAAAGTATAAAAAGAAAGCACCATGGCCCATAATTATTACCGATCATTATTCAGAGAACTCTTGACTTTTTCAAAAAAATAAAATAGGGATGAATGCACACGTCTTAGTTTAGAAAATGAAAACAGTACAAGAAAGTGTAAAATTAAGACTCTTCCTAGCCCTTACTCTCTCTCTCTACAAAGTTAACTATTGTTAACAGATTCACAAAATTTCCGATTTTGTGTATATCCTTTTTGTTTATACAAAATGTATAAATAATGTATATCCTGTAGATACATTGTATATGTATATAATGTATATCCTTTTTGTTTATACAAAAATAATCATATTACGTATACTCTTACTTAAAACGTATCACCAGTTCCCTTGTAAGGACATAGCATTTATGTACGGTAGAGTAGAGAGAGCTTAAATTTTACAAGCATTACAAATTAAAAAGGAAACAGAATCATTAATACTTTAAAGTTGTAGAGAATTTTCTGTGCAACTCAATGTGAAGAAATCAAAAAGTTAAGTATAATCGATTAATTCTGGGAAAAAACATTATTTGGAATTAAAGAGAACTGACCTAGAAATTTGGACAAATTGTTTTTTTTTTTAAGATTTTATTTATTTATTTGAGAGAGAGAGAGCACAAGCAGGGGGAGCAGCAGAGGGAAAGCGAGAAGCAGACTCCCCGCTGAGCAGGGAGCTTGACTTGGGGCTCGATCCCAGGACCCCGGGATCCTGACCTGAGCCAAAAGCAGACGCTTAACTGACTGAGCCACCCAACTACCCCGGACAAATTGTTTCCGATGTTTAAGGAAGAGATTATTCTCATGCCGTGAAATAATTTTCATGCTATGTCATCTATGCTATGCAAATTTCCAGGTCACAGAAAAAAAAGAAAAATTACAAAGCAAGCATAACCAACGTGTGCAAATTTGGCAAATTCAGCCCCTGCCCAAAAAACAAATCAAAACCAAAGGTACTGATCAAACTTATTTGTAAATTAAAAATGCAGAGATCCTTAACAAAGTATTAGAAAATATAACTCATCCATATATTGATAAAATAAAATACTAAGACCAAATAGGTTTTATTCAATTAAGGACAGAATGTCCTAACAGGACATCTATTTTTACCACTTATCCTAAAAAAACACCACACTGTAATACCTAGAAGGCAGGAATCAGGACCTTTGGAGTTCTTTACCCCTGTAAACTCAGTACCAAGCACAGGTGCCTGGGACAAAATAAAATTTTAATAAACATTTCTTAAGTTAATGAAGAAATCAATAAGTCGATGAGAAAAATCAAAGGAGAAAAGCCTTGAATATTCGTAAATGTCCAAAGTTATCTGAAGAGATTCAACATCTACCCCTGGTGAAAAAATCTTACACTGTAAATACTAAGACTTTCTTGATATAAAAAAGAACATCTAAGCCAAATCACCACCACATCATGCTGAATAAATTATCAGACATATTCTTCTAATTTGAAGTCAACAGTGGCCATAATTTTGAAAAAATTTTTCTGGAATTAGGCCAAGAAACAAGACCTGTAATATGAATAAGGAAAAAATTATTATTTGCATGATACTTAATTGTTTACCCAGGAAATCCAAGAGAATTAAGTTTTTTTTAAAAAGTCAACTAAAATGTGGTGCCTGGGTGGCTCAGTTGGTTAAGCGACTGCCTTCAGCTCAGGTCATGATCCCAGACTCCCAGGATCAAGTCCCTCACTCATCAGGCTCCCTGCTCAGCGGGGATTCTGCTTCCCCCCCACCAACCCTCCCTCCTCTCGTGCTCTCTCACTCTCTCTCAATCAACTAAAAAGGATTGGCCGGTAGGGTAAACCATTAAAAGTAGAAATTAGATGTTGGGTACATGGCTGTTCAGTGAAAAATGCTTTCTACTTGCAGTTTTGCTTCAAATTTTTCAGAGTAAAATGTTGGGGAAAAGATGAGAATTAATAAAATATTTCAGCAGCATAGTCAGTTAAACAAACAAACAAACACAGGTTGAATTAACTACACTAAGACCACAATAACAACTCTGGAAAAACAACAGATGAATGATCATATTTGACTGACAGAAACCCTATATAGAATATAGAATACCTTCAAATACAGAATATATCTTAGAATAACTGCAGAATACAGGCTATCATAGTATACCTGTAAAAAAGGATAATGTGGATGAAAATTACAAGTTCTGTTTTAAACTAATGCAGACAAAGGAACTAAATACATATTATCAAGCAAAACCATCTGAGAACTGAGGACTTACTTAGACATTCATGAACTTCCTTCAAGGCTAACTTGAATTCCTGAAAATTGCATAAACCTAATGAAAGAAGAAAGCAAATACGATAATCCATTAGCGACAAATTACCCTAGTATTCTGACAGCAAAAAAATTATGTGACATGTATTTGATTTCTTAAAATAAAATTACAAGATAATTTGATTAAACAAAAACATTATTACTTAAACATTGCTATAAATGGAAATATAATGTATCTTGAGTTTTTAAGACTCTCTTAAGATTGACCTGTCATTTCAGCAATTCAATTTTGACTTACAGATGACTTGTATCAACTGTGGACAGGAAGAACAGTGGAAGCAAACAGACCCAGCAAATAGGATGCTGTCCCAGAAGCTGCTATGTTTTTGCTCTTATCCTCTGTTTTCTTTTAGCTTTTAGCTTTTGAATATGCAGGTACCTCACATCCAGATCAAACATCTTTCTGTAATAATTCTTTACATTTCAGTTATTTGTCTTGGAGACCTCAAGAGCTCAACAACCAAAACATCCCTGAAGACACACTGCAAGCAAACAACGCGGGCAGCATCTGTGAGTGGGCAAAGATGGGCAGGACACAGTTGCCACAGTCTGCAACTGACAAACTCTAGTCTAGGGTGAGCAATTATCTGAGATTACACCACGGCACAGTTCCTGCAGCACGTTTCCCAGAGGAGATCACCACACTTGGGATGAATCAATCTATTGCAATTTAACACACTCATGAATGAATCAGAGGAGGAGATGGAGGAGGTGACATGGGACAAGTCACCTTACCTCTTGCAGCCTCTAGCTTTTCTTAGCATTTCTTTGTCCCTGCAACAGGACAATTTCCACTCCCTGAGTGCAATCCTCTTCCTCACCTGCAAGTGCTTGCCATTATGTTGGTGTGAGTCTTCTTCCTCCCTCTCTGGCCCTTTCTGTGCTTTTCCCAGCCTCTTTTCCATTCAGACCTCAGCAGAGATGTAACTCATTTCTCTGGGCATCTCCCCTCAGCCTCCAGTCCTGAAGTAGGTACCCCTCCTATGAGCTTCCATAGAAACCCCTATCATGTTGCTTTTTATCACTTGTATATATCACTTGTATATATCACATGGGTCTGTTTTCCTCTCCAGACTGACTAGCTTTCAAGGTCTGGGGCTGTTTTGTCTTTTTCACTATTTTAACTCCAGGAAGTAGGGTGATGCAAACAAATGTGCTTTGCAAACCATAGCGGGTGCAGTTAGTATAAATCATTAGGTGAATGGCGCCCCCTAGAGATGAGTAGTATACACCTGGCAGCAGGTCGAAGTCTTGTCATATACCAGTCTTAATACCTATGGCATGAATAAATATTAAAGCAAATATTCCCTGAACTCCTTCCTATTGCTAAAATTCTGTGACTATTCACAAATTTATAACATGAACCCCATTTGGGTATAAACTATAAAAACTGCCAAATTATATCCATAAAATTTAGACACGTATCAAATAATACTCAGTTTCTAATTTGAAAGGATATATGCACCCCTGTTTACTGCAGCATTTTTTACAAGAGCCAAAATAAGGAAGCAGGCTAAATGCACAGAGATGAATGGATAAAGAAGATGTGGAATGTGTGCATGTGTATGTGTATATATATGTGTATACACACACATATATAATATATATAATGGAATATTACTCAGCCATAAAAAAGAATGAGATCTTACCATTTGCAACAACATGGGTGGAGCTAGAGAGTATAATCTAAGTGAAACAAGTCAAAAAGAGAAAGACAAATACCGTATCATTTAACTCGTATGTGGAATTTAAGAAACAAATGAACAAAGGAAAAGAGAGACAAACAAAAAAACCATACTCTTAAACACAGATAAAAAACTGGTGGCTGCCAAAGGGGAGGGGGTGGAGGATGGGTGAAACAGATGATGGGGATTAAGAGTACACACTTTGTAGGGGATGTAGGGGAACCTGGGTGGCTCAGTAGGTTGGGCATCTGCCTTGGCTCAGGTCATGAATCCAGCGCCCTGGGATCGAGCCCCTCGTCAGGCTCCCTGCTCAGCAGTCTGTTTCTCCCTCTCCTGTTGCCCCTCCCTGTGCTTGTTCTCTCTCTCTTTCTCTCTCAAATAAATATAATCTTTTTTTAAAAAAGAGTACACTTACTGTGATGAGCATTGGGTAATGTGTAGAATTGTTGAATTATATTGTATACATGAAACTAATATAACACAAGGTTAATTACACCTCAATAAAAAAAGAAAAAATATTCGCTCAGAATTTATAGGCATAATCAGTTTGATACAATCGTATGAATTAACAGTTACAGTAATAGTAACAGTGGAATGTATTTATTGAAGCATTTAATAGAAGTAAATACATATGCTTATATATGTGAAAATTATACAAATATTTTTTAAAAGATCTATAAGATGGATATATTAAAATTATATAAATACATAAAATCTTGTATCACTGTGGCCTTATAGATTCTTTTTTTTATTAAATGTTTAATGTGTTATTGTCACTATTTTTTCAATATTCAAATTGTCCAAATTTGGCCAGTGGGAGTCCTTTCCTGAACCTGTAGACATCTCCATCTTTTTACTGCTTGGTAGAGCACAGCACCTTAAGCCTAGTTTATACCTTCCCCTGTCTCAGCACCTCTAATTTCTGTAAGAAGCCCTAGTATCTCTATTTAGAAACCATGGCCTGAAAAGAGAGAATCAGTAATATAGAAGACCAAATGATGGAAAATAAAGAAGCTGAGAAAAAGAGAGATAAACAACTACTGGATCACGAGGGCAAAATTCAAGAGATAAGCGATACCATAAGACGAAACAACATTAGAATAATTGGGATCCCAGAAGAAGAAGAAAGAGAGAGAGGAGCAGAAGGTACATTGGAGCAAATTATAGCAGAGTACATCCCTAATTTGGGGAAGGAAACAGGCATCAAAATCCAGGAGGCATAGAGAACCCCTCTCAAAATCAATAAAAATAGGTCAACACCCCAACATCTAATAGTAAAACTTACGAGTCTCAAAGAGAAAATCCTGGAAGCAGCTCAGGAGAAGAGATCTGTAACCTACAATGGTAGAAACATTAGATTGGCAACAGACCTATCCACAGAGACCTGGCAGGCCAGAAAGAACTGGCAAGATATATGGAGAGCACTAAATGAGAAAAATATGCAGCCAAGAATACTATATCCAGCTAGGCTGTCACTGAAAATAGAAGGAGAGATAAAAAGCTTCCAGGACAAACAAAAACTAAAGGAACTTGCAAACACGAAACCAGCCCTACAAGAAATCTTGAAAGGGGTCCTCTAAGCAAAGAGAGAGCCTAAAAGTAACATAGACCGGAAAGGAACACAGACAATATACAGTAACAGTCACCTTACAGGCAATACAATGGCACTAAATTCCTATCTTTCAATAGTTACCCTGAATGTAAATGGGTTAAATGCCCCAATCAAAAGACACAGGGTATGAGATTGGATAAAAAAAACAAGACGCATCGATTTGCTGTCTGCAAGAGACTCATTTTAGACCCAAAGACACCCCCAGATTGAAAGTGAGGGGGTGGAAAACCATTTACCATGTTAATGGACACCAAAAGAAAGCTGGGGTGGCAATCCTTATATCAGACAAATTAGATTTTAAACCAAAGACTGTAATAAGAGATGAGGAAGGACACTATATCCTACTTAAGGGGTCTAGCCAACAAGAAGATCTCACAATTGTAAATATCTATGCCCCTAACATGGGAGCAGCCAATTATGTAAGGCAATTAATAACAAAAGCAAAGAAACACATCAACATCAATACAATAATAGTGGGGGACTTTAACATCCCCCTCACTGAAATGGATAGATCATCTAAGCAAAAGATCAACAAGGAAATAAGGACTTTAAATGGACCAAATGGACTTCACAGATCTATTCAGAGCATTCCATCCCAAAGCAACAGAATACACATTCTTCTCTAGTGCCCATGGAACATTCTCCAGAATAGATCACATCCTAGGTCACAAATCAGGTCTCAACTGGTACCAAAAGATCAGGATCGTTCCCTGCCTATTTTCAGACCACAATGCTTTGAAACTAGAACTCAATCACAAGAGGAAAGTCAGAAAGAACTCAAATACATGGAGGCTAAAGAGCATCCTACTAAAGAATGAATGGGTCAACCAGGAAATTAAAGAAGAATTTTAAAAATTCATGGAAACCAATGAAAATGAAAACACAACTGTTCAAAATCTTTGGGATGCAGCAAAGGCAGTCCTAAGAGGAAAGTATATAGCAATACAAGCCTTTCTCAAGAAACAAGAAAGGTCTCAAGTACACAACCTAACCCTACACCTAAAGGAGCTGGAGAAAGAACAGCAAATAAAGCCTAAACCCAGCAGGAGAGGGGAAATAATAAAGATCAGAGCAGAAATCAATGAAACAGAAACTAAAAGAACAGGAGAACAGATCAATGAAACTAGGAACTGGTTCTTTGAAAGAATTAACAAGATTGATAAACCCCTGTCCAGACTTATCAAAAAGAGAAGAGAAAGGACCCAAATCAACAAAATCATGAATGAAAGAGGAGAGATCACAACCAACAGCAAAGAAATACAAACAATTATAAGAACATATTATGAGCAACTCTATGCCAGCAAATCAGATAACCTGGAAGAAATGGATGCATTCCTAGAGATGTATCAACTACCAAAACTGAACCAGGAAGAAACAGAAAACCTGAACAGACCTATAACCACTAAGGAAAGTGAAGCAATCATCAAAAATCTCCCAACAAACAAGAGCCCTGGGCCAGATGGCTTCCCAGGGGAATTCTACCAAACATTTAAAGAAGAATTAATACCTATTCTTCTGAAACTGTTCCAAAAAATAGAAACGGAAGGAAAACTTCCAAACTCATTTTATGAGGCCAGCATTACCTTGATCCCAAAACCAGACAAAGACCCCATCAAAAAGGAGAATTACAGACCAATATCCCTGATGAACATGGATGCAAAAATTCTCACCAAAATACTAGCCAACAGGATCCAACAGTACATTAAAAGGATTATTCACCACGACCAAGTGGGATTTATTCCTGGGCTGCAAGGTTGGTTCAACATCCACAAATCAATCAACGTGATACAATACATTAACAAAAGAAAGAACAAGAAACATATGATCCTCTCAATAGATACAGAAAAAGCATTTGACAAAGTACAGCATCCTTTCTTGATCAAAACTCTTCAGAGTATAGAGATAGAGGGTACATACCTCAATATCATAAAAGCCATCTATGAAAAACCTACAGCGAATATCATTCTCAATGGGGAAAAACTAAGAGCTTTTCCCCTAAGGTCAGGAATGCAGCAGGGATGTCCACTATCACCACTGCTATTCAACATAGTATTGGAAGTCCTAGCCACAGCAATCAGACAACAGAAAGAAATAAAAGGCATCCGAATCAGCAAAGAAGAAGTCAAACTCTCACTCTTTGCAGACGTTATGATACTTTATGTGGAAAACCCCAAAGACTCCACCCCAAAACTGCTAGAACTCATACAGGAATTCAGTCAAGTGGCAGGATATAAAATCAATGCACAGAAATCAGTGGCCTTCCTATACACCAACAACAAGACAGAAGAAAGAGAAATTAAGGAGTCGATCCCATTTACAATTGCACCCAAAACCATAAGATACCTAGGCATAAATCTAACCAAAGAGGCAAAGGATCTGTACTCAGAAAACTATAAAATACTCATGAAAGAAATTGAGGAAGACACAAAGAAATGGAAAAACGTTCCATGCTCATGGATTGGAAGAACAAATATTGTGAAGATGTCAATGCTACCTAGAGCAATCTACACATTCAATGAAATCCCCATCAAAATACCATCCACTTTTTTCAAAGAAATGGAACAAATCATCCTAAAATTTGTATGGAACCAGAAAAGACCCTGAATAGCCAGAGGAGTGTTGAAAAAGAAAAGCAAAGCTGGTGGCATCACAATTCCAGGCTTCTAGCTCTATTACAAAGCTGTCCTCATCAAGACAGTATGGTACTGGCAGAAAAACAGACATATAGATCAATGGAACAGAATAGAGAGCCCAGAAATGGACCCTCCACTCTATGGTCAACTCATCTTTGACAAAGCAGGAAAGAATGTCCAATGGAAAAAAGACAGTCTCTTCAACAAATGGTGTTGGGAAAATTGGACAGCCACATGCAGAAGAATGAAACTGGACCTTTTCCTTACACCACACACAAAAATAGACTCAAAATGGTTGAAAGACCTCAATGTGAGACAGGAGTCCATCAAAAACCTAAAGAAGAACACAGGCAGGGTGCCTGGGTGGCTCGTTGGTTAAGCGACTGCCTTCGGCTCAGGTCATGATCCTGGAGTCCCTGGATTGAGTCCCGCATCGGGCTCCCTGCTCAGCAGGGAGTCTGCTTCTCCCTCTGACCCTCCCAACCCTCCCCCCTCTCATGCTCTCTCTTTCTCTCTCTCTCTCAAATAAATAAATAAAATCTTTAAAAAAAAATAAAATAAAATAAAAAAGAAGAACACAGGCAGCAACCTCTTCGACCTCAGGCACAGCAACTTCTTCCTAGAAACATTGCCAAAGGCAAGGGAAGCAAGGGCAAAAATAAACTATTGGGACTTCATCAAGATAAAAAGCTTTTGCACAGCAAAAGAAACAGTCAACAAACCAAAAGACAACCAACAGAATGGGAGAAGATATTTGCAAATGACATATCAGATAAAGGGCTGGTATCCAAAATCTATAAAGAATTTACCAAACTCAACACCCAAAGAACAAAGAATCCAATCAAGAAATGGGCAGAAGACATGAACAGACATTTTTCCAAAGAAGACATCCAAATGGCCAACAGACACATGAAAAAGTGCTCAACATCACTCGGTGTCAGGGAAATCCAAATCAAAACCTCAATGAGATACCACCTCACACCAGTCAGAATGGCTAAAATTAACAAGTCAGGAAACGACAGATGTTGGCGGGGATACGGAGAAAGGGGAACCCTCCTACACTGTTGTTGGAAGTGCAAGCTGGTGCAACCACTCTGGAAAACAGTATGGAGGTTCCTCAAAAAGTTGAAAATAGGGGCGCCTGGGTGGCTCAGTTGGTTAAGCGACTGCCTTCGGCTCAGGTCATGATCCTGGAGTCCCAGGATCGAGTCCCGCATCGGGCTCCCTGCTCGGCAGGGAGCCTGCTTCTCCCTCTCCCACTCCCCGTTTGTGTTCCCTCTCTCGCTGTGTCTTTCTCTGTCAAATAAATAAATAAAATCTTTAAAAAAAAAAAAAAAAGTTGAAAATAGAGCTACCATACAACCCAGCAATTGCACTACTGGGTATTTACCCCAAAGATACAAATGCAGGGATCCGAAGGGGTACATGCACCCCGATGTTTATAGCAGCAATGTCCACAATAGCCAAACTGTAGAAAGAGCCAAGATGTCCATCAACAGATGAATGGAAAAAGAAGATGTGGTATATATATATATATATATAGCGGAATATTATGCAGGCATCAAAAGGAATGAGATCTTGCCATTTGCAACAATGTGGATGGAACTGGAGGGTGTTATGCTGAGCGAAATAAGTCAATCAGAGAACAACATGTATTATATGACCTCACTGATATGAGGAATTCTTAATCTCAGGAAACAAACTGAGGGTTGCTGGAGTGGGGGGTGTGGTGGGAGGGATGGGGTGGCTGGGTGATAGATACTGGGGAGGGTATGTGCTATGGTGAGCGCTGTGAATTGTGCAAGACTGTTGAATCACAGATCTGTACCTCTGAAACAAATAATGCAATATATGTTAAGAAAAAAAAAAAAGCAGGAGGGGAAGAATGAAGCGGGGGAATCGGAGGGGGAGACGAACCATGAGAGACTATGGACTCTGAAAAACAAACTAAGGGTTCTAGAGGGGAGGGGGTTGGGGGGATGGGTTAGCCTGGTAATGGGTATTAAAGAGGGCACGTTCTGCATGGAGCACTGGGTGTTATGCACAAACAATGAATCGTGGAACACTACATCAAAAACTAATGATGTAATGTATGGTGATTAACATAACAATAAAAAAATTTTTAAAAAGAGAGAGAGAGAGAATGGAAAGGTCTGTTTTGCATCGTTGAAAGATCATTTTTGTGTCCGATTACCCCTCTGTTGTCCAGGAGGACAGCCGCCAGCCACGTGTGGCTTTCGAGCACTTGCAATGTAGTCAGTCCCAACTAAGAGATGCTTGAAGTGTAAAACACATACCAGATTTTAAAGACTTAGTTTGAAAAAAAATGCAAAATATCTCATTGATAAGTTCTATATTGATTACATATCGCAGTGATAGTATTTTGGATGCATTGGGTCAGATAAAATATATTATTAAAATGAAAAAAAAAAAAAAGAAAGAAACCATGGCCTGGGCTCTAGGTATCCCATTGACACTCGGACACTGGGGACTCATTGCGTCTAGACCTTTTAGGTGCGTGGCACACACACACACACACACACACACACATACACACACACAATATACATATATACCTACATATGCAATGTATTCATATGGACACATCCAGGGCAGGAATTTCCCCTCTCCTTTTTTCATTCCCTATATTAATTTTCCCTCCTCCACAATGAGAATACCAGCTTCCAAGAACAGTACATGCACTTCTTTGATTAATCCTCTAAGACACAAAATTCAGCAATACTACACCCATACTACTTCCAACAAGCTTACCAAATTAATCTTTCTTTGGAATTCCTTTTGCTCTTAGAATATATCCCACTAGGGGCGCGTGAGTGGCTCAGTCAGTGAAGCATCTGCCTTAGGTTCAGGTCATGAATACAGGGTCCTGGGATGGATCTCCGCGTTGGCTCCTTGCTCATTGGGGAGTCTGCTTCTTCCTTTCCCTCTGCTGCTCCCCCCCCCAACTGGTTCTCTCTCTCTAATAAATAAAATCGTGAAAAAAGAGAGAGAGAATATATCTCACTAAAGGGATAAAATCAGAGAGTCCCACATAAAAGTGATTTGGACTACTTTATTTCTTCCTTGTGGTTACAGATTTGATGTGTATTTCAAGTCCCCTGATTTTAGGGATTTTCCCCATTCTCTGCAATTCATTTTTCCTTTTGGAAGATGTAAAACATTAACATGGCTCAAAAGCCAAATCTACATTAAAATCACTCTCAGAGATACCTCATTCCTGTCTTTCCTACTTTTATTCACTGTTTATAGGTAGTTAATTTCATTTCAATTATCTCATATGAATCTCTAAGATTGAGATTTATAGGGATGTTTAAGTTGGGAATAAAGATAAAATGATAGATGGTAATTTGGGAGTACATAGGGCATCTCCTAGTCCTATGCCATGAATATCAAAGGAGCACATTTCAAGCTGTATTTTCCATTTTAAAGCACGCATATTTTTAATGACTTTATTAAATATTATTTTTAACGTGTTATAAGTCAAATTATTTCTTTAAAAGGTTATTTAAGAGCAACCTTTTTTGGGTGATGACCTTTCTACCATCAATAATGGAACTCAATTAGAGAAAATACTATATTCAGTCATTCTACAGACCATCTTTTTGACTAGGTAGCTCTTGAGAAGCAGGGGCTATTATGTTGAAAGAAAAGGAATCTGGGCAAAAAGAAAAAAAAAAGATGCTGTTCTTTCCCAGAAGAAAAACTTACATAGACCAACTGTCAATGAGCTCTAAACAGGAAGTCAGGAGACTCCCCTTGCTATCTTGACTCTGCACCAAGTAGTTATTGGGACTTGGCAAGACATTCCCCCCACCATGCCTCAGTTTTCTTATCTGCAAAATGGACATGAGCTGGGAAAGGGGAGAACCATAACCTTTTTCAGTCTGTCTCCCATAACCTACAACCAGTAATTATTTTTTAGGGGTTCTCAGTCTTTATTGTTCAAATGATTCACCTTGGGCTGCTTGTTCTATGCCGATTATAAACCCTTATAATAAGCTTGGGCTGGGGCTCAGAAATGTCCATTTTACACGAGTGTCCCAGGTGATAGAACTGCAGAAGGGGGGCGCCTGGGTGGCTCCGTCAGTTAAGAGTCTGCCTTCAGGGGCGCCTGGGTGGCTCAGTTGGTTAAGCGACTGCCTTCGGCTCAGGTCATGATCCTGGAGTCCCGGGATCGAGTCCCGCATCGGGCTCCCTGCTCGGCGGGGAGCCTGCTTCTCCCTCGGACCCTCCCCCCTCTCATGTGCTCTCTTTCTCATTCTCTCTCTCTCAAATAAATAAATAAAATCTTTAAAAAAAAAGAGTCTGCCTTCAGCTCAGGTCATGATCCCAGGGTCCTGGGATGGAGTCCCGCATTGGGCTCCTTGCTCAGCGAGGTGTCTGCTTCTCCCTCTCCCTCTGCCTGCCTACTTGTACTCTCTCTCTGTCAAATAAATAAATAAAATCTTAAAAAAAAAAAAAAAGGAACTATAGGGGGACAGTGTACCATGCTTTGAGAAGCCTTGGCCTATACAGTCACATATGTGACCGGCCCCAAGTTGAACAGGCCTTAATCTTGAAGAAAGAACTTGGTTGCCAATGTGGTATCATTCCAACAGTTCTAAGCATGTTTCTTTGCCTAAAGAAAATACTTCTCACATCAAATTTGATTAACTATTATTTTCAGAATAAAGTCAACCCTTTGGAGGAAAATCTAACCTACAGTAAAACTGTTTCAAGTCATTTATATTTTAATATAAATAAATTTGTCAAGTTAAACAATCTTCTAGCAGGAAAGGTATTAGTGAATTAATCCAAAGCCCCAATTATACAACCCTGAGAACTCATGCGCTTTGTTCACGGTCTGACAATGAGGGTCATGTCGGGTTCAAGACTGGAGTCCAATGTCTTTGCTCCAAGTTTCATGTCACATTCATGGAATCACAGAACCTTTCTTTTCTTTGAGAAACACTTCAGAAGAAAAAAGAAAAAAACCACATGGACATTCCCCTTTCTCTGGAACCTGTGAATGTTACCTTACATGGTTTAAAAAAAAAACCAAAAACTTTGAACAGGTGACTAAGGACCTTGAGATGGAGAGATGATCCAGGTGAGCCCAATGTAATCACAAGGGTCCTTAAAAGATGGTCAAACAGAGGCAGCCAAGTATGGAAGCAGAGGGAGAAAAGGTGAAGAGCCAAAGAGCAAAGACAGCTCCTAGAAGTTGGCAAAGGCAAAGAAGCAGATTCCCCACCTAGAGCGTCCAGAAGGAACCAGCCCTGCCACGTTTGCCTGTATCCCTATTTGGATTTCAGAACTCCAGACTGTAAGATAATAAATTCATGTTGTTTTAAGCGACTAGGTGTAGGGTCATTTGTTACGGCACCAAAAAGAAACAAATAGAGGGCGTTGTAAGAAATCTAGGGCACTGGAGACCCATCAGCAGAAAATGGAGAGGAGAACCAAAAGGGAGAAGGATAAGGTGCTTAACAAAGACGACTCACTTGGTGAATCTGGGAGCCCCGAGTGGCCAGTCTCCAATCATAAGGCAGAACAGAAATTCTAATTAAGGAGTCTGTACTCTAATACTTTAAATGAATAGAGAACTTTGCTCTATCCACGAAGCACGAATGAGTGTTCAACATACACAGAGGACATTTGTAACTCACCAAACACAGGACACCGTGAGTTTCCCAGCAATGTGAATGGGTTTGCTCTTTGCTTTCACTGCCCTTTTAAATGCTGTGACTCGTTTTCAGGTCGATTGATAATCTGAACAGACTAAAACTGACCGGACCCTATGGGAGCCACCTTCCCAACCACAGCCACTTCCCACCATGGGAAAAGTAACTTAAGATTAATGTTTAATTTATAATGTCACCTGGGATAGAGGAATTATCTTAAAGGTTTATTTCCAAAAGAATCTGTTGTCATGTCTAGCCATTAGACTAGGTCTGCCCTTCAGGCTTTATATATTCAGGGTCCCTTCACAGCAAGAGATGTAATTGCCAAAGCGGAGAATCCGACGGACCTGAGTTCAAAGCTCCTCCACTCACTAGCTGGGTCACCCTGAGCCAGTTACAGGGTCTCTGTCCATCAGTTTCATCCTCCATAGAATGTAGGTAAGAGCAGAGCCTGCATGAGGGTCATGGAAGGATTAAATGGGATAGGTAGGGTATAGAAAATATGCTTCGTTCAGCTGCTAGGATTTCGGGCCACCCAGTAAACATGAACATTCTCTCTGAGCCTTTTTTTTCCTCTCTGTCTGTGGTTTTCAATCTGCTTGGTGGATCCCTAGAGTTTCTCTGGCAGAGTTTCAGGGACTTCGGCTGAGGAAGAATGAAACCTGTGGGGGCTCTGGATCCTCCACACCACTTGCCACTAGAACTACCACCTGCAGAACATGTAAACCTTGAGTCCAATGAAAAGGCTCCACAACAGTTCTATATCTACTGAGTCACGGGGAATTTTTCACTCCCTGCCATGTCCACGTCCCCATTCCCTATCAAGCACATGGCACATCATCTGCTCCCCATTCCTGGTATAGGATGGTAGGGAGTCCCAGAGAGAGGCTGCTGGGGCTTCCTGGCTTTTTGATAGAAGCCTGAGCCCTCAGCACTGGGGGCCGGGTGGGGATGTGGAGGGAGTGAAAGGACAGCATATGTGGTGGGCAGGGGTGTGCAGAGCTTGGCAGTACCACAAGGGCGAGAGGGACCGTCCAGAGGCCACAGCACACCTGCCCACACCCGAAGGAGATGAGAAAGGTCCGCCAGTCCAGGATAGCCTCGTGTGGGGAGGTGGGAGGAATGATACCCTAGGCGGGGCCTCTGGGACCTAGGTGCTAGCATCATTCAACTCAGTTACAAGTCTCTCTACCATTTAGACAAAGCAAGTCCTTGTTTTTGCTTTTATTATGTAATACAACTTTTTTTTTAAGAGTTTAGTTTTTTTTAGGTTTTATTTATTCATTTGAGAGAGAGAGAGACAGAGAGAGCACAAGCAAGTGGAGAGGCTGAGGGAGAGGGGGAAGCAGACTCCCCGCTGAGCAGGAAGCCCGATGCAGGACTCGATCCCAGGACCCTGGGATCATGACCTGAGCCAAAGGCAGACCCTTAACCATCTGAGCCACCCAGGCGCCCCTATGTAATACAACTTTTAATTCCAGATTGTGTTACCAAATCAGCCCGGCATCCAGTGCCCCGTGGCCAAAGTTGGTACACAGTTCTCCGTTCTATATCCTTTAAACCTCCAGCCTTGGACAGCCACACAGGACGAGGTCTCTGCCTTGATGCTATGTGTTGAACGCATTCAATGCCTGATCTCACCGAAATGTGGCAACGAGCCTTAGAGAAAGGTAGTCTTGTTGCAGGGGGTGGCTGAGATCCATGGCCGGGATCCTGGGGCCCACGGAGCTGCAGACTCATGGTTTTTAACCCATGTCTGCTCGACTGTTGAGCCTGACACTGTGCCATTAAATTACACTGCTCCAAGGCTGTACTCTCAGCCTATGGTTCCAGGGGGCAATCGAGTGATGGCAAGGTGTCTGCAAATTCATATGCGTGCTCCTATAAGCCAGATATGGAACACAGCCCGTCTTTAAATATATGTATTGGTAGGGGCACCCAGGCGGCTCAGTCGGTTAAGCGTCTGATTCTTGGGTTCAGCTCAGGTCACCATCTCAGGGTTGCGGGATCAAGCCCCACGTCAGGCTCCGTGTTGAGCCTACTTGGGCGATTCTCTCTCTCCTTCTCCCTCTGCCCCTCCCCACTTCTCTCTAAAAAAAAAAAAAAAAGAAAAAATGTTTATGTAGTGGTGAGGTGCTTGATAAAATACAGACTCGCAGAAATGTGAATGATCTGAACAACTGAACTATCTTAGGGACTATGCTGAAAAGATACAGCAGGTGCATACACGGGGCCCAATTTGGAAGTCAGACAGGCAATACTGGGGACACAGAAAGATTTACCTACAGGTGAGTGGACTATATGGGGAGAAGAATTCCACCCCAGGGAAGAAGAGCTAGAAGGCATTAGTCAGACCAAGGCCCAGAGAAAGCCAACTAAGCAGACACACAGGGTAGAAAATGTTGGTGAGGAATTTACAACCACACAGATGATGGTGAAGAGCCTCCGGAATAATCTGAATTGAATCTCAGTTCTGCTGCTTGCTTTGGAACCCTGAGAAACAGAACTTGTCACATAGAACCTGTCAGGACAGAATCTTTTTTTCCCTCGTGTTCCCAAATCTGCCCCAGGATCCAGGGCACCGAGGTCAAAGTTTATGCTCTGTTTTACCTCCAAGTTACCTACCCCCCTCAACCCCAGGAGGTGCACAGGAATGTTCTGTGCACAGCGCAAAATATGTATGAAGGATTTGGCAACTCTTGTCCTAAGCCTTGTTGTGAGGTTTAAATGAGAGAAGCCGGAAACCAGACAAGTGGTCAGCATAATGCCTGTTTGAGTCGGGCTTTGGCCACATTTAATTCCTCTCTCTCCCTGGGGCCAGTGAGGCTTTGTATGATAACAGAGGTAAATCGTTAGAAAAAGCTGCCACAAAAGCTTCACCCCTTCTCCCTAAGAGGGGGCTGGAGGCAAGTCTCGTGCAGGCTATGTATAAAATAGAGAAGATTCAAAGCAAAGAACATTCTAATAGCCATAAGAAGGAGCAGTTGGTGGGGAAAAAACTAGCATTTAAAACATACAGGAGGGACACCTGGGTGGCTCAGTCTGTTAAGCATCTGCCTTCCATTCAAGTCATGATCCCAAGGTCCTGGGATCGAGCCCCGCATCAGGCTCCCTGCTCAGCGGGGAGTGTGCTTCTCCCCCTGCTTGTGCTCTCTATCAAATAAATAAATAAAACCTTTAAATAAAAAAACATACAGAAAAATTAATATCTAAAAGAGCAGAGTATGCTTTTTTAATATCTACAAACCATCAACAATGAGTCTCTAAGGAAATAGTATACTTCAGGAGAGTTCTGAATCAGCAAAGCAGGAGTATGGGCAATAGATCTTAGAAAGATTTCTGCCTTATAATGATCAAAATAGGTTTTTATGAAGTTTGGGGGGCTTAATGTGTTTCTTTAAAATTCACGTACGGAGCAGCTCGTTTCTTCAGCAAAGCTACACTTCGAGTGTTAGTGTCTTTAACCTTTAAGAAGCAGATTACTTGAGGTGCCTGGCTGGCTCAGTCAGTAGGGCATATGACCCTTGATTGCAGGGTCATGAGTTCAAGCCCCGGGACTGGCTATAAAGATTACTTACAAATAAAATCTTAAAAAAAAAAAAAAAAAGAATCACATTACTTGTCCCTTTTGTTTTCTCATTGTTCACCACATGTGGAAGTATTCCTTCTTCAATTCTAAGTCCATTTCACTGCCATTTGGGTTCTCAGGATGGCAGGGACCATCTAGGGATGGGGGACCAGCCAACACATGTTGAAACAAATAGGGAGAACCCTTTCTTCCTCCTTCACCTGCCCACTAAGGGTGTCTTCTGAACGACTCTGAAATCCTGGAGACCCCTTTTAAGATAAAATGGCCAGCGTGGGTCCATCCCAAGCAACTCCAGAATCAGATTTCAAATGACACAGGCCTGGTGGATGTGATTTAATGGATAATCTATTCTGAGAGAAAGATGTGGAGCCTGGGAATCAGGTGTCAAGGAAACAGGACAGGTGGTGTCCCAACAGAGCCAGGGAGCCACGTGTCTGCCATCCACCTGCTAGGGTGTGAGCAGAAGAGCTGATATACTCAGGTCTAGGTCAGCCAGAAAAAGAAAAAAAAAACAACAACAAAAACAACCCAAAATAACACCCCAGATGTTTCTTCTTGAGCAGCCTGGTATCTGAGACAGAATGGTTAGGTGTAAGAACAGGCTTTCTTCAAGCCTCCCCCACTATATATAGATAGAGATTGGTTACTTAACCTCACAGAAGCTCAGTTTTTGTCTGTGAAAAGAAACAAAAATATCTAGGTAATGGGGAAAACTCTTTAGGTTCCCAGTGGAAAAAAAAAAATTCCCTTGTTACAGACTGCATGTTTCTACCCCCAAAACTCATACATTGAAACCCTACTCCGCAACAGGATGGTGCTAGGAGGTGGGGCCTTTGGGAGATCATTTAGGATTCATTGAGGTCGGGAGGGTGGGGTCTTCAGGGATGGGATTACTGCCCATACCAATGTCACTGGCGCTCTCTCTGCTCAAAGCCATGGGAAGGTACAAAGAGAAGTCAGCAGTCCACAGCCCAGAGGAGCCTTGTCTCCAGAAACTGACCACTCTGACATCCTGATCGCCAGCTTCCAGCCTCCAGCACTGTGAGAAATTTTCTGTTGTTCAGAAGCCATCCAGCCTATAAGACACTTTGTTACAGCCAACTGAATGGACTAAGACCCCCGTCTTAAACCACGTTAAGGGAAAAGGAATTTATCAGCTCATGAAACACAGCTCAAATATGGCTGGACCCCAGGGTGCAACCTGTTGAGTAATTCCTACCTTTTTGTTCCATCTATGCTCGCCTCAACACGTTCACCTCATTCTACCTAACCCACTCTAGGCATCTTGGATTTTCAAAGCAGCTCCAAATTTATATCCATCTGGCAAGACAATCTTAAAGGCAAGAGGTTATTCTCTCTGCATCAATTTCAGCAGGAAATTGCCAGGGAGAGCGCTTACAGGGCTCGCGAGAATCACATGCAATCTCTTAACGAGTTCCTTTGAATAGGCAATGGTAGTGGTTATTCTGATCGACCAGACTCTATACCCAGGGGACTGAGAGTCACAGATCTTACTAGAACTGTGAGCAGGGCAGAGATTTCCCAAAGGAAAACTGGAAGGCTGACATCGGTCTCAGAGTAAGGCAAAGAGGAAAATGTGCTAAGGAGAGAAACCTTTAAGTATCACAGATCTCTACAGCATCTTTCTCAGCATGGTAATAGGAGAATTAAAATAATGTAAAAAAAAAACCTTTGCAAACCATAGGACTCTATTCAAATGTTCCTTGTTCAATTTATATGTAGTTTAACCTACATTCAAAAACTGTAGAGATACACCAAGTATGTATAAAGACAAAGAATTTTTTGAAGACAGTTTTTAGATTTTTTTCACAGTGCCCAGCTCTGGAGATGGGGCTTCTGGTTCTCAGCACATCTTGAGACTTGGGAGTCTGAAGCCTTTATTCACGGAGGAAATTTAGCAAGAGGCACAAATATGCAGGAATGGTTGCTGAAGCAGTCTTTCCTATAGGACACATAAACTTGTGAAGATTTTATCCAGTCTTCCAATTTGAGGTAATGGTCCACATCTGTTTTCTGCAAAGCAACAACACTAGTTCTCCTTAGGTTATAAAGATACTGATGCACTTTCTTTTTCTGGAAATTTTAGTTCACTGCTGTGATAGATGAGTGTGCCATAGAAGAAACTCTTAAGAGAACTGCATTCTCTTAATCAAAGATTCTGATTTTTTCCCCTCACATTTAAGGCTTCTTCACCACTGTGAAACTATCAAGATTTTCCCAAATCCTTACCCAATGATTTATATAGCATCACAAGACAGACCATTTATTTAATTTTGACCATTAAAAATCTATGGAATTGCCTTTCCTCTAAATATGTGAAAAGATATGAGGAGTGACATCACAGGATAATTCACATTCTAAAATTCAGCTTTTCCCATTTAATTAAGGGATATCTACTGACTCAAGTCCTTTACTTTTTCCTGAGATACAAACATGAGAATAAATATTCATTCAACCTGCAACCTCACATACACACACGAGCACACACACACACACACACACAAAAAACCATTAAGACCACAAAGGTATCAAGGAACATTTTAACCAAATAACATACTCAAATCCCTGATTTATATTTAAAATATATCAAAGGAGAACTGAAAAATTCTAGAAGATTCTTGAACTGAAATTCTTCTATTACTCTATTATCTAAGACAGTGGTTTAACCCACAATATGTCCCAGTAAGCACGAGCTAATTCTCGATAATTATTGTTACAGGTTTCCATAATCCTTTTTTCAGCAATTGATGGGATAAAAGATAAAAATCAGTAAAATAAAGAGGACTTAAGCAAATAACACTATCAGCCAACTGACTTAAGTGACATTTACAGAATTCTCTCCTCAAGAAATGTGAAATAAAATTATTTTCAAGTGCACTTGAAACACCAAGTTTGATCATATGCTGGGTTATAAAATATGTCTCAATAAATTTAAAAGGATTGAAATTTTACAAAGTATGTTCTCCTACACGACAGAATTTAACTAAAACTCTTTTTTTTTTAATCTGATATTCTAGTAAAATTTCAGGAGACAGGGTTAGTACACAAAAGTCAATTGCATTCCTGTACACCAGTGATGAAAAAGTGGAATGTGCAATTAAAAACAATCCCATTTACAACAGCACCCAAAAATGAAATACTTAAGTTTCATAAGATATGTCCATGATCTCTAGGAAGAAAATTACCAAACTCTGAATAAAGCAATTAATGAAGATTTAAATAAATAGAGAGATATTCTGTGTGTGTGGATTAGAAAAATCAATACTGTTAAGACGTCAGTTCTTCCCCACTTGACCTATAAACACAATTCCAATCAAAATCTCAACAATCTATTTTGTGAAAATCAACAACATGATTCTAAAGTCTCCATGAAAAGGCAGAAACCCAGATTAGCCAACACAAAACTGTAGAAAAAGAACAAAGTTGGAGAGGAGACGTAACCCAAATTTAAGGTCTTTTTATTTTATTTTATTTTATTTATTTATTTGAGAGAGAGAGAGAGCACAAGCAAGAGGGAGAGGCAGAGGGAGAAGCAGGCTTCCTGCTGAGCAGGGAGCCCAAGATGTGGGGCTCGATTCCAGGACCCCAGGATTATGACCCAAGCCAAAGCAGATGCCCAACCAACTGAGCCTCCCAAGTGCCCCCCAACTTCAAGGCTTAATATAAAGCTACCATAATCAAGACAGCATGGTCCTGGCTAAAGAATAGACAGGTTTATCAATGGAATAAGAGAAAGAAAGCCCAGAAATAGATTCAAAGTCAACTAACTGTTGACAAAGGAACAAAGGCAATTCAATAGAGAAAGAATAGTTGTTAACAAATGGTGCTAGAAGAGTTGGAGATCCACACACAAAAATAATTAATCTACACAGAGACTTTATACCTTTCATAAAAATGAATGCAAAAATGGATCATAAACCTATATGTGAAATACAAAATTATAATATTCCTAAAAGCTAACAGAAGAGAAAATCTAGGTGAGCTTGGGTTTGGTGACTTTTTAGACAAACATCACAAGCTTGATGCATGATAGGAAAAAATGTTAAGTAGGACATCACTGAAGTTATAATTTCTACTCTATGAATGACACGGTTAACAGAATGAAAACACAAGGCATTGACAAGGAGAAAATATTTGAAAAATACATATCTGATAAAAGACCTGTATCTAAAACATACACTCTTTTAAAGATTTTTATTTATTTATTTGTCAGAGAGAGAGAGCACAAGCGGGGGGATCAGCAGAGGGAGAGAGAGAAGCAGGCTCCTCACTGAGCAAGGAACCTGATGCAGGACTCGATCCCAGGACCCTGGGATCATGACCTGAGCCGAAGGCAGACGCTTAATGACTGAGCCACCCAGGCGTCCCCTAAAACATACACTCTTAAAACTTAATGATTAGGAAAAACAAACAATCCAATTAAAAAATGGGATTTGAATGGACACCTCACCAAAGAAGATATACGGATGGCAAATAAGCACATGAAAAGGAGGTTAATATCACATGTCGTTAGGGAACAGCTAATTAAAGCAGCAACAAGATAACATGACCTACCTATTGGAATGACTAAAATAAAAAACTGACAATACCAGATGCTGACAAGGATGGAGAGCAAGGAGAATCCTTATTGCTGGTAAGAAGGTAAAATGCTACAGCCACTTTAGCAGGTTTTTTTTTTAAAGATTTTATTTATTTATTTGAGAGAGAGAATGAGATAGAGAGAGAGAGAGAGAGCATGAGACAGGAGAGGGTCAGAGGGAGAAGCAGACTCCCTGCCGAGCAGGGAGCCCGATGCGGGACTCGATCCCGGGACTCCAGGATCATGACCTGAGCCGAAGGCAGTCGCTTAACCAACTGAGCCACCCAGGCGCCCCTAGCAGTTTTTTCAAAACAAAGCATAGTCTTATTATATGATCCAACAGTCACACTCCTGGATATCTACCCAGCCAATCTGAAAACTTACATCCATACAAAAACCTGCTCAGGAAATGTTCATAGCAGCTTTATTCATAATTGCCAAAAGACCCAGGAAGCAACCAGGACATCCTTTGAAAGGTGAATGGTTAAACATACTGGTACATACAATGCAATACTATAAAGCAAAAGAAGAAATGTGTCATGAGAAAATAAGGAGGAATATTTTTTTTTCCAGCAGGCTCCACACCCCAATGCAGGGCCTGAACTCACGACCCTGAGATCAAGACCTGAGCTGAGATCAAGAGTTGGGACACTTAACCAACTGAGCCACCCAGGCATCCCAGGAGGAATCTTAATGCTTATTACTAAATGAAAGAAGCCAGTCTGAAAAAGCAACATACTATATGATTTTAACATTCCAGAAAAGACAAAACTATGGAGGCAAGACAGAGATCAGTGATTTGCAAGGGTTCGGATGGGGTGAGGGCAGTAAGCAGGTGGAGCACAGGGGATTTTTAGGGCCATGAAACTCTTCTGTATGATCCTGTCATGGTGGGTACACATCATTATGCATTTGTCAAAACCCACAGAACTGCACAAAACAAAGAGTGAACCCTAATAAACTATGGACTTTAGTTAATATTAATGCATCAATATCAGTTCATCAACTGTAACAAATGTAGCACACTAATACAAGATGTTAATAAAGGGGAAACAGTGAGCAAGGGAAAGAGGGGTATCTGGAACTGTGTACTATCTGCTCAATTATCTGTAAACCTAAAAATGTTCTAAAAGTAGTCTATTAATTTTTTTAAAAACCCACTTCCAAAAATGAGTCACCAAGGAAATAAGAGACATTAAAAATATTCTGAACTGAATGAAAATAAAAACCAATTTCAAAATTTGTAAGATTCAACCAAAGCAGTGCTCAGAGGGAAATCTTATAGCTTCAAACCCTTATTCAAGAAAGATAAAACTGTCTGAAATCAATTATCTAAGCTTCTATCTTAAGAAGTTGGAAGAGCTAATTAAACACAAAAGAAGTAGAAAGGAAATATAATAAAGATACAAAAAAAATTAAAGAAATAAACAAATAATGAAAAAAATCAACAAAATCAGAAACTTTTTTCAAAAGATAAACCTCTAGATAGGCTGATTAAAAACAAAAGAGGAGACACCACTAAGGATCCTACAGAATCATACAGACAATAAGGGACTATATTACAAATAATGTCTTATGAATAAATTTGTCAAAATAGATGAAATGAGCAAATTACAGGAAAGACTCAAAACTTACACAAAAGAAACTGAGAATCTACACAGTTTCAGGTCTACTAAAGAAACTGAATAATATAATAAGTAAAATTGAATAAAAACCTTCCCATACAAACATCCACAGACTCAGGTCTTTGGGAAAGATGCTCCCAATGACTGACAGACCATCTCTTCCCACCTCCAAATAGCAGCAACTGAATGTGAATCCACTGGGGCTCCTCCCTTCCAGATCTTCTCTTCACAAAATAGGTAAATTCCAACATTTGAAACTCAGAAGAGCAAGGGGTGAGCCTACTAGAAATGCAGGCATGCATTACAGAGGACAGAATGGATTGGGACCATCTAGGTTATATATTCATTTCCCATCATCCCCACCCCTTCACCCCCATACCCCCATGCCTGTGTGTCTCTTAAATAGCTATTGCTCATTGATTTTCCTCTTAGACCTTAAAGTTGTGGAAAGAAACATCTGGGAACTGCTTCAATAAATGATCTTTAAGATTCCCTCCCACCGGGCGCCTGGGTGGCTCAGCTGGTTAAGTGACTGCCTTCGGCTCAGGTCATGATCCTGGAGTCCCAGGATCGAGTCCCGCATCGGGCTCCCTGCTCAGCGGGGAGTCTGCTTCCCCCTCTGGCCCTCCTCCTCTCATGTGCTCTCTCTCTCTCAAATAAATAAATAAATAAAATCTTAAAAAAAAAAAAAAGATTCCCTCCTACCTTCCCTCCCTTCCTCTCCCAATCCCTGTAATGACTACTTACTGACAACCTAATATGTGCCAGGCAATCAAAATCAAACATGGCATTGGTCTTCATGGGGTATGTGATCTATGTTCTAAAGGCATCGCAGACTGGATGAAACAAGAACAGCTAGTTCCTAAGTGACTTTATATGCTCACTATTGTTACCCCATTGTATGGCTAAGGTGGCTGAGATTGGGACAGAGTCAATACCTCAGTCTGGCTAAGATTCATAGAGCCAGAAAGGAGAAGGGCTAGCATTTGAGCCTAAGTCTGTCCTACTCCAAAGCCCATGCCATTTCCATTCTGCTGTCCTGCTAAATTAAGAACGAGCTTAAATTGATCCTGATTACGTATTATATCTCACTAGCAGAGTAATTGATTTGTATTTTCTCATGGCTAAAAGAGCTGTATGATATTCACTGCTTGTTACGTTTCTGAAGGGCTGGTTTTGAAGTTTTTATTAGCATACATTTAAAATTCTGGTCAATTGTCTGAAATGCAAAATGCCTTAAAAATACTTTCCCCCTCAACTTTGAGGTAGAAATAAATTTCACTTAATAGAGAGTGTCCCTGGCTTGACCCAGAAGCTCAGTGAGCAGACGTCTCTGCAAAGATTTGTACACAGGCTGTTAGGAGTTTGGCTGTGGTTGAGGCTGGAGGTAGTAAGGTATGAGTATACTTAGGCTACAAAAGTCAAGTCCACTCCCAAGTGAATTTCTGGTAGGGCCATAAGGTTGATACCAAAAAATGCCACATTCTTTCTCACTAAGAATTCTGATAAATGCCTCCTCTGTAGGTGATGTCAGCAGGTGCTCTGAGGTAGCAGGTCTTGGTGTATCAAATCCACATTCCTGATTTGAAATCCCAAACCCCTGGCAATATGGCCCGACTCTGTATTTCTGTGCCTTGCCTTCTGCCACTGATCCCTTCCCCTACACAACTATGCTTCAGCCACAGCAGAAAGAAAACCACTTTCTAAATATTCCTCTAAGTCTCCAAACTCTCTATAAATGGTATATCCATCTCAGGCTTCTTACAGCCTGGAAAACTTAACTACCTGCTTTTCTCTGAAATCTCAACCCCATGGGGGCGCCAGGGTGGCTCAGTCGGTTAAGCATCTCCCTTCAGCTCAGGTCATGAACCCAGGGTCCTGGGATCCAGCCCCACATCAGGCTCCTTGCTCAGTGGGGAGCCTGCTTCTCCCTCTCCCTCTGCCCCTTCCCCCGCTCATGCCCCTCCCCCCACATATGCCCCTCCCCCCTCTTGTGCTCTCTCTCGTTCTCTGGCTCTCTCAAATAAATAAAATCTTTAAAAACTAATAAAATAAAATCCCATCGCCAGGGAAACCGATCCCTCTTCCTACTTAGTTTTCAGAGAATGTGCACAACTGTCTGGTACCCTGCTCATCATCTGTCCTCATCAGTGTGCAGGGCATGGGGGAAGAAGTCTGGACTGTGTCCTCTTCTCTTTTTAAATTCCTAGTCCCTAGCTCAATAATGACCCAAAATAGGCACTGAATGCATAGCAAATGCCTAAATGAAGATACATGGAAAGGAAATCCAGCCAAGAACCAAAACTCCACCAATGGGCATGTCAACAGCACAGGAGGAGTCAGCCCTGCATTCTCAATCCACCACCAAGGTCATTGCTCTGTAGGACCGTGTGTTCCATATTCTAATTTACCTTAAAGCATCAATGTAATTCTCAATTTGGGTTTCCAATTTGAGGCGAGACCCTTAAGGTATTTTTCATTATTTTTTAAATCCCTTTTAATCACTTTTTAATACCGATCAGAAGCTTGAGATTGAAATGTTATAACCAGACTGCCCTGATTTTCCTGGGCTACACTTGTACAAGGGAGGGTGTCCTCGGATCTGTACTGTAACGGACCTGATCGTTTCCCTCGAGGTTTGTCTTCTTTGAAGCAGTATTATTAAACCAGTGACACAGATAAAAGGATACGCCCAGACTGACGGTTACCAGAGG
Organism: Mirounga leonina; assembly: GCF_011800145.1. Lineage (NCBI taxonomy): Eukaryota > Metazoa > Chordata > Mammalia > Carnivora > Phocidae > Mirounga > Mirounga leonina. The sequence goes on along the minus strand of NW_023270426.1, from coordinate 1,052,307 downwards.
AGGGGCAGGTGGGGGGACAGGTGAAATAGGTGACGGGGATTAAAGAGTACAGTTAACATAACGAGCACGAAGGTACAGCATCGTCGAATCGTTGTATCGTACACCAGCCACTGATACATGCTATGTTACCTCGTTAATGTAAATTAAAATAATTAAAATATAGAAGTAATTAAAGTATAACTACAAATTTATAAAATTAAAATACAAGTAATTAAATCAAAATAATTAAAATAAAAAATTTAATAAAATTTAAAAAATATATAAATGCCCAGAAAGAAAAGCTTGGGAATGTTTTTAAAATATACCAAAGACAGGGGGGCCCAGGTGGCTCAGTCGTTAAGCGTCTGCCTTCGGCTCAGGTCATGATCCCAGGGTCCTGGGATCGAGCCCTGCATCTGGCTCCTGGCTCAGCGGGGAGTCTGCTTCTCCCTCTCCCACCCCCCCCCCCGCTTGTGTTCCCTCCCTCGCTGTCTCTCTCTCTGTCAAATAAATAAATAAAATCTAAAAAATAAATAAATAAATAAAATATACCAAAGACAAATTCATGTGTTTGAATCAATGAAGTCTCTCCCAATCTCTGTTTCCAAGGACACAAAGTGACTGATAAAGACAGGAGCTGGTCTTCCCCAAGCTCTTCCTCTTATCCTCAGCCACAGGGAGGCCTCCTGCTATTCAGAGCTGAGAGACACAGTCGCCTCTCCCCACTCTTGTTTTGTGTTTGGCCATGCTTTTTTTTTTAAGATTATTTATTCATTTATTCATGAGAGAGAGACAGAGACAGAGAGAGGCAGAGGCAGAGGGAGAAGCAGGCTCCCTGCGGAGTAGGGAGCCCCATGCGGGACTCGATCCCAGGACCCTGGGATCCTAATCCCAGCCGAAGGCAGACGCTCAACCAACTGAGCCACCCAGGCGTCCTAGCCATGTTCTGATGATGCCTCAAAGAGACAGCCCCCCCTGCCCCAGTGCTGGGTGGGCTCAGGCCCCCCACTGAATACAGATCTGTACTCCACCCTTAGCGGCTTCAGCCCCCGCTTCTCCAGGTCCCCAAGCATTGCAAGTGAAAGCCAGTTCCAATGATTATCCTGAAGGTAAAAAAGGAAAGGGAAGGCTTCCAAAGGGCCACCTGTCACCTGGATGGGACTGTGCAGAAGAGGAGAGCAGAGCGGCAGGTTCTGAGGACGCTGGGCAGGGCCCTCTGCCCTTTGATCCTAGGACATGAACACCCCAGCAGTTTTGGTGCCCTGCATCCTATACACCCTATGGTATAGAACCCCACAATCCAGGATCCGGGGTGGCTGCTGTGGCTGACCAGACTCGCCACCACACTGAGCCTCACTGCCACATGAGGTTCTGGTGGTGTCGGCGTGGTTCTGGGGTCCCCCATCCAGGACAAGTGTGCGCTGGTGCAGGATCAGCATCTTGGCTAAAGCAGACCCCCGCTCCCGAGGGGTAGGGGTGGACGTACCCACAAGGCATCACGCCAACTGCACATGAGCCTGCTTGGCTGGCAGAAAATGCTTAGAGCTCCAGACATCGCAGGGCCTGCTTATGCCAATACCTCCATCTCCAGAGTGCTTCTCAGATGAAACAGCCATTTAAGTAGAGTGATACAGATTTAAAAGGAAAAATGGGCATCTTTCTACCGTTGCCATCAAATTCCTTCCCAGGAGTAATTCCCTATACCCCCAGACTTTTTTTTTTTTTTAAGATTTTATTTATTTATTTGACAGAGAGAGACACAGCGAGAGAGGGAACACAAGCAGGGGGAGTGGGAGAGGGAGAAGCAGGGTCCTCGCTGAGCAGGGAGCCTGATGTGGGGCTCAATCCCAGGACCCCGGGATCATGACCTGAGCCGAAGGCAGACACTTAACAACTGAGCTACCCAGGTGCCCCACCCCCAGACTTTTTATTCATCACTCTTAACACGTTTTACAAAAACCTACACTTATCTTTTGGAAAACGTTAAGTGATAGAAGAACAGCAAAATAGCAAAATGGATTAAAAAGAGATGTAAACAATCCCTAAATAGGGAACAAGGAGACGCGGCACTCATGTATCAGGGGACCTCAGACCAGGGACAAGGCTCTCTGCCCAAGGATCCCCCTTTGCCAAATGAGAAATTGGAATACATGATCTCTAAAGGTCCCTCCGGCTCTCAAATCACATCTATTCCGGTTTTGTCCTAATTATTCCTCTCTCACTTTTTCCTAATAAATTCATAGCAGAGGTCCCAACAGGAGTTGGATTGCACATAATGGTGCGGGCTTCTCTGGTAGATGACAGGAAGGATGTTGTTTGTCTCCTGAGCGACCAGTAGCAGACCTGACATCTACTGGAGACACCAGCAGCCCCAGAAACTTGAACCAAAGAGGAATTTGGGTCAGACATGGCAGCCAAGACTATTACATGTCACAGAATATCCATGCTATCCACTGGGAACCACGCCCCCCCACCTCGGGACAACTGGGGAAGAATTTAAGGAAGGCTGGAATTCCTACAAAGCCCTAATGGGATAGAGTAGTTATCTATTGCTGAATTGCAAACCATGCCAAACTTAGTAGCTTAAAAAAAACTATGTGGCTCACTGTTTGGGCTGGGCACCACAGGACGTTTCTCCTGTTTGTCCCCCGTGAGCTCAAGACATGCACCTGTAGTGAGCTAAATGACTCTGCTTCTGGCTCAAAGCTGGGCTGTGTGTCCTCTCTTTATCCAGCGAGCTAGTCTAGGCTTGTTCACACAGAACCAGCATGATGGGTCCCCAGAGCCACAAAACACGGGCCCAGCGTGCATTTTTCAAGACCCTGCTTGAGGCATATTTACTAACGCCCCACCAGCTAAAATAATTCACATGGCCAACTCAGATTTAAGGGGTAAGAACACAGACACTACCTCTCGGTAAGAGGATTTGTAATGTTACATTCTAGGTATAGGAGTGGAACGAGGGAAAGAATTTGTGGCCATTCGTACAAACTATCATGCAGAGAAATACAGATGTATGCCTGTCAAGGTGACCTTATTTTTATTCCCACTTCACGCTGCCAAGTCAAGAGATGAAATTATTCCTGCCTTTTACTCAGCAGCAGGTTTTATAGTAAAATTTCCATGAGAAATGAAATTTGTGAGCCTGCAGATCAGAGAGGAATTGGAAATTCTTTTTGCAAAGTGTCAGCCTCGCTGAAGCCTTGGGACTCCATCCAAAGTTATACGTGGAAATGCAAACGTAGGAAATTCCTCGTGGATGGTTTGCTTCTGTATCTATTATTACCTGCCCTTCCGAAATCCAACCCCCTGAGCTCATGTCTTCAGGCAAGTCACTCAATGACACCTCTAAGAAGTTCATGAGTCATCACAGCTAGTTGGAATTTTCAAATCTCTGAGGCGCATGGCTGTGAATTGTACATCTCTTTGATCTCCAGTCTGTGTTTGGCAATTCAACTGAGCATGATAGTTTCATCTGACACTCATTTAATTCATGTTTCTTACCAATTAACTGTGCAATAGGCACTGAGCTAAGAGCGTAGATACAACAAAGATTGGAAGGAGGGAGGACGGGAGGGCAGAAATGCACCTGCCTTCTTGTATCTTGCAGTTCAGTGGGACGGAAACCCCGTAACTTTTGCGAGAAATGAAGTTCAAGAACTTGGATTCATTTTCAAAATCAAGGTGAATTTTGCATTTTAAAACCACCGCCCCTGAATCGCTTTTAATATCCAGAGCCTGGTCTCCACCGAAGAGGGTTTACGAGTGATGGACTTTCTTCTTTTCCCTGTTAAATCGTCACCAAGTTATTTTTAATTCTGGCAGTGTCCTCAAGCTCTGAGGACATTAATTTCTTTGGGCAGTTGAAGAAAAAACTCTGAGTCAATTTCCTCTTACACAGAACCGGCCTCTCACTCCGTTCACACTTCAAAGAAAGCTCGCTTCACCACACTGAGCTGGGCATCACGAAGGCAGGGTGAAAACTGGGCGGGGGGGGGGGGGCGGCAGTGTCATTGCCCCGAATGTTTTTCTTTTAAAACCCACAAAGGCCAGTCCTCCACAGATTTGAAACAAGTCCACGTTTAGCCTCTGGCCCATCTGTCCTTTCAAATCCTCTTCTTAGTGTTCTCTGCTCTATTTAACTGTATGCGTTGTATGGATTTTTTTGCCGCTTTGTGTTTTTTTTTTTTTTTAATTGACAACTCATAGTATTCGTCTCCTTGTGGAAGTTTTTATTTTCATAGGTACCTTTAAATTCCACCCCCCATCCACCCCAGCCTTTAAAATTCCTGCAAGATTAAGTCTATTGATGAAATTTCACGTAATACATTAAGAGAGAGATTTTGGTGGAGTGTGCCTCTTCTCAAGGCAGATGCCATCAACTCAGGAGCTCAGAGCAAAGAAATTTTGCCTAGTTTTATTCATCAGTTTAAAACCCCTACATTTTCCCAAAGACATACAGATGGCCTATAGGTACATGAAAATGTGCTCATCACGCATCATCAGGGAAATGCAAATCAAACCCACAATGAGATACCACCTCACACCTGTCAGAACGGCTCAAATCCACAACACAAGAAACAACAGGTATTGGTGAGGCTGTGGAGAAGGAGAAACCCTCATGCACCATTGGTGGGAACGTAGGCTTGTGCAGCCATTGTGGAAGACAGTATGGAGGCTCCTCAAATAGAATTAACGTATGATCCAGCAATTCTACCTGAGTATTTATCCAGAGGAAGCAAAAACACTAACTTGAAAAGACACCTGTAACCCAAGTTCATTGCAGCATGATTTGCAGTAGAAAGACATGGAAACAACCAAAGCGTCCATCACTGGATACACACACACACACATACGAATATTATTTCACCATAAAAAGGAAAGATCTTACTATTTGTGACAATACAGATGGACCTTGAGAACACTATGCTAAGTGATAAGTGAAATAAGTCAAACAGAAAAAGACAAATCCTATATGATCTCGCTTACAATTGAAATAAAAAGAAGAGAAAACCAACAACAACACACACCTAGAAATACATACACACACACACACACACAACCCTGAACTCAAATACAGAGAACAGACTAGTGATTGCCAGAGGCAGCGGGAACAGCATGGGCAAAATGGGTGAAAAAGATCAAAGGTATAAACTTTCAGTTATAAAATAAGTCATGGGAGACCATGTACAACATGGGAACTATAGTTCATAGTACTGTATTGTATATTTGAAAGTGGCTGAGAGAGTAAATCTTAAAAGTTCTCATCACAAGGACAAAAATTTGTAATGTGTGGTGACAGGTGCTAACTAGACTTACTGGGGTGATCATTTTATAACATGCACAAATAGTAAATGTTGTACACTTGAAACTGTTACATGTTTATGTTTTATGTTATATGTTATATGTTAATTATGTTATGTGTTAATTATATCTCCATGTTATATGTTAATTGTATCTCAGTAAAAATTCCCTTCTTAGACCCTCACAGAAAACAAAAATCAACTAAGCAATTTAAAACAGAAAGATAAGAGCACCTGGGTGGTTCAGTGGGTTAAGCGTCTGCCTTCGGCTCAGGTCATGATCCCGGGGTCCTGGGTTTGAGTCCCATATCAGTCCCTGCTCAGTGGGGAGTCTGCTTCTCCCTCTGCCCCTCTCTCCTGCTCACTCTCACTCCCTCTCTCTCTCAAATAAATAAATAAAATCTTAAAAAAAAAAAAAGAGAGAAATTTCTCCTCAAAAAAACAGAAGCTCCAATAAATCTCAGGCAAAATTCTGGAAGTTGTAGATATTATCACTAGAACCCCATCTTGAGGAAACTCAAAGGAAAAATAATTCCTTATCACCAGAACATATTAAAACGGAACCCCAGATTATAGTGGACCAAGTGAGGGAATCATATTTTGTCTACTGATTTTTGAATTGTTTGCTTAAGCAAGTGTTAAGTGTAGCTTATTTTCTATCATGGGGGTAGATACTTAATACTGCTTTCTTTCCTGAAAGAGCTTTATCTGTATTTACCACTCAATTTACTAGTTATTAATAGTTATTGAACATCCAGCATGGGTCAGGCACTGTGCCGGACAATGAAAAGATCACAGACCTACTTTCAATAGGTCTCAAAGACCAATGTAAGTAGTGAAGAGTTTTAAATGTGAATTTCTGCTGACATGAGTTTATTGTGCAGAGGAGATGGTGGTCATGGACAGAGAGGGAAGTAAGCACAGGCAGAAACTTTAGATACTGGGTGTTTTTCAGGTGTGTGGGACTATAAAAGGTAAGGCTCTTTTGAATCCACACTGAACCAGGCTCTGTAACAGTAAGTTATAATACAAAAATACTATCAAGAGCCATCCATGAAGTCCATGCTAACCAAACAATCAGGATAAAGTCTGGAATACAGATTGAAAAGGAGAGAGTGAATCTATCAATAGGACAGGCAAATGAGAAGTTATTCCAAGGTAAAGAAATTTCACAAATAAATGAGCAACACAATCAAGCCAATTAACAACAACCCACATGCTTATCCTTGGTTCAGCAGAAGGAATGCTGTACTCCCCAAACCAAACCTCTGGGGCTTATCTGATAGGAATATTCTGGTAAGATACGTGCCACTGAGGGCAAAAAACAGAACTACTGATATTACATTATATCTGGTCCTTAATACAATTTAAATTTGGACAGACATTCTAGTCAAGCCATAAGTGTCAACACTGTAAACTTGTTTTTTTTTGTTTTTTTTCTTCTTTTTTTTTCTTTTCTTTTATTCTTATGTTAATCCCCATACATTACATCATTAGTTTCAGATGAAGTGTTCCATGATTCATTGTTTGTGCATAACACCCAGTGCTCCATGCAGAATGTGCCCTCCTCAATACCCACCACCAGGCTAACCCATCCTCCCACCCCCTCCCCTCTCGAACCCTCAGTCTGTTTTTCAGAATCCATCGTCTCTCATGGTTCGTCTACCCCTCCGATTTCCCCGCTTCATTCTTCCCCTCCTGCTACCTTCTTCTTCTTTTTTTTTTTTCTTAACATATATTGCATTATTTGTTTCCGAGGTACAGATCTGAGATTCAACAGTCTTGCACAATTCACAGCGCTTACCAGAGCACATACCCTCCCCAGTGTCTATCACCCAGCCACCCCATCCCTCCCACCCCACCCCCCACTCCAGCAACACTCAGTTTGTGTAAACTTGTTTTGATTAAAGGGTTTCTCTATCAAAAAAAAAAAGAGAGAACAGAAAGAAGAAGACACTGGCTGAAGGAACACAGAAGTTATTACACCTGCCTTGGATTTCATATAAATATATATGATATGTACATATATATATCATATACACATATGGTATATCAGACAGCCAATCCATATCAACTCTAACAAAAGCCCCCTCCTATTCATAAGTGACCACAGAAAAGTCACTCTGTGTAAGCAGTGATCACCATGCATGGTCTTATACCCTATAAGATGGTAGGCAGGGGAGAAAATCACTATAAATGTTATCTGAAAATAGACATTCTTAGCACCACAGAATTTATGTAACAAACATTTATATAGCACTTTTCTTTTTTTAAGATATTTTTTAAGACTTTATGTATTTATTTGAGAGAGAGCACAAGTGGGGAGAGGGACAGAAGGAGAGGGAGAAGCAGACTCCCCACCTGACAGGGGGCTCGATCCCAGGACCTCAAGATCAAGACCTGAGCTGAGATCAAGAGTTGGATGCTTGGGCGCCTGGGTGGCTCAGTTGGTTAAGCGACTGCCTTCGGCTCAGGTCATGATCCTGGAGTCCCGGGATCGAGTCCCGCATCGGGCTCCCTGCTCGGCAGGGAGTCTGCTTCTCCCTCTGACCCTCCTCCCTCTCATGCTCTCTGTCTCTCATTCTCTCTCTCGCAAATAAATAAAATCTTTAAAAAAAAAAAAAAAGAGTTGGATGCTTAACCAACTGAGCCACCAAGGAGCCCCTAACTTACTGATCTTTGTGGCTACCATAGGAGCTAGGTACTATTACCTCCATGATACAGATGAGTAAACTGAGGCACAGAGAAGTTAATTAATTTTCCAAGTTCCAGGAGCCAGCCAAAGGTAGATCCTGGACAAGAACCCAAGCAGTTTGGTTCCAAAGCTCATGGGCTTCACGACTACACCACTCCACCTCAGAGGGTGCCACTTATGAGTGTGATGAGAAGGAGAATCTGATAGTGTCCTCCTAGCACCAGCCCAGAGAAGATGCTCTAGATCAAAGCCAAGGGCAGCCGTAATATCAGGACCACCACCTACTGAGAGCTTGACATACCAGCCCCTAGTAAATATCCATTCTCTTTCTTTCCCCAAACCCCACACACAAGCTAGATACACAAGCTCTATACCTAGGAACGCTGCAGGAAATACACGAATGCATTTTTGCTGTCTGTGGCAACAGACACTGTATTTTGACTTCACCCCTATTTCAGGCCCCTGGAAGTTGCCTTCCTTCACTACGGAGGGTGGGAGCCTCACACAGCCTTCCCTGAATCCCCTCAGCGGCGGTGCAAGCATGGGACTGAAGTTTCTTCAAACAGACATGCCTTCACAAAATGTCAGTGTGGGAAGGAACAATGTGATCTGAAGCCCCAGAGTGGGAGTTCGGATTTCCTGACAAGGCTGGAGGTGGTGAAGGGCCTTCCGGGGCAGCTGGAGGGGAGCAGGAATGTTCTCACTAAAAGAAGTGTCGGGGGTGTGGGTTCTTCCTCCTGGCTGTGGGCTTCTGAGCTGCCAGGATTCCTGATTTACTGTTCCCAAGATGGAATCCCTGGGCCTTCCAGAAATTCTGGGAGCTCTCTAACATCCTTTAATAAAAATTCTTCCTGTTTAAAGTTAGCTAGAGTTGGGGCGCCTGGGTGACTCAGTCAGTTAAGCACCTGCCTTCGGCTCAAGTCATGAATCCAGGGTCCTGGGATGGAGTCCTGCATCGGGCTCCTTGCTCAGTGGGGAGTCTGTTTCTCCCTCTTCCTCTGACCCTCTGCCTATTTGTGCTCTCTCTTGCAGACCCTCTGCTTGTTTGTGCTCTCTCACACGTGCATGCTCTCTCTCTCTCAAATAAATAAAAATCTAGAAAAATAACAAAAAAATAACTTAGCTAGGGCAGATTCTCCTGTTTGCAACTAAGTAGCTTTACTTACATAATCTGTCTACTATACACACATTTAAGTTAGCTAGAGTAGATTCTACTATTTGCAACTAATTAGCTTTACTTACATAATCTAATATACACACACACATCTATGTATGTAACGTCTAGTACATCAAATCCCAAGATCTCACAAAAATCATTACTTTGCATGAAGCTGATGTTCACAAAACTGAAAAAGTAGTCAATTTTAAGATAATATTTTAGGACCAGGGGTGAAGCACACGAACTTTGGGGCCAAATTGCTTGGGCCTTAATCCTGGATCTACCATCGACCAGCTAGCTCCTTGAACTTGGAAAATTTTAATTAACTTCTCTATGAATGACTGGAATGGGAGAAAAAAAAAAGGCATCCATTCCTCATACACCTCAGTAACAAAAAGTATTGTTTCCACAATTCTCCATGTAAATACACTGACATTTGACAGAGAGTTTTAGTCACCTGCCCAACGCCACACACTAGTGAACACGCACCCAGGTCCGTCTCCCTTAATGACACATCTCTGTAGCATCTGGCTCCCCTATAGCTAGAGTCGCCAGATACAAGGGATCAATTGTCAGTAGGGCTTACCTCTTCATCACCATGAGTTTGATTCGTTTTCTGAGGATACCGCTGAGAACACCTACCAAATACAAGTTTCTGCACCTGCAGAAACCAGTACCAGTTCCTGGTGAGTGATGGAAGTGAACCCAGGAGGGACTCGGATCCCATGCTGGGACAGAAGCCAGTGAGGTTATTGGAAAGCTTTCAACCCAACCATGTGCGGGATCAGATTTCCATTTCAAAAGATGGCTGAGGGTTCATGATGCCCCAGAGATGGGAAGCTGGTGAGACTGGCAGGAAGCCCAGTTAGGAGATAATTGTCACAGTCTGGGGTTGAGAGCCTGACAGCTGAAACTATGGGGCAGGAGGGAGATCGAGGGAAAGGAGTAGGCATGCACATGATTAAGCAAGTGGAGCCTCATCAGATTGCTGTTGTACTCAACTTAGCTGTGACTCAGTGAAAATAAAAGGCATTTGGGTACAATGTACACCTTTGAGTTATCTTCCCAAATTCATTCAGAAATGAATAGATAGGAAACAGAGGATGCATTCTTTCTTTCAATAAATCAAACTTACACTAAACCCAAAGACAGTTACTCGGCATAAAATTGTAATACAACTTTCTCTAACTGGAATCCTTGTGTCATACCCAGGAGCACCTGGGTACCTGCATGACCACCCACTCTCCCTTTGCTATGCCTCTGACTTCTAGCTGAGAGGAGCTAATGAGGGAATGACAAATGGGTGTGGTTGGTACCCACCATGGTGGGTAGTGGGAGAAGCAGGTGACATGCATGCCTAGAGTGACCCAAAGACAAAAGGCATGTTAAAACCTCTGGAGGCAGGATTGGGGAACTAGAGGTAGGCAACTGACATTCCAAGGCAATCTGCACTGATGTTGAGATTTTCACCCTATACCTGGAAAATTATACTGCTGCGGACCTCCATGGCCAGTGTGGAGACCCACAAGACTTTAGAGAGCAGAAAAAGAAGACTGGCCTCAGAAGCTTACTAGCAAGAAATTTTTTTTTTTTTTAAGATTTTATTTACTTCACAGAGCACAAGCAGGGGGAGCGGCAGAGACGGAGGGAGAGGGAGAAGCAGGCTTCCCACCGAGCAGGGAGCCCAATGCAGGGCTGGATCCCAGGACCCTGGGATCATGACCTGAGCTGAAGGCAGATGCTTCACTGACGGAGCCACCCAGGCGCCCTAGATACTAGCAAGAAATTTTTTTAAAACTACCACGGGGCGCCTGGGTGGCTCAGTTTGGCCTGGGTGGAGTCCCAGGATCAAGTCCCACATCAGGGTCCCTGCTCAGCGGGATGTCTGCTTCTCCCTCTGGCCCTCCCCCCTCTCATGTGCTCTCTCTCTCATTCTTTCTCTCTTAAATAAATAAATAAATCTTTAAAAAAAAAAAAAAAAAACTACCATGAACCCTAAGTGGTTTCAAAGTCCCGGGAATCTATAGTCAAAGGCCTTTAATTTCAACATTTAAAAACTGGAGAGATGTTGGCGCAAGGGCTTCTGGGAGGGGAATCACTCCTTTATCCATGCCCGTAAAAAGGTGAAGAGGCCGCACGCTAATTCTTTGGGTGGTGATGGGAATGGGGGTGGCGGGATGGAATCTCAGGGAAGAGTGAGGGAGAAATCAAAGGAGAATGAATCCGAGGGTGTGCACAACTGAGCTGGTGATGGGCTTCACCGCAGACGGAGCTGGCTGCAGGGTCATGTGTGCCATTCCCAGATAGACTCTACACACCCCTGCATGCTGGAATAGTCTGCAGGAAGGAGCAGAAAGGCAAGCCATGTATCCACCAGCTCTTCCTCTCGTATCTCTCTTTGGTGGAAGTCCATTCCGCTCTGCATTAAATCCCCCACCCATGGGATTGTCACCTGGTCCCTCCAGCACCTCCTGGGAAGGCAGAGCCTCTCTGAAGTCTCTCCTTTTTGTGGGATTTGCATGCAGGGGACCCTGATGTGTATGCATCAGAAGCAACAGCAACCTGGGCTTTCTCACCCATGCAAACTGTGTAAACGGACATTTGGGCAGCTCAGGCTTCAAATCTGAGGCCCACAGTGTAGACAGGGCTAAGCTGACCTGGAAGAGCCCATCAGTGGGACTGCAGACCATACGTAGCCATAAAGTTTTTACGTGGCCATAAATTTTGTTAAATCTCTATTCCTTCTATAACTTACAAACTCAAAGTTGAGTTTCTACCCAAGTCTGTCTTCCAGAAAGGGCAAATCTTCCATGTAATATTCAGAAATTCATCTCATAGTTATCTTTTAAGGATGACTGTTCTTGAGGCTAAGTACATTTGTTATTGGAAATGAGATCCATTAGAGTATTCCATGGCAAAAACAGTTCTTTCACTTGTAAACAATTTCAGTAACAGGAGGTTAAATGTATTTACCAACCTTGTGACAATTAACTGTCAACCATGACCTCTGTGACTTTGTTATAATATTCTGTTATTAAGAACTTACCTAAAAAATCTCCCTCCAGGAAAAAAGCTCATTTTGGTTTGTAAAATAAATGTGTTTCTATTGGTTTTCATTTTAAAGTAAAACACAAAATCTCATTCTTCCACACTTGTAAAAACTATACACAATATATAGGATTATGTGGGAATAAAATTCTATTCGTAAATACGTGAATGGAAATTTTGAGAAAGACGTAAATACCGTGTGCATGAACAGCATGAGGAGATGCTCTCAAATTAAATTAGAGTAAATAAAGCAGGAATTGAATGCTATATACTATATTCCCAGACCCCTGCGTGGGAAGAGTGAATGGACCACGTGCAGAGAAGAGAAAGAACAATGAGCTTACCAACAATTTTACTAAAACCCTTATATGTTTCCATTCTTTCCCAAATTTCTACCTTACATTCTCATCAGAATTTTAGAATTAAAATGAATCTAAAAATACCTTACATGGAGAGCTAGGAAAGGTAGTCAAACCGAGATGTTTAATGATTCACTAAGTAGAAATCTAATCATTTACATCCTGCTAGAATAAAGATTATGTGAACAGAAGGGTTTGATTTGCTTTAGAGAAGTCACTCACATACAATAGAGGCAAACCCAAGGGAGTTTTTTGAAAATGGAGGTTGCTCTTATTGGTTCCAATTCAGCAAGTCTGGGTGAAAACAGAAATCTGCATTTTGTGAAGTTGCCAGTGATTCCAATGCAGTGGGTTGGGACCCAACTTTGATAAAGACTGGCCAGAAGAGAAGCCCACAATGTCACAGAGACTATCTACCCTCCAGGAACAATGCTGTTCTGTCCTCCGACCCCTGAGGCAGATTCTACTGTGGACCATTGCACTGTCTCCCCTTATTCTGACACATTCTTGTTTAGCAGAGTTCTTATGATTGGATTTTCTTGCAGTTTGCTTAAAAGGAGAAAATGGACTGCTCTGTCAACACTGGCATTTGAGATTATATGAATGTCCTTCTCATCGTGAACTAATAAAGCAACACTTGGGTTTATACATCAGTCTCTCTGGGCTCAGTTAATGTGAGTCTACCCCTGAAACTTGGGTCCATTGTCACCTGTCAAAACTGGGTATGTGAGTTCTCAAAGCTCAAGTCTTCTTAGCCAGGAAGTAGTGGGCCCCTTTCCCAGAGTAGTGGGTATTTGTTCTTTTTGCCAGCCTGACTTCCATGTCCATTTCTGTATAGCACCTTGAGTTTTCCCTGGGGAAATCAACCCTTTTCTATTCTCTAATTCTCCCCACCCCCAAATCTGAACAGGGCCTATCCATTTAAACTCAACCCTAGAATTTTTGTTAAAGCACAACTAAGCATCAGAGGTAAAACATAGCTCTGTTAGTGCACATCTTAGAACTAGGAGAGAGTATTGTGCCTGAGAATGAAGCCATCGTGAACAAAAGATGAACCAAGAGAGATAAAAATAAGAGAAAGGAAAAGGGAGAGACTTCTTTATATCACTGCTTGAATCCTGGACCCAGTTGGTCCTACACACAGCCTTTGTCTTCTCTGAGCCAACCAATTCTCTTTTTTGAGTCTGCTTGAACCAGACTTCTTTCATGTACTAAAGAAAAGAGTCAAGTAAGACAACACCTCTGTTCAGTTCACATATGGAGCTTCCCTTCCCTTTGACAGCAACAATTAGATCCAAAGGTCTATCACTTGTTCAGGGGAACACTTAGAAAATCTATCCTCATAGGAAGCAGAGACTACTACCTGGATATTAAATGCATGCCAAACCTCCTTTATTTGAGAATAAGGTGAACGTAGTAATTGTCACTAGAAAATGATACCACAGGCTTAGGACTTTTCTTTTCCAAAGACCATGCACGTGCTTGCAAGATGGGGAGGGAACTGAAGTAGGACATGTTCTACCAACCTCGATCCCAGGACCCCAGGGTCATGACCTGAGCTGAAGGCAGACCCTTAACCTGCTGAGCCACCCAGGTGCCCCAATGACTTAGAAAGATTTCTGTAAAAATGAGAGGAAGCCTGTCTCTTGGTACCCCAAATAGGGAAGGAAAATGGTGACCAGCTATCACCACAGTCAATCAATCACCTCAATTATGGGAAACAGAAGGGGAGATTACTTGGCCACAGTAAAAGCAATAATCAGATTAACTTCACAGGCTTTAACTGAAGCCATATTCTCTTTGTCCACCTTTTTGAAGTCAGGCAAGCTTTGCTGCTTATATCCATGAAGCAATTAAAAGGAAAGGGAAAAAAAAATTTCATCAGCAGATTACTGAGAAACCAGTGGAAACAATTTTTTTCCAGAAAAATGAGGGCACCGAACAATAAATCCTTCAGTGTGTTAAAGAGACTTTTGATTCTCTTACTCAGTGACTCCTACGGTCACGGATGACGCTGGGTTACAAAATAGAACGGTACCAGTCCTATAAAGCCATTGATATTTAGGAACCACCCAACCTCGTGAAATAACTAACCGTGGCATAATGTTTACACTCGAAATCTCTCTCCCCATTGCAAAGACCTGACGAGGAAAAGAAGTAATACCTCATCAAGAAGAATGGATGCTCAGCAGAGACACACTTCTTGCAAAGCTGTACACAGTATGCACACACTAACTTCTCGACCAGAAGAGACTGTGCCCTGCCAAGCAGGAAAATAAGAATCAAATCCTTGGGAGGTGAAGATAAAAACAGAGCTGCTGTGACCTTTTTGCAAACGTCCAGGGAGAATGTCGCATTTGGTGGGATGACTGGTGAAGTGACGAGTGAAGACTAGTCTTGTGTTTGCGTTGGAATGGCTACTGAGCATAGAGCTAACAGCAGAATGGGAATCTCTACTAATGGGTCATATCTCAGCTTCAGAATACAGTGGGCAAGAACAGTAACAAAGTAAGACAGTCCACAGTCTTTGTTTTGGTAAAACACCAACCAAATCGAAAAACACACAAAACTATTATCCACCTTCTCGGATTCCCTCAACCTCGTCCTCCTCTCTGTCTCTCTTGGTGAACACCTCACCCGCACACAGGTGTCCCTCCACCCTGGGGACTTGGGAACAACAAGGTGTTGTGTGGCATTGTGCCTGGATCCCCGGGCAGCCACTGACTACATGGCATTAGTCCCTCCGTGGGGTAAGACTTCCTCAATGAGAAAAAAGAGGGAGCAACTGTGAGAAGCCAGCCTAGTATGCTTTTTGGGCGACCAAATTCCCCGTGTGCCCAGAACTGAGTGGTTCTCTGGAACACAAAACTATAGGTGAAACTGGACAACTGGTCACCCTAAGCATTGCCTTACCTGCCTCTGCTCTACTGGTCATGTTCTGAGGAGTTTGGAAACCGCAGTTCCATTGTTACCAATGGAGGTTCTCTGAAATTAATGACCTAGGCCAGTGCTGGTTCCACGGGCCAGCAACATTAGCATCACCTGGGCACTCGTTAGAGATGGACATTGGGCGAATTTCTGCCACTGAGTCAGAATCTCTGGCAGTAGGGTCCAGGAATCTGTGTTTTGAAAGCATGAATTCGAGAGGCACTGGTCCAGCCTGCCTGTGGTAAGATGCTTTCCCCTTCTTCAATCTCTCCCACCCACACAAAGCAAAATCAGATTTCTGATTTGCAGTAAAAGATATAAAGAGGATTCCATCAAGGCTAACTGGCCAGATACGTCTTGACCGAGAGCAGCCAACATCTTCAGACACACACATGATAATCATCATTGGAGGCTTAGTCTTTTTGTGCAGTCATTCATTGGAGGGGCTGTATTAAACAATTTTTACACCCACAACATACGCTGGGGTCTGGAGTGAAGGGTGTGCTGACCACAGCTGTCTGCAGTTAGCAAGGCCTGTGTCCTCCAAATCACATCAAACCCATCAATACGACTCAGGTGGTAACATTTTCTCCAACATGGAAGGCAAAAAAAAAATCTTAAAGTTAGGCAGAAGAATCAAGCTTTATTCATGACTGGATGCTTGGTTTTCAGTTTGAGTTTATAGTAAGAATTATGCACTTTTGAACTAGTTTGGGCTGACGTGTACCTAAGTACAATGGAGAGCTCTCCCAAGCAAATCAATACCCTGAAGTTTTAACCACCTTAGAACAAAAATAAATGTTTTAAGGACTCACCTGTTTATATCCAACTGACATTAATATATGAAGAAAAGCCTAGAATGTAAAACACTTTGTTGGTCCTATTACTGCATGAATTTAAAGTAAAGCAAAGGTATTTCTTAAAACACACACACACACACACACACACACTGTAATTTAGACTTTTTACTAATCAGACTACTCTCCCTGCATACAGAACAAAATTTTCAGCAGGATTTCTGTATCCTGTCAATTAACATAGAACTTGATCCCTAACTCAGTGAAGCAAATGGAATTTAAAAAGCTTTTTTCAGAACTCATCCTGGATACATGATGGCTTTCATTTCTCCGTGTTTCCCAAACCTATGTAAATTCAAAGGTAATGACCAGTTAACTGGTTTTCCTCCTGCATAAGATAATATTATCAGAGCTCTTGTGGTAAGGTTCAAGATACAGGAAGAGAGGTCGCTCCTTCCAAATTTCTGACCTGCAAAATTCTCATCTTGCTCAGATGTCTGAGCTCCCCCACCCACACAATCTGTGGGCAGCAAAACTACCTATGATATTATCTTCCACAAAGATAAAACATACAGAAGTAGGTTGGAAAAACACCTGTTCTCAACAAACTCACTTCCCCATGTTACGACCACGTGACAGGTACATCTGGGAGCCTCACTTTCCCTAAATTTTTTTAAAAAGACATATTCCTTATGTAAATAACCATAAGCAGATTTTAATTGCTGATGTATTCTCTATACAAGACTTCTAGGTATTTCATAAGCGAGCCACTGTCATTTAAACCTGATAAGGTATAAATAAATCATTCCATTTATAAGGAGGCTAAGTGACTTGTACATTCTTTCTCCAGCCAAGAGAACAGTCCAGCAATACTACTGAGAAATGAAAAGATTCTTCTCCCGCTTCCTCTGCTTTCCAGCTGCCCAAGCACAGCTAATCAACCCAGCTTTTATCACTGATCACTTCCCTCAAGGAAACTGTCATGACTCTCACCTGGGCTGTGGCTCCTGCCCAGTACCAAGATGGTGACCTGGAGATGGGAAGAGTTGCACAAAGCCCCCTGCATGGGATGAGTTGTCAGCTTAGGTCTCCAGAGAGCAAAGGTCCCAACAGGAAAGCTAAACTTGGCCATCCAGTCCAAGGAGGTGAACTCAGAGTCAAAACTAAACCCCAGCCCTAAAATGTGGTGACCCCTAGACCCCTGAATAAGAACAATGGAAGAAGGTGGAAGACAAGTCATAGCAGAGTCCCTCATAAGGCACTCTGCCTTACTTAAAAGCAGCTACTCAGTGGAGTCTTAGATTTCATTCATAAAATGAGAACATTACGTTCTACCTATTTCATAAAGCTGGTACCAAAATCACATGAAATAATTCAAAGTGAACATGATTTGTGCATTGTAAATATATATGCAGACACAAGGGATCCTCACTAGTACTAAGTTCACTCCATTCTTCCCAGCACCGGGGGTAATGTGGGGGGGAGGGTGTCTTGGGGTTGGGGGCCTGCACCAAAAGTGACCCCATGAATATGTGAATTCTAGTTGTCTATTTATCTGCCTCCCTAACTAGACTGCAATTTCCTTGAAAGTGGGGGCAGTGGGTTAGTCATCACTGCATCTCCATTTACATAGGAAGATATCCAATCACTGTTTATGAAATGTTGAATTAATAAATTCTGAGTCCTCGCTGCTATTCAGACTCCTGGTTGGCCGTGAATTATGTGCAGTGGGAAACCATGTGGCGTAATGTGCAAGAGGAAGCTGCAGGTGCCCATGTGCCCAGGGACAGCTCCCCATCTGCCAACATGGCTACTCCCTCACTTTCGGACAAGGAGCCTTAAATTCTCAAAATGAGAAGCATTCCTCGAAGTCAGTCAACAAAAGAGGCATTGATAATGAAATGCCCTGGAAGATCAGAATAGTTCAACTTTGGACCCATATCCTCTGCCAGGCACTGTGCGGCGAAGAACCTCCACCTCATTATCTCATTTAAAACTCACAACACCAGGGGCACCTGGGCGGCTCAGTCACTTGAGCATCTGACTCTTGATTTTGGCTCAGGACATGGTCTCGGGATCGTGAGATCGAGCTCCATGTCAGGCTCTAGCCCTGTTCCTTCTCCAAAGCCTATAGTCGTAAGCAATACTGGACTTGGCTGTCTGAGCAGAGACGTCCCTATGCCTTCATCAACGGAGAGAATGGGATGGTCTCATCTCGATCGGCCAAGCAGGAAAGAATTTTTCCTCCTCCTCCGTCTCTTCCTTCTGTGATCTGCACACATACCATGAGCCAGGCACTCTGCTGGTGCTGCCGATGGGCCAGGGAGAAAGGATGAGGGGTGGCCATTTGAGGAGAGAGGACAGACCGGCAAAGAGATGTGAACCGCGAGGACGTGGTGGCAGGGAACTCAATGTCAGCAGGGGGATGGGACGTGGTGACCTGGGAGGCCCTTGGCAGGCCCAAATGCAGTAGGGTCGGGCCAGCCCTGAGGGGCTGGCCCCAGGAGGGTTCTGGGAAGGCAGTCCTGCAGGGAAGGCCTGTCAGGGCTATATGGCATCCACGAAGGACAACAGAGCCTGAGGGCCCATGGGACTGGAGTGGTCGGCATGTTGTGGCCAGACCCAAGCTAGTCCCCTGGTGTTTATCAAATATGCCTGCAATTCACTGGCCTTCACCTTATGGCTCCATTTGTACCAACAGCTTTGGATCCTTTCATTCAGCCCCTTGGTCCTCCCTCCTCTTCCTGGTGTCGCTCTATTCCTGTGCCCGCAGGTCGGCTGCAGGCTGGGCCGAGTTCCGGTGCATAGCTCATACCCCCACCCCCAATCACCCTTCTCTGACCTGAGGGGCTCTCCTGGCCACTCTGTGTCTTCACTCCCTCCTCCTCGCCATTTCTGGCTGCTCTGAGTAACTCTGGGTACCCACATATGACACTGGCCCCAACACCCTTGGGTCATATCCTCCTAATGGACTGGCACCACCATCAGACCTGCTTCACCCTCAAGAGGGACTGGAAACCACACAGCCTCTGCCTTTAGACACTGGCAGTGTCTAGCCCCCCCGCCTCCCCCCCGCCCCCCGCCCAGGACACTTCCCCTCTATTGCTCCACACTTACATTGTTTATATCTTCTATCATCTGGTCAACCCATATGTATAAATACCTATTTTACTTTACACTCTGCCTGGGATAAGAAAGACAAAATATCTCCACCCTGAAGGAATTCACAATCTGACAATGACAACCAAGGGGAGGGACTTGAACTCTATCATCTGTGGGCTTAGAGTTCCGTGTTTATGTCTATCGCCCCAAATTCTCCCTCAAGCTTCAGACCCACACCCAGCTCCCCACCTGACATTTTTACTTGGCCCTCTAAGAGCATTCCAAAAGTAATATATCTAAAATATGATGTCCTTGTCTTCCCTGGGCTTCCTCTTCTCTGTAAGCAGCATTGATATCCTCACTGTCAAATAAAAATCCAGGGGTGACCTATGACTCCTCTCCTTCCCTTTAGAACCCTACATGTAATCCATCAACAGCCTGACCCATTCTACCTCCAAAAAGGTCCTGCATACACTCACCTCTCTTCAAGTTCATTCCCACCACCCAGATCCATCACTGGGCTGCTGCCGTTCCTCCAGGCCTTTAGCACCCAGCACCAGGATGTTCGCTGGTAAATGCATCCCGGGCTGGACAGCAACATACTCTTGACCCCAAGACTTACGCCCCATGCAATACGCAACCTGCAGAAACACATACTCCCACCACAAACCTCTCTCTACTACTGCGGTGGCCTCCCAAGTGACCATCCCATATTCTCCACATAGCATCCAGAGTGGCCTGTTTTTTTGGTTTTGTTTTTTTGTAGCCCAATACGGGGCTTGACCCCATGACATTGAGACCAAGAAGACCTGAGCTGAGATCAAGAGTCAGATGTTTAGCAAACTGAGCCACCTAGGCACCCCCAGAGTGGCCTTTTAAAATCTTAACCCCGGGGCGCCTGGGTGGCTCAGTCGTTGGGCATCTGCCTTCGGCTCAGGTCATGATCCCGGGGTCCTGGGATTGAGTCCCACATAGGGCTCCCTGCTCCGCGGGGAGTCTGCTTCTCCCTCTCCCACTCCCCCTGCTTGTGTTCCCTCTCTCGCTGTCTCTCTCTGTCAAATAAATAAATAAAATCTTAAAAAAAATAAATAATATATAGCTTTAAAATCTTAACCCCAATCACATCACTTCCCTGCTCAAAACCCTTCATGCTCTACCTTGACCTCCAAGGCCCTGCCTGACCTGTTGGCCCACGCTGACTCTGTTCTTGTCCTTCAAAACATCAAGTTCCCCGCCCTCAGACTAAGGTGTCTACCTGTGTTCCTTCCTACCTGCCACTTTGGACCACAGTACATAGAAGAGGATTAGTCTTAATATTTGGTTGAGCCTCTACTGTCATCATTAGATGCATTCCTTGTCACATTTCATTATTTACTAGTTATTTGCAATAATGTAATAAGCATACCTGGCCCTAAGCTAAAACACAGCTGGGACCTTGCCACTGACTTGAGTCTAACTAACCATAAGGTCCCCTGGCTTCTCCCCATTGGATGGAGGCAAAGCACAGATCCCACGTTCATCATCCTCTTGCTTTCCTATTTATATAATGTGATTATATCTATACATACACTTGACCTCTGAACAACATGGGTTTGAACTGTGTAGGTCCACTTAACTGTGGATTTTTTTCAATAAATAGGTTAGAAAATTTTTGGAGATTTGCAACAATTTGAAAAAACTCACAGATGAACCACAAAGCCTAGGAACAGGCAGACACTCTGAGTGGCAAGTTAAGAGAAAGGTATTATCATAAAATTACAGTATATAATACATATAACATGTAAAATAGGTGTTAATCAACGATTTATGTTATTAGGAAGGCTTCCAGCCAACCTATTCCTAAATAGTTAGGGTGTTTTTTTTTTATTTCAGTAGTGTTTAATGTCATAAAAGATTATCATACTATATGTAATCTTTTAGACTTAATTCTCACTTAATAATATATTGCTAAAATCCAAGTTGCTTTATTCGGTGTGGACTGCTGTGTAATATTCCTCTGTGTGACAATATCACAACATTCATCCACTTTTCAGCTATGGACACTGAAGTTCATCACTTAATAATATATTGCTAAAATCCAATTTGCTTTATTCGTTGTGGACTGCTGTGTAATATTCCTCTGTGTGACAATATCACAACATTCATCCACTTTTCAGCTGTGGACACTGAAGTTCCGTCCAAGTTCTCCTTATTGGGCCACATTGAGATATCCTTTTATACCCATTTGGTTGGCTCCAAACTAAAAAGTCTGACATTATCAAATGATTGAATAGGATGTAGCTTCCATGGACCTTTCAGCCTCACTGGTAGGAATATGAATTGGTACCAAGACTTTGGAAAACAGTTTAACATTATATCCTAATTTGAATATTCATTTACCTGTGATCGAACACTTGAACTTGCTTCCAGGCTTATACCTAGGAGAAAATCTTGCACGCGTTCAATAAGGAACACGAACAAGATATCTCAATATGGCCTTGCTTGGCATTTCCCTGATCACTAGGGGTCATGTTTGTCACTTCATATGTTCCCTGGCTATTTCCTCTCCTCAATGCTTTGTGGTCTCAGACAGAATGTCCAAAAGTCACACAAAGAGAACTTCCCTTGGCCACTGTTCAGGACATCACTCTGTTCTCCTTCCTTTGTGGTACCTACTAGGATCTGAAATTATCTACTTTGTTAACTGGTCCATTGTCTGTCTCCCTCAGGACTAAAATATAGGCTCCAAGGATCCTGCTTGCTTTGCTCACTCCTCCATCTCCAGGGCCTAGAACAGAGGGGATGGATCAATACGTGAAGGCAGAGATGCATAAGGGATTCAGAGGTGTGGTTTACAGGCAGACACTCTGAGTTGCAATCTCAGCTCCCCCACAACCAGCTGTGTGATCATGAACTCATTACTGAAATCATCTGTTCCTGGGTTGTGCCGTGTACAAAACAAATCATAGTAATCCTTACTCCATGAGGTCCTTATGAGGTTTAAATGAGCTAATACTTGCAACGGTCTCAGAAAATACCACAGACACAGCAAGTGCTCCCTAAACGTGGATTACAATTATTAATGTGTGAATGCAGATATCACTACTCCGTGGCTGCCCAGCACAAGGCACCAAACCAGCCTGGTCTAGTCCTCATGAGCTTCCTCTTCCTCCCACAGGTTCTATATCCACCCTGGTCTTGCAGATGCCCCTTCCCTCCTGCAGCCCGGAGGAAAGTGGATAGTACTTGGGGGAAAAGTTTGGGGGAGGGGGAGCTCTGTCTTTTCCCAAAAATGGCCTGGTCATCTGGCACATGAAGAAGCTGAAGAGCAGCACAGAGTAAGGGCTCAACAATGTTTTATGAATAAATGATTCATAAGCCATCAATCCATACACACTACAACCTCAGCATTGCATTACACACAAAATCACAACATCCTCCCTCTCTCCCTTTATTGTGATGCCTATTTTCCAAGAGGAGAAAGCCAAGTCAGCAAGGGGGATGGCAAAGAAATAAAAGTAGGCTGGATAAGGGAAGAGGGGAGCAGAGAAGTGAGACAAGGAAAAAAGGACAGAAGGTGGACGAGATGGAGGGGAGATGGGAGATTTCTGGTCGCCCTGAGGCCCTGGGCTCTGGTGCAGAACATTAAAATGCTGGAAATAAAAACCTAAGGGAGTCCCTCCACCACCCACCCACCCAGGGTAATTATTCTTTTTAAGGCATGAATGGGGGCGGGGGGGGGGGGAGGTAAAGCAGAAAGAGGCCTGGGAAGCCCAAGGCAAACTTCATTTCCCCATCTTGCCTGCGAGAGGATGGTCCCCAGTAAATCTGTGCCCGACCCCCGACCCCCCCGTCAATGTCACCTTAGTGGAGAGCTTACCTCGTTCGGCCACCAGGAGCCCCGCTCCATCTGGAGCCTTCCTTGCCTCAAAGTGGTAAACGCGGCCTTGGTGAAATGCGCCAGGAGGCAAAGCCCAAGTGAGATTCCACGGAGAATTCCGGCAGGTTCCCTGGGAAAAACTGTTCCCATTTGAGAAGGATCGGGAGTCCTGGCCGGGCACCAGCTGCCTCTCCGGCTGTCAGATTTCGTGACTGCTGACGGCCCGGGAGGGCGCCGCGCCCCTCCCTCCTCCCGGAGTCCCGGGCGCCGAGCACCCGCCGGGGAGTCGCGGGGCGCGGGGGCCGGGCTGGGGGCGCGGCGGGGGCGGGGGCTCGGGCTCCACCTTCCGAGGACCCAGCTCCTCGCAGGTGCCTCTTCCGCACCGAGCGTGCCCGACACCGAACCCGCTCGCAGGCTGCCCTGCCGGGACTGGGGACTCCCTCCTTGTGAGTCCTTGGCTGGCAGGGACGAGCCCGAGCGGCGGGGACCCGGAGCGCTCGGCAGGGTATTGCAGACCTTGAGGCTACCGAGGGGTGGGCATGCGCCCCAAGTAAACCACACGCATACACACACACAGTTTCCACTTGACCGTTCCCTCCCGCGGAAAGTAACTGTCCTTAAGCAGCCCCAGCAGCGCGGGGGAGGGGCCCCTGCGCTGAAATCTGCAAGCCAACATGATCGCCAAGACCAAATTTGGGGACGGTTTTAATGTTAAGGTTTGGATTTAAGCCGCTCGAAGAAAATGGTGGGGGGGGGAGGAATGCAGCCGCTCGAAGAAAGAAAGTGGGGGGGGAATGCACGGAGCAAATACGTGTGTGTGTGTGTCGTGTGTGTGTGTGTGTGTGTGTGTGTTTCAAGGCCGAATTTTGGGTGTTACCCGGAGCTTCCGAGGAAGAAGCGTGAGGGAGGGAAAGCACAGAGTGTGGTTCTCCCGGGGCACGGTTAGAAAGGCGTGTTCGGGTCCACCGCCAGCGTGCTCGCCCTGTCGCGGGGCCCGGTGGCGCACGGAGCGGCGAGGCGCCGTGGGGGTTAACGCCGCCCGCAGCGCCGGCTTCCCCGGGCCGAGCACGCGCCGCGGCGGGTGGAGGGGAGAGCCGGGAATCTCCCGCCCGCTCCCCCTCCGCCCGGCGCTTCCCGCCCGGCGCTTCCCGCCCCGCGCTATTTATAGCTCGGCTCCCAGCTGCCGCAGGGAACTCACCAGCCGCGCCAAGCCTTCCGAGCCGGGGGAGCCTTCGACGGACGGGGGAGTTTCATAAATTCTCTGAATGGCAGAAATGTCTCTAGCCCTCCGGATTTTGATGGCTACTGTTGAGTCTTCCATATATTCCATTGCCACGTTTAATTAATTAATTAATTAATTAATTAATTAATTAATAATTAAATAAATAAAGAGGGAAAGAAGCGAGAGGATTTCGAAACAGGTGAATTGCAGGCAGGCACTTTGTCACGCTGGGGGCCTTTTGTTATCAGATGCCTGGAAACGGAGACAAAATTCACTGTGGGTTTACTGGCTCGTTTCATATTTTCTGCAACACTCAACCTGGTGGGGTTTTTGTCTGCCAGGCACATGGCCAAAAAAAGAGAGAGAGATGAAGCCATTTCAAGAGCCATGAAAAATCACATCTCTGCCCTCCAGCTGCCCTCTTACTGGGGGGGTCGCAGGGCTGTCTGTCAGCATATACACGCACCCGGGGTTGGGGGGAACTCTGTGTCAAATCCCACACCAACCCCCCAGAGGAAACAGGCTAGTTATGGTGCTGCGTGTGGGTTCCCGGTCCCAGCGGATCCTGGTAACGGGAGTAAACATCTGTTGTTCCCAATGGTACCTTCAGCATAAAATGGAGCATACTGCACCAGTCTAGAAGGTCCTAACGCTAATGACTTGCTCCCAAGCCCTTTCCTTCAAGTACTCCTTCCTGAACTAGTTAATTGAGTCCCTGTGCTTTGCAAAATCCCAGGGACCCCTGGGAGCTTTGGAGGAATGCCAAACAGGATCCGTCTACACAGAACTTAGGGAGGAAGCCTTTGTCGGATAGGTGTGCAGGGAAGCCTGAAGACCACCCAAGGGCAATTCTGTAGGTCCAGAGTAGGGGTGCTAAGCTCCCCCACCTCTACCCCTCCCTCCCTGTCCTTCACCTTACAGGTTCCAAGTTTTTCTATTAGAACTGATCTGAATATAATGTTATTATTTATTTAACTGTATTTAATGAGAACGATCTGAGAATGGGGCTTCTACTAATTGAACTCTCCAGTTATCTATGGGCCAAGCACGTACCCCTTTTGGTTTAGATCCTTGTCATTGAAATGTTTTTTCCCTATATTCACTTTCCTGCCCTAGTAAAGAGAAGGTCCTGGACGTGCTGTTTCTGGGATGAGTCAGGATCCCGGAAGTGCATCAGGCAAATGCAAGAGAAAGGGCCTGGAGCCCCATGTCCTGAGTTCATCCTGTTTATATGATCTTCCTGAATTTATTTTACCCATTTGTGCATTTGTGCTTTGGTTCCTTATCTGTAAAATGTGAAAAATAGTAATAGCTTCCTCATGTGGTTCTTATGAGAATAAATGAGATAATCTACATAATTTCCTTAGACCGGTACCTGGCCTGTGATAAAACTCAATAGACATTGGGGCGCCTGGGTGGCTCAGATGGTTAAGCATCTACCTTCGGCTCAGGTCATGATCCCATAGTCCTGGGATGGAGCCCCACATCAGGCTCCCTGCTCTGCAGGAAGCCTGCTTCTCCCTCTCCTGCTCTCCCTGCTTGTGTTCTCTCTCTGGCTGTCTCTCTCTGTGTCAAATAAATAAAACCTTTAAAAAAAAAAAAAAAAAAAACCTCAATAGACATATTATTACTGCCCAAATACGAGCTGGAGTTGATTTGGTTAAATCTGTACAAAGAGGCATTTAAATAAAATCTCTCCCATCTCTGTAAATCTGTGATCTAAATGGGTTTCCTTTTTGTTGTACTAAAGCAGATACCCAAAGCATTCCGTATACTTGGGAGGTCCCTGGCCACTGACCCTGCCTTTTCTTTCTCCAGGGGAAAAACTATTCCCTCGAAAGGCCTTTAAAAAGTCAGCTGCTGATCTATGTCACACTCTGACGCCCAGGGTAAAGCATTGCCCGCTTATAGTGGTTCACTGGTGTCCTGAGGATAATATTTTGATCTATGAAAAGTTCTTTAAACATAAAAGCGCTCCCTCAAGTTTTCCAAGGGACTATGCAGGGGAAGTATTTCAATTTAACTGGAAATTCTAAGCTCACTAGAGGTTGGTATAGTGTCTTCTTTCCCCTCCTAAAAATTCAGCTCTAGAGGGTAGGACCTAGGTCCTGTAAAGAGTAGTCCTCTGACAGAGATGATCAGTCATCGACCCTGGGATCCAGCTCCCTTCCTTTAGAAGAGAATCCTTGATTCTTAGACACGCAGTCAGATGTGGCCTGTGGATTCTGGCCAATGAGCTATAAAATAAAGTGTCATGTGGAAGCTTCCAAAAAATCCTCCCCCAGGATACCTGATGGTGGTGATGATTTTATATTGGGTCAACCTAGCTAAGCTGGAACAATGCTTCCAAGAATCCATTTGTCTGTATGGCTCTGGGCTAGGATGGGGCACAGGAAAAATGTGCACAAGGTTTGGAGGGTAGAAGGGAAGCAGCAAACATGTTTATACTCGGAAGGTCAATGTCAAGTCAGGTGACGTGGGAGCTCATGCACCCCGTCATGCATTTGCTGGCTCACCGTGTCGGCATGACAAAGCAACTAGGTCTGCAGCAATTCCTGCTGGATCCTGCTGCTTCTCCAGCTCCTGGACGAAGGGCATGCTAGCTCCAAGAAAGAAGGTGCCAGGTTTTCATACAGGTCACCAGCATCATCAGAGTGGAGGCTGGGAGATGGTTAGAGATTAGTGCAGGCTCTCCTTTGTCCTCCTGGGTTCCAGGGTGTCCTTGTTCTCTCTCACATTGTATTGGTCAGGGTTCCCCCGGGGAGACCAAACCCATAGGAGACATATATTAAGGAGATATATTACGTATTAAGGAGAATTATCGCAAGAAAGTAGCTTACACTGAGAGCTAGCGAGGCAAGTCCAAAATCTGTAAGGCAGACCATCAGGAAGGGCAAGGCAGGCTGGACCTCTCAGGCATGAGATGAAACTGCAGGCCAAAGGTGGAATTTCTTCATCTGGGAAGTCTGAGTTCTACCTTTCAACTGATTGAATCAGGCCCACACAGATAATCAAGGATAATCTGCCTTGCTGAAACTAATTATACACTTCAGTTGCATACACAAAACACCTTCCCAGCAACAGATTCCATGACTGGGGACAACAACCTAGCCAAGTTGACACAGAAAACTGACCGTGAAAATGTCCATCTTTCCCTCGAAAGAGCCTACCCAGCTGTCTTCAGGCCCAGCCTCTTATACAGTACCAACACAGAACACAGTTTAACTCATGCCCACAGCATTTGAAACCCATGTTGTTCAAGGATCAAGTGTGTTAGGACGGCCATTGCCTTTCTTGGCGCTCTGGTTACAGAGTTGCCTCAGTTTTGAGTGATCAAAAGGAAGCAACCAATTTTAATGTCTAAACCCTATGCTCTTAAGGTAGACGATACAAAGTACACCAATAACCAGATTTCCTCTAATTTTGAGTAAACAGAGGATCCTAATTCTCCACGACCTTACCAACATGGAGTTTTCCAACTCTCTCATCCTGAAGCCACATGGGGGGTCTTCCCGCACGGAGTGGGATGATGTCATAACAGAATCTTAAAATATGTGGTGCTGTCTTAAGTAGTTGCTCTGCAGGTAATGGGGAAACTGATCACAGAAGTTATAAAAAACAGTGGAAAAATATTTGGTAACACTGTTACCTGCAAGAACTTGGGAGCAGATTATGGACTGATGAATAAGCACCAGTGGAAAATTGGTGGCAAGCCTGATGATGAGTTATGTGAATAGACGTCTCTAAATGGGCAAAAAAATGTGAAGATACTTGTATCCCATGGGAATGCTCAACAAAGAGTGACCTCAACAGAGTAGGATTTTAATAACTAACTGAATAGGATGACCTGTTCTATGGATACTAGTTAGCTTCTCTTTCCACCCACCCCATCATCATCCGGTGGCCTCAGGAACAAAGCGGCCATGATGGCAGGGTTGGTTATGCATGGATTCAGCAACACAGATTTCCATTCACCAAGACTGACCAGGCTATGGCCACTGCTGAGGGCCCAGTCTGCCAGCAGCGAGAACAAATTTGAGTCCCCGATATGGCACCACTGCCCAGGATGAGCAGCCAGCCATCTAGTGGCAGGTTGATTACATTAGACCACTTCCACCATGGACAATGCAACGTGTCGTTCATACTGGAAAAGACACTCTGGATATGGATTTGTCTTCCCTGCACACAATGCTTCTGCCAAAACTCCCATTCGGGGACTGACATAATGCCTTATCCACTGTCACGGTATTCCACACGGCACTGCTTCAGATCAAGGAACTCTCTTTACAGCAAATGAAGTGAGGCAATTGGCCCATGTTCACAGAAGTCACTGGTATGACCATGTTCCCCACCCTGCCCTCCCCTCTCTTGGGTGAATGGTGGATGGTCTTTTAAAGATCTAGTTAGACTTCCAGCTAAGTGGCAAAGAACTTGACCAAGTTGCGTTCTATGTTTTCCGGAGAACAGAAATTAAAGATGATGAACTTGGATGTTTAGCAGAGGGAACTTCTAGGCAAGGTGTTGAAGGTAGAGCCTCGTTCCTTAGGAGAAACTGTTTATAGTAAAATGAGAGAGGAGAGAGAGAAATTCATTACTGAGCAAAAAGGGCCCAGAACTTGAAGATTTCGAAAATGCTCAGCCTGTCCATATTGCAGAAAGAAAAAAAGAGAAAGAGAGAAAGGAGGGAGGGAGGGATGGAGGCAGGAAGGGAGGGGAGGAGGGGGAAGGAAGGGAGGGAGGGAGGGAAGAAAGAGAGAGAAAGAGAAAGCATGTCCTGGAGAGAACACCAAGGGTATGGTTGGAAAATTATTTGATAACGAGATCATAGGTTCGACTCACTGATTTAAGCAGTCGTCCTGGCAGAAGTGAGGTATAGAGACAGTAAGTATTATGTCAGCAGGGACACTACCAGCATGGAGTAAACAGGGCAGAAGTGGAATGAAATGAAGGAAGGCTATGGGAATTCTGGGATTCTACAGGATGGGACAATAGAGCTATCTGCTGCCAACATGCATATGATCGGTCAAGAAAAGGAAAGAATGGCCCCAAGGGTGATTCAGAAATCCAGAGGGCTGTCACTGCCATCACAGACCTGGGGGACAGGACCATCTCCTTCTTGTTTTCAGAGGGCAAGGCTGTCTCCTCATTTTCATGGGGCCAGGGGCAAGGCTGTGACACAGAGCCTCAGAAGACAGTGCTGCCCCCCAGTCATGCCCCAGTTGGCCTGGAGAGCAAAGAGAATGGAGCCAAGGAGGATTATTCTTGAGCCTTCAGATCTAATGGGGGAAGAAAACAGATTTCATGGAATTCATCTTGCTAGGTTTGGGACTTGCTTGGGACCTGTCACCCCTTTTGTCATTTTCTCCCTTTTGGAATGGGAATGTCTGTCCCATTCCTGTCCCACCATGACAGCTTGGAAGCACCTAACTTGTCTGGTTTCATAGATTCACAGCTGGAAAGGAATTTTGCCGCAGGATGAATCATGCCTCCAATCTCACCCATTCCTGATTTATAGGATATTAAGAGGAGACTGTGAGGCTGATGCTAGAATGACTTAAGAATTTGGGGACTGCTGGGAGGAAGTGAAAGTTTTTGCATGCAAAAAGGACATGAGGGCACCTGGGTGGCTCAGTCGGTTAAGCGTTTGCCTTCAGCTCAGGTCATGATCTCAGGGTCCTGGGATCAAGTCCCACATCAGGCTCCCTGTTCAGCGGGGAGTCTGCTTCTCCCTCTGCTTCTCCCTCTGCCCCTCCCCCTCCCCCCACTGGTGCTCTTGCTCACACACTCTCTCCCTCTCTCAAAAATACATAAATAAATAATTTTTTTTAAAATTTACAAAGAAAAAAAGAAAAGGACATGAATTTGGGGGCCAGAGAACAGAATCGCATGGACTGAATGCATGCCTTCAAAATTCGTATGTCAAAGCCCTAATGCCCAGTGTGACTATATGTGGAAACAGGACCTTTATGGAGGTAATTAAGGCTAAATGAGGTCATAAGGTTGAGGCCCTGATCCATCATGACTGATGTCCTTACGAGAAGAGAGAGAGAAAGAGACAGACACCAAGGGCTCTGCTTGCCAGGGAGTCTGCTTTTCCCACTCCCTCTATCCCTACCCCCATCCCCGGGCTCGTGCTCTCTCCTTCTGTCTCTCATGAATAAATAAAATCTGTAAAAAGAAAAAAAAGTCGCTTAACAGACTGAGCCATCCAGGTGCCCCTATGTTACTGTTTTTAATGACTATAGGTACGCAATTTACCAATGTTAGAGAAGAGTCCTATTTATCTTCATTGCAAATTCCCGTGTTCTTTATTTGTTCAGTCAGAGTCCATAAAAGAAAAACTAGAATAAGTTTTCTTTCAAAACCAGAGAAAATATATAGCGAATGTTCTTAAATTTTTTGGTAAATTATGGTATTGTGTAAAATGTGGATTCAAAGTCTTCTTGGTTCACTATGATACTGTGGCATAATAGATCTTGAAATAGCTCCAACACTTGAATTCAATTATTAAAATACAAGTTGACCAACAAGCTAATACAACTTAACCTTGTCAAAGAAATTACTCTAAATGTGAATTAAATACCTACTATCTCACTACTTTAGTCAATTAGCAAAGACTACATTTTAGATAAAGCATTCATTAAATTAGAAATTAATAACATTTCCTGCATTGGTTCAGCATACGTTGGTCTTACTGTAACCCCACTACATTTCAAAATAAACCACTGCTTTCCAGAGAGTACATTTTGTATGTGTTAACATATTCTGCAAAATGTCCATTTACTCTATACCATATTTTTCACATTCG
The DNA here is from genome assembly GCF_011800145.1 of Mirounga leonina. Lineage (NCBI taxonomy): Eukaryota > Metazoa > Chordata > Mammalia > Carnivora > Phocidae > Mirounga > Mirounga leonina. The sequence continues at coordinate 1,021,048 of NW_023270426.1, read as the reverse complement.
CTAGGAAAGAGTATTTGTCCCTCTCGCTAAGGGTGAAAAATTTTGTTTTATTTCACTGTCCATTCATTTTTTAGGAGGAAAATTAAATTTTGTGTGTGTGGCAAATTTAGCATTTGTTTGCAAGATTGGCCCAGTATCAAAAATGAAAAATACTGGTAATCAGTGTTTTCTCTTTTGAAGATATGGATGATTTTGGTGAGTGGTGATAATCTTTAATTATTACTTATAGGACTATGGAAACAGAATCAAGTTTTTGCACTATTATGAAATGGAGTATAATAGCATTAATTTGTCATGCTCAGGCACACATTAATTCATTTAAAAAATACATATGAAGAGCCTACTTATCTTAGGTACTGTCCTAGGTCCTGGGGAGATAGAGCAGTAAATAAAATAGAGAATCCCCTAACCTCGTGAAATCTGTGGTCTGTCAAGGAAGGCAGGTAATGAACAAGTCTTACCCATTGCATTTAGTACAGGTCTGTCTTCTAGGGCTGGTATTAGAGTTTCTGAATATCTCGTATTCTACAGAATCACTTAAAACAGGAGTGTATCGGAATAAGCTAAGCTATGATGAGTTAATACCAACAACAAATGCCTCTTAGTGACTTAAAACAACAAATTTGAATTTCTTGCTGAAGCTAGATATCCAAAGTTGGTTGGCAGAAGGCATCTGTTCTTCATAGTCTGATGGAGGCAAAACCGTCTTATAATACTGCCCTTTCAACCGGGGTTATTTAGGGTCCAACTTAAGGGAGGAAGAGGGAGCTAGAAATTCTTGAAATGGAATGAAATACTTGTGCCCCAAAGGGATGTATGTCATTTCCATTCACATTTCACATAGCCATCCTAATTTCAATGGACTGGAAAAGTGCAGTCATCCGGGTAGCCAGAAGTAAAAGAGAACAGAATCGTGGCAGGTACTGGTAATGTTTCCCACAGACCACAAATTGGATCACCAGATTTTCAGTTCATTCTTCTTCCCGCCATGTTATATGCTCCACCCTCGACAAGAGAGATGATCTCCAATTCTCATTTAATTATGGCATGAAGATCAAAGTCCAGGATCTCTGAGTGGCGCACAATAGTCTTCATATCAAAGCATAATGTGTAGTGGTTATCAGATTATTCAGATGTGGTCACAATAAAAACATAATTTATCTCCTTCCATTCTGTGCTACATGCCCAATATACAAGGGTAGGACACAGATACGATAACAGCAATCAACAACCCCATTTATGATGAGAAAAAATGGAAGGCACACAGGAGTTTCTGGTTCATATACTGTTTCTGAAATCCCACTGGCAGATATAGTGAGGGCCCTATACTCTGTGAGTGAGGACTGCTCCTTAATTGGACCCTGAAAATACTTTTAGAAGGAATTTTTGCTCGCTGTTCTCCATGGCCCCTAGCTCTGCCCTCTTGGAGACTCTTCCTTTTCTATTCTACTGCTTGGTCAAATCTGAAATGAGCATTGTGGAGTGTGCTGTTACCTCAATCAGATCATTTTCTGTGTGTGGGCATCTGGGTGACCCAGGGTCATTTTAGGTCTGAACTAGTCATGGGCTTCTGGTTCTTTTTTGTTTGTTTGTTTGTTTTTGATTTTTTTTTTTATTTTGTTATGTTAGTCACCATATAGTACATCATTAGTTTTTGATGTAGTGATCCATGATTCATTGTTTGCATATAACACCCAGTGCTCCATGCAGTACATGTCCTCCTTAATACCCATCACCATGCTCACCCATCCCCTGCCCCCCTCTAAAACCCTCAGTTTGATTCCCGGAGTCCATAGTCTCTCATAGTTTGTCTCCCCCTCTGATTTCCCCCCTTTCATGTTCCCCTTCCTTCTAATGTCCTCCATGCTATTCCTTATGTTCCACAAATAAGTGAAACCATATGATAATTGTCTTTCTCTCTTTGACTTATTTCACTTAGCATAATCTCCTCCAGTTCCATCCATGTTGGTGCAAATATTGGGTATTCATCCTTTCTGATGGCTGAGTAATATTCCATTGTATATATGGACCACATCTCCTTTATCCATTTGTCTGTTGAAGGGCATCTCAACTCCTTCCACAGTTTGGCTATTGCAGACATTGCTGTTATGAACATTGGGGTGCATATGGCCCCTCTTTTCACTACATCCGTATCTTTGAGGTAAATACCCCTGTAGTGCAATTGCTGGGTCATAGGGTAGCTTAGGGAATTGATTCCGTTTACAATAGCACCTAAAACCATAAGATACCTTGGAATAAGCCTAACCAAAGAAGTAAAGGATCTATACTCTAGGAACTACAGAATACTCATGAAAGAAATTGAACACAAAAAGATGGAAAAACATTCCATGCTCATGGATCTGAAGAATAAACATTGTTAAAATGTCTATGCTGCTCAGAGCAATCTATACTTTCCACGCCATCCCGATCAAAATACCAAGGGCATTTTTCAAAGTGCTGGTTCTTTTTTTAGTACAACTCTCTCAAACTGTAATAGGGATCTTACCTATTTGATTCTAGGAATCTCTATCAGCCGGGAGCCACACCCTTCATTCTCTTTAGGGCAAGGTTCCCCAAACTGCTCCACGGACAACACTGGTCAAGCACATCTCTCTCTCTGCTGTTTGACTTAATGGGAGGCATCCCAGGTCTTTTGGCATTGGTGCAAGACCCACATCCTACACTCTTAACCTTGAGTCTTTATCTCAAGTTGAAAAGTTGCAAATCAGGAATTCTACTTCTGGCCACGATGTAGAAACCCAGGCCAGATTCCACCTCCTGCTTTACACAGCTAGAAACCTGGGAAACAACTGTTTTCAAACACTGGGTATGAAGCAGCACAGGATTGTGATCACTGACAAAAAGGAAACTGAGCTCTAGATGACCTAGCCAGTTCATTTGGAACCGTGAAGCAGGAAGAGGATGCCAAAAAGAACTACAGTTGTCTCAATGAGTTAAGAAGGCAGAGGTAAGAATTCAGGGTGTCCTGGTGGCTAGAAATTGTGGAGAAGAGATCCAGAGAGGAAAAATGCCACAGAAAAAAGCTCCAGGAATCTAACTATGAGTTTCCTGGGCTGTTTAGCTGAACAACCATCTACTTGTGCATGGGATGAAATTCTGGAAGTTCAAGCAAGAGATCAACTGGAGCGCCATGAGCTGAACAGTTCCCAGAACCCACCCAGGGCCACAGTGAAGAGTCCCCATTAACCACTCAGGAGAGACCAAGAAGGGCCACACTTCAGTTGTGCGGCTACTGTAGACCCTAACAAAACTTACAAACAAACTTGACAGGATCTGACTCAACAGCAAGTAACTTAATTGTTCATCAGAACAAAGCCCAAACTCCTTAAAGGCAGACAACAAAATCAAGAATCTCAACAATATAAACTTCACGATATCCAGGATACAAAATGATCACTAGATACAAAACATCGGGAAGATAAGACTCATAAGTAGAAGAAAAATCAGCCAACAGAAACAGACCAAGGAGCCAATAAAAATCTGTAGAGAAAATGCAGCCTTCTATTTATTTTTATTTTTTTAAAGTAGACTCTATGCCCAGCATAGGGTTTAAACTCATGACCCCAACGTTAAGAGTTGCATGCTCTACCAACTGAGCCAGCCAAACTGTGTTGGTATTTTTAAATATCTATAAAGAAAAGAATTTTGACCTTTACTTCATGCCATACACAAAATTTAACTTGAAATGCATCATTCATGTAATCACGGATGCTAAAGTTGTAAATCTTCTAGAAGAATATATAGGTACAAACTTTTATGACTCTGGGATAAGCAAAGTGGTTTTTTTATATATATAAACACCAAAAGTACTTTATCATTATTAAAACAGGAACTATTTGAAAGACATCATTAGGAGGCTAGAAATAGGAACCACAGATTGAAATATCCAGTACATACATAAAACACATATAAGAGTTCTTTATGTATAAAGTATATTTTTCCTTTTTGTCAGTGATCACAATCCTGTGCTGCTTCATACCCAGTGTTTGATATAAAGTATATTTATACATAAAGAACCCTTACAGCTCATAACAAGAAGACAAATAGCCCAATATAATATGAACCAAAGATCTGAACAGACACTTCACAAAAGAGCATATACAAATGGTCAGTAAGCACATGAAACAATGCTCAACATCATTAGGCATTGGAGAAATGCAAATTAAATTCATGAGATACCACTATACACAAATTTGAATAGCTACAATGAAAAGATGGAGAACCCCAAACGTTGATGAGCATGTGGAGTGATTGGAACTGTCATATATATAATTGCTGCGAGGAAGGTAAAGTGGGACAACCATATTGGAAAACTCTTTGGTATTTTCTTATCAAGATAAACATGTACAAATCCTAAGACCCAGCAATTCTGATCTAGATAAATTACCCAAGGGAAATAACAACATGTATCTACACAGAGGCTTGTTTATGATTGTTCAAAGCAGCTTTACTTTTCATAGACAAAAAGTGTATATGGCCCAAATTTTCATCAGTATATGAATGGATAAAAAAATTATAGTCGTCCCTGCAACGGCATACGACTTAGCAAAAAACATAATGACTTTTTTTTTTAAGATTTTATTTATTTGTCAGAGAGAGAGAGAGCACAAGCAGTGGGAGCAGCAGGGAGAGGGAGAAGCAGACTCCTGCTGAGCAAGGAGCCCAATGTGGGACTTGATCCTGGGCACCCCAAGTGACTCTTGATCTCAGCTCAGGTCTTAATCTCAGGGATGTGAGATCAAGCCCCATACTGGGCTCCAAACTGGGCATGGAGCCTGGGTGGCTCAGTTGTTAAGCGTCTGCCTTCAGCTCAGGTCATGATCCCAGGGTCCTGGGTTTGAGCCCCGCATCGGGCTCCCTGCTCAGAGGGAAGCCTGCTTCTCCCTCTCCCACTCCCCCTGCTTGTGTTCCCTCTCTCACTGTGTCTCTCTCTGTCAAATAAATAAATAAAATCTTTTTTAAAAATGCTGACACAGAGTAGCCATCAAATTAGAATTGAATACTCACTGATGTTATCTTTCAAGAATGAGGATGAATAAAGCCATTTTCATTACCTTTAGCCTGTCCCTAGAGAAACCTGTAAAAATTGCCCCAGTCAAAAAACTGATGACCCCAGGAGGAAGGTCAAAGATATAAAAGAGAGAGAATGCACAGAAGGGTAAACATAAGGTTAATATGTCCTTGTGGGAATTACTCTACCGCGTTTCCAGGGAGATGTGCATGTTCTTCCAAACTCAAATCCCAAGAAAATCAGGTGAGACACTGAGAAAATTGAGAAAAGCATAATCCTGCCGGGAGGCTTAAAGTTTAATCAATACAGCGATGTTACTGGTTCAAAGGAATCCACCAACCTCAAGCAGAAAGCAAGAAAGCAGGAAACGCTAGCAGGTGCCTGGAGGGTGGAGGAGAGAAGTCACCATGACCTCGTCCGTCTGGCTGGAAACTGCCACCACATTGTAAGTGTGTCCTGTCTGCTGCCAACAAGTCACTCTTGCAAATAAAATTAAGATCAAGAAATGTATATGCATAACATACTCCACACAAATCCTTTGAGTGGCATTCTAAAAAATGAGAATTTGGGTAACAAAATAAGTCCTTGTATTGGCCACGACAATATGTGATTCTCTGAGGTGCTATTGGTCTTGCTAGGAGAGCCGAATGCTACTTTTTTTTTTTGGATGCTACCCAATAATAGTTGCTGGGTGCTCTACTGTTTGAATCTTCACTCTAGGCCACCCTTACAGAAAGTGCAAAGCAAGAAGATGTACATGTTGAATGTGATGGTGGAATATTCTCTCATAAAATCAGAAGCTGATCTAAAATCCAAACTAGGGGCACCCGGGTGGCTTAGTCGACTAAGTGTCTGCCTTCAGCTCAGGTCATGATCCCGGGGTCCTGGGATCAAGCCCCACTTAGGGCTCCTTGCTCAGCGGGGACTCTGCTTCTCCCTCTCCCTCTGTGCTCTCTCACTCTCAAATAAATAAATAAAATCTTTAAAAATAAAATAAAATAAAATCCAAACTAGTAAAACAATATATCAATTTCCTCAGCAAAACTAAAACCAGAGCAAGCAGACAAAATATTTTTATCACCATAAAATCATTATAAAAGGACATGGGCTTGGGGCACCTGGCTGGCTCAGTAGGAAGATAGAGCACAGGACTCTTGATCTTGGGGCTGTGAGTTCAAGCTCCACGTTGGGTAGAGATTACTTAAAATAAATAAATAAATAATAAATAAATAAATAAATAAATAAATAAATAAATAAATAAATAAAATCAGCCCACTAAGATGTTTATTGGCTTTAAAAAAGTAAAGGACATGGGCTTATATGAAAGATATATGCCCTAACACCCAACTTAAGCAGGCTTTTGGATGCACTCAACAATTTGACCCATGTCAGTACAAACTTAAGAAATTTTTCTGTGATGATATGATACATTTGTACATTTTATGATTGAACCATAAGGAATTGCTGGGTGTAGGGGGGGAGGGAGAGAGAGAGAGGGAGGGAGTGCAAATATGGCAAAATGTTTTTAAAAAGTTAGTATGGTCTACAGCTTCAGCCACAGCTAACGTGATGCTCACAGAGAAAATTAGACCCCTAGCTGCTTATATTAGAAGAAAAATAAATGACAGAAGTTAAACAAAGAAAACCAGAAAAAATCCAAATGAAGTAAAAGGGATGACATAATAAAATAAGATCTGAAATAAATAAAATAAAATACAAACATATAATAAAAATGATCAACAAAATCCAAGTTGGTACTTTGAAAAGCTTCACTTAAAAAAATCTCCACCGGGAATGCAAGCTGGTGCAGCCACTCTGGAAAACTGTATGGAGGTTCCTCAAAAAGTTGAAAATAGAGCTACCATATGATCCAGCAATTGCACTACTGGGTATTTACCCCAAAGATACAAAAGTAGGGATCCGAAGGGGTACGTGCACCCCGATGTTTATAGCAGCAATGTCCACAATAGCCAAACTGTGGAAAGAGCCAAGATGTCCATCGACAGATGAATGGATAAAGAAGAGGTGGTATATATATACAATGGAATATTATGCAGCCATCAAAAGGAATGAGATCTTGCCATTTGCAACGACGTGGATGGAACTGGAGGGTATTATGTTGAGTGAAATAACTCAAAAAGAGAAAGACATGTATCATATGATCTCACTGATATGAGGAATTCTTAATCGCAGGAATCAAACTGAGGGTTGCTGGAGTGGGGGGTGGGGTGGGAGGGATGGGGTGACTGGGTGATGGACACTGGGGCGGGTGTGTGCTCTGGTAAGCGCTGTGAATTGTGCAGGACTGTTGAATCTCAGAACTGTACCTCTGAAACAAATAATGCAATATATGTTAAGAAAAAAAAAAAAGAAGAAGAAGAAGAAGGTAGCGGGAGGGGAAGAATGAGGCGGGGGAAATCGGAGGGGTGGACGAACCATGAGAGACGATGGACTCTGAAAAACAAACAGGGTTCTAGAGGGGAGGGGGGTGGGAGGATGGGTTAGCCTGGTGGTGGGTATTGAGGAGGGCACATTCTGCATGGAGCACTGGGTGTTGTGCACAAACAATGAATCATGGAACACTTCATCTAAAACTAATGATGTAATGTATGGGGATTAACATAAGAATAAAAAAAAATAAATTGCTTTTCTTCTTTAAAAAAAAAAAAAAATCTCCACCGGGCGCCTGGGTGGCTCAGTCGTTGAGGGTCTGCCTTCGGCTCAGGTCATGATCCCAGGGTCCTGGGATCGAGTCCCGCATTGGGTTCCCTGCTCTGCGGGAAGCCTGCTTCTCCCTCTCCCACTCCCCCTGCTTGTGTTCCTGCTCTCGCTATGTCTCTCTCTGTCAAAAAAATAAATAAAATCTTTAAAAAAAAAAAAAAATCTCCACCAAGATTAATCCAGGAGAAAAAAGCAGGCATAAATAAACAATTAATAATGCAAAGGGAAAGAGAACTGTAGATAGAAGATAGATTAAACAGACAAGAGCATATTATGAACTTTATATCATAATATATGATACATTTCATAGTATATGAAAACTTGGATGAATTGCACACATTCCCAGAAAAATATAAATTACCAAATGGACTCAAGAATAAATAAAAAATCATAAAGTAAGAAATTGAATCAGTAGTGAATATTATTCTTATCCATGAGTACAGCATCAAGCCTAGACAGATTTTTTTTAGGCAAGTGCTACTAAATATTGTACTTAAGAGAAATAGTTAGAATAGTAGTGATGATAATAACAGTAATAATAATTACAAGCTTAAACAAACTGAGGGAAGAAGAGAAGAAATACAATCCAACTCATTTTATGAGACAAGGATAAATCTAATATGGAAATGTGATGGATACTCTAAAACTACAAATTACTGGCTGTTTTTAATAACAAAATATATACAAATATTCTAAACAAAATATTAGTAAACCAAAGAAGCAATATAAAAAATAGATATTACGATGAAGTTGTGCCAGTCCAGAAATGGAAAGGTGATCAGTCAGTAGATAATCTCTTAGTTTATTATTAGTGTAAGACTAAATAGAACTTTTTTAAGTAGGTGCCACACCCAGCATGGAGCCCAACCCAGGACTTGAACTCACAACCTTGAAATCAAGACCTGAGCTGAGATTAAGAGTTGGATGCTCAACAGATGAGCCACCCAGGCACCCCTAAATAGAAATGTCTTTTTTTAATTTATATAATTAACATAATTAATTATATTTCTTTTTCATTAATATAAATATCTGAAGGATATAAAATTTCCATTGTGTGAAGCTTTAGTTACGCTCTTGTACTTTTTTTTTAAGATTTTATTTATTTATTTGAGAGAGAGACAGGGAGAGAGAGCATGAGCGGGGGAGGGAGGGGCTGAGGGAGAGGGAGAAGCAGGCTCCCCGCTGAGCAGGGAGCCCGATGCAGGGCTCAATCCCAGGACCCTGAGATCATGACCTGAGCCAAAGACAGATGCTTAACCGACTGAGCCATCTGGGTGCCCCTGCTCTCATACTTTCAGTCAAAAATTTTTTCTCATTTTTGTAGATGTGTACATAACATTCAACTCCCATTTTTATTTCCTCTTTGATACACATATTTTTAGCAATAAATTCTCACTTTTCACATAGTTAGAATTCTGATTGTTGATTTTACTAGATTATGATTAGAGAATTCAGCCTGTAAAATTTCTACATTTTAGAATTTGCTTTATTTGTCCAGGTACATGACTAGTTTAAGAAAAAAAAAAAAACAGTTCCATAGGCATGAAAAAGCAGAGTGTCTTTTACCGTGCTGTACAAAGTTTTGCATCTAATACTATGGTCCTATCCAAATAGCCATAAAACTATAGATATGTATTTATGTTGGCTGTATTATTTGAACCTTCTCTTTAATTCATTAAACAGAAGGACATACATTAAGAGGTATCATTTGTTTTCAGTGTGATCTCTTTGTATTCTGAGGACTTTTTGCTTTATACACTTAAAGTTTGTGGCTTTCTTACCTTCTTGCTGGATTGTAACTTTTATACCACCTAACATCCCTCCTCATCTCATTAAATGCTTTTGGCTTTGAATGTCCTTTTATCACAGCAGATACGTTCCTGGGTTTTTCTGGTTTGCATTTGCCTTATGTATCTATGCTTCATCTTTTATTTTTGACATTTCCTTCTCTTTTTGTTTCAAATATATCTCCTACAAATATCATAAGTACTGGATTTTAAACTCAACGTGACAGTCTCTGTCTTTTGATGGGGGAATTCAAACAGGGGAATTCAGCACTTACCATTTACTGCCACAAACAATATACATGGCTTTATTTCCTCCATCTTACTTAATTTTTACTATTTAATAAACTCAGTGGTTTCCTCTTGTCTCCTCTTCTTACTTTTTTTTATCCTCTCCTTACTTTTACTGAATGAATGAATGCTTCTCTATATCCTACCTCCTCTCCTCAGTGGAAGTCTTGCTTTTCCCTCTGATTCCTGTCCTCGCTGACCAGATAAAACATTTAGAAAGAGATGCTTATACTTTACCTTTCAGGTCCTGGGTTTTGCTGAGAATTAGAATTAGAATTGTCAAGTACCAGGCTAACTCATTAACATTCACCCTAACCTTCATCTAACAAATTTCAATTATTTCATGTACATTTAATCACTAATAATCACTAATAATGAAGGGCTCCTTGCTGTTCTATTTCCTCTCCTCTATCTTCAAATTTCTGTTTCAACTCAATGAGAGCATTTGCTTTAAAATAAGGTATGGGGGGGGGTGGGGGGGGGCAGTGCACCGGGCTGGCTCAGTTGGAAGAACATTCAACTCTTGATTTCTGGGTCGTGAGTTCGAGCCCCATGTTGGGTGTAGAGATTACTTAAAAAAAAAAAAAAAAAATAAGGCATGGGATAGAATGCTCTCTGGCAACATCTATGTTTCAAAATATCTCTTGATTTGCTATTGCTACATAGCAAATGAACACAACTCTCACAATTTATAAAACCACAACGAGATATCACCTCACATCTGTTAGAATGGCCATCATCAAAAAGACAAGAGATAAATGCCAGCTGAGGACATGGAGAAAAAAGGACCCTCGTGCACTGTTGGTGGGAATGTAAATTGGGTAAGCCGCTCTGGATGATCATCAAAAACTTAAAAATAGAAGTATCATATAATCCAGCAATTCCACTTCTGGGTATATATTCAAAGGAAATGAAAATACTAACTTGAAAAGATATCTGCACCCCCATGTTCACTGCAGCATTTATAATAGCTAAGACATGGAGACAACCAAAGTGTCCATCAATGGAGGAATGGATAAAGAAAACGTGGTATATATACACAATGGAATATTCTTAAGCCATAAAACATGAGGACATCCTACCATTTGTGACAACATGGATGGACCTTTGAAGGTATAACGCTAAGTGAAAGAAGTCAGGAAAAGACAAATACTGTGTGATCTCACATTCTACGTGGAATTTTTTTGAGAGAGGGAAAGAGATCAGACTTGTGGTTACCAAAGGCACAGGATAGGGTAGGAGGGCCTGGAGGAAGGTTATCATAAGTTATAGACTTCCGGTTACAGGATAAATAAATACTAGGGATGTAATGTACAACATGATGAGTGTTTGATTAATGGAGAGGGTGGGCTGTGAGGGGCTCATCTTTACAGTCCTGCCTATTATGCTCTCCTCACAGATGAATGATAAATGATACATCAACCAGAAATCGAGTTCTTGGGTCACAGTTCTTCCCTCTCAATGACCCACACAATTTATTCCATTGTCTTCTACTTTCTAGGAATGCTGATAAGCTACTGGAATGCTTTTTCATATATAAATAGCACCCTTTATCTTCCCCTCCTGCCCCGGCTGGAATCTCTCGAGCCTTTGAATTGAGGCTCCTGAGCAGAATTCTCCCAAAGCTATGCTCCAAACCCTTTACTGTTTCCTACATGATTATCTGCCTCTGTATTTTAGCTGTCTGTGGTGAGATATTTTTTTTTCAAAGTTCTAATTCTGTGCTCTGGAGAAATCATCCTGTTTTTAGTTCATCTATCCAATTTTCAAAGGCACAAAAGATGGTATCTCGCTCCCTAAGTACTTTTGTTTTTTTTATTTTTTTTTTTTTTAAGATTTTATTTATTTGACAGAGAGAGACACAGCGAGAGAGGGAACACAAGCAGGGGGAGTGGGAGAGGGAGAAGCAGGCTTCCCGCTGAGCAGGGAGCCTGATGTGGGGCTTGATCCCAGGACCCTGGGATCATGACCTGAGCCAAAGGCAGACGCTTAACAACTGAGCCACCCAGGTGCCCCATCGCTCCCTAAGTACTTTTAATGCTCTAGTTTTATCTCCTTGAGAGTTCCCAAGGGTTTTTATTTGAATTCCCTTCCATTAGCTCTAGTTCATTCAAAGCCATCTGTTCTGATCGCCAGGTCCTGCTCTTCCACGTTGCACGGTCCCCTTGAACGGGTCGTAAATTTTCTTCACCTGCTCATGGTCCTGTCTTGCATCTGCACTTGTGCGGGTCAGGCAGTCAGTGTCTCCCCACTGCAGCAACTCAGCAAGCATAGCATTTTCCACACTTGTAAGGCCAGGTATGTAAAATTAAAACCTCTTACCTTTTTTTTCTTTTTTGAGATACCCAGAGACTGTTTCCATCCTCCACATCTCACAGAAACAGTATTCTCCAAGCCACAGAAAAGGGGGGCAGTTTTACCCATTACTGCAGCCTGCCCCCCCAGCCCCATGGGGGCCAGAAGAATCAGGAGGCCCCTTCAGGAACCTCATTGAGGTAGCTCCTCTCAATGAGGAGCAACGGGATTTCTCTGCCTATGACCCTTTGGGGTACTATCAACATTATCATCTTCGTCCCAAGTTGAGTCAAGTCTAAAAGGAGAGTTTCCAGAAGAAACCATACTAGAAACCAGCACAGGTTTGGTATTTTAGCTTAAATTAGCACAATCAGGTGAAAATATTTTAATAAATACACAACTGATTTTTTTTAGCCTAGCTGATAGTAAACAGAGAAGACATTCTATCAGGATCCTAAGCAAGGTTTCCGGGAAAATGGCAGCCCACGTGCCTGAGCCTAAAACCTTCCCACCTTTGACTTTGTGCTATGCATTTAGGAAAGATGGGGCTGCAGTCTTCTGGGCTCTGGGAAGAAGAAAAGATCAGTAGTAGAAAGAAAAGTATGCTTCGCCAATAATTTTGAGGTTCAAACCCAAGTTTTAAGACTCCCTGAGGGAAAAACAGCAGACGGATGAGAGTAGATAACTATCTAAGAGCAATCTTTGCTGCAGGCATCAAGAAGGGCAAGCTTTCTCCCTAGTGTCTGATGTCTCGTCCTGCTCAGGGTGACGGAGCGGAGTCCCCACACCCAACCTATCCTTCAGACCAGCATGCACGCATGCCTGTGGGTATACACACACACATAGAGAAAGAGAGACAGCAAGTTTTTTCAGAGGTGGGGCAGTACAATGGAGCCTTGAACAACATGGAGGTTAGGAGCACCAACTCCCCTGTGTAGTCAAAAATCTGAATATAATTTTGACTCCCCAAAAACTTAATTACTAACAGCTGCTGTTGACCAGAAGGCTTACCAACAACATAAACAGCCCCTTCATGCATATTTTGTATGTTATATGTACTATATACTGTATTCTTACAAAAAACTAAGCAAGGGAAAAATTGTTAAGAAAATCATAAGTAAGAGAAAATATGTACTATAAAAAATCTGCATCTAAGTGGACCCACGCAGGTCAAACATGTGTTGTTCAAGGGTTAACCATATATTTAGGGTAATTATCTTTTAGTGTTGGAGTTATAGATCATGACTACTTCCTGTAAATTGTTTATATTGTCTAAAATTTATTTCATGAGAATAATTTTTTTATAATAAAAAGCAATCTTTTCTAAAATGTGGGGCTCGAACTCACGAACATAAGATCAACATCTGAGCCGAGATCAAGAGTGGGATGTTCAACTAACTGAGCCACCCAGGCGCCCCCTGAGGCCCTTATTTTTTGTGGGATTGCTATTCTATGCTATGAGAGTTTCAATGAGTTGATTATTTTGATTGCAAAATCAAAAGATCAAGGTATTTGGAAACACTACAGATCAAAGCATTTGGAAATACATAGATAACTGCCTTGTTTTTGTTATTAAAATATTTAGTGTTTGGGGACGCCTGGGTGGCTTAGTCAGTTAAGCCTCTGCATCCGGCACTGGTCATGATCCCTGAGTCCTAGGATCAAGCCCTGCATCACTGGGCTCCCTGCTCAGCAGGGAGTCTGCTTCTCCCTCTTCCCCTGCCCCTCCCCCCGCATGCTCTCTTCCTCTCTCTCTCAAATTAATACATAAAATCTTTAAAAAATATATTTAGTGTTTGGTAAATAGAGCCTTTTCTGATGCACAGGTCTTATTACTTGGATTCAAAATACTTAATTGAGGGGCGCCTGGCCAGCTCAGTCAGTAGAGGAAGTGACCCTTGATCTCAGGGTTGTGAGTTTGAGGCCCATGTTGTGTGTAGAGATTATGTAAAAAGAAAAAAAACAAAACAAAACAAAAAATTTTTTAGGGGGGCGGAGCAAGATGGCGGAGGAGTAGGAGAACTGGATTTCATCTCCTCTCAGGAATTCAGCTGGATAGGGATCAAACCATTCTGAACACCTACAAACTCAACAGGAGATCGAAGAAAAGAAGAGCAACAACTCTCTCATCAGAAAAACGACCACTTTCTGGAAGGTAGGACGTGCAGAGAAGTGAATCCCAGGCGATATTCGGGAGGATAGACGGCGGGGGAGGGGCCTCCCTTGGCCGCTTCTGGCAAGTGATAGAGCCGCGGAGCACAAAACCGGAACTTTTAAAAGTCTGCTCCGCCGAGGGACGTCACTCTGGTGGCTAAGCGGGGGGTGGAACCCTGCGGGACAGTGTGGTCTCAGGACCCTCGGGGTCACAGAAAGACCGGGGTGCCTGAGTGCGGCAGAGCTCCCAGGTATCGGAGCAGGGAAGCCGGCTGCAGAGGCGGAGCCCAGGCGCGGGCTCTCATCTCGGGGTGGCCATAAACCGTGATCCGCGGCCCAGTCGGGCCCCTGCTCCTCCAGCAGGGACCCAACAGGCGGCCGATCCGGGGAGACTCACCTTCCTCCCCCGGGACGAGCCGCGCGGGAGCGCACCGCAGGGATCTGCTGGGTTTGGAGACTCCACCCGGGGTCGGGGGCCAGAGATAGAGGCGCGCGGTCACAGGCCGGGTGAGCACGGGGTGCGGCCGGAGACCGGGGAGACGGGAGTGACTGACGGCTTTTCTCTGGGGGCTCACTGAGGAGCGGGGCCCCGAGTTCTCGGCTCCTCCGGGTGGAGATTGCGAGGCCGCCATTTTCACTCTCCGCCTCCAAAGCTGGACGGAAAGCTCGCAGGGAACAAAAGCCCCGGAGAGCAAATCCGAGCAGATAACTTAGCTGGGAGGGGCCAAGGGCGGGGCAATTCCGCCTCCGGCAGAGACATTTGGGAACCACGGCAACAGGCCCCTCCCCAGAAGATCAGCGAGAACAGCCAGCCAAGACCAAGTTTACCGATCAATGAGAACGGCAGAACTCCAGCGCTAGGGGAATACTGCACATAGAATTCACGGCTTTTTTACCATGATTCTTTAGTCTTCTAAAGTTAATTTTTTTTAACTGTCTTTTTGTCTTATTATTTCTTTTTGAATTTTTCTTTGTCCCTTTTTCAACCAACATCTTATCAATCCCTTTTTTAAAAAAAAAAAATTTTTATTTTTCATTTTTAGAGTCATATTCTACCCCTTCATAGTAGTTACCCATATTTTTGGCTTATATATATAAGTTGTTCTCTCTTTAAAATTTTGAGATAGTTTCTTCTAACAGACTAAAATATACCCTAAATCTCTAGTATATGGTGCTTTCTATTCCCCTGCCTGATCACATCCTCTCCCTTTTTTTTTTTTCTCTTTTTCTTTTTTCTTTTTTTAAATCCTCTTCTTTCCTTTTTCAAACAACTTCTTATCAATTCCTTTTATAACATTTTTTATAATTTCCATTTTTACAGTCATATTCCATCCCTTCATCATATCAACCCTTATTTTTGTACATATATAAGTTTTTCTTTCTTTAAAATTTTGGGAGGCACTTTCTTCTAAACGACCAAAATACACCCCAAATCTAGTGTATGGCACTACCATATAGATCATATTTGATCACATTCTGGTTTTCCTTTTGTTGTTGTTGTTTTGTTTTGTTTGTTTTTGTTTTTATCTTTTTTTTTCTTCTTCTTCTTTTTCTTTTTCTTTTTTCTCTCTTTCCCTTTCTTATCCCACTGCTTCAGGTCTTTTCTGATTTGTTTAGAGTATATTTTCTGGGGATGTGGTTACTCTGCTAGCATTTTGTTCTCTCATTAATCTATTCTCCTCTGCACAAAATGACAAGACGGAAAAAATCACCTCAACAAAAAGAACAAGAGGTAGTACCGACTGCCAGGGACCTACTCAATACGGACATTAGTACGATGTCAGATCTAGAGTTCAGAATCATCACTTTAAAGATACTAGCTGGGCTTGAAAAAAATATGGAAGTTATTAGAGAAACCCTTTCTGGAGAAGTAAAAGAGCTAAAATCCAACCAAGTAGAAATCAAAAAGGCTATTAATGAGGTGCAATCAAAAATGGGGGCGCTAACTGCTAGAATAAATGAGGCAGAAGAGAGAATCAGTAATATAGAAGATGAAATGATGGAAAATAAAGAAGCTGAGAAAAAGAGAGATAAACAACTACGGGATCATGAGGGCAGAATTCGAGAGATAAGCGATACCATAAGACGAAACAACATTAGAATAATTGGGATCCCAGAAGAAGAAGAAAGAGAGAGAGGGGCAGAAGGTATAATGGAGCAAATTATAGCAGAGAACTTCCCTAATTTGGGGAAAGAAACAGGCATGAAAATCCAGGAAGCACAGAGAACCCCTCTCAAAATCAATAAAAATAGGTCAACTCCCCGACATCTAATAGTAAAACTTACGAGTCTCATAGACAAAAAGAAAATCCTGAAAGCAGCTCGGGAGAAGAGATCTGTAACCTACAATGGTAGAAACATTAGATTGGCAACAGACCTATCCACAGAGACCTGGCAGGCCAGAAAGGACTGGCAGGATATATTCAGAGTACTAAATGAGAAAAATATGCAGCCAAGAATACTCTATCCAGCTAGGCTGTTATTGAAAATTGAAAGAGAGATAAAAAGCTTCCAGGACAAACAAAAACTAAAGGAATTTGCAAACACAAAACCAGCCCTACAGAAAATCTTGAAAGGGGTCCTCTAAGCAAAGAGAGAGCCTAAAAGCAACATAGACCAGAAAGGAACACAGACAATATACGGTAACAGTCACCTTACAGGCAATACAATGGCACTAAATTCCTATCTTTCAATAGTTACCCTGAATGTAAATGGGCTAAACGCCCCAATCAAAAGACACAGGCGAACAGACTGGATTAAAAAACAAGATCCATCGATATGCTGTCTGCAAGAGACTCATTTTAGACTCAAAGACACCCCCAGATTGAAAGTGAGGGGGTGGAAAACCATTTACCATGCTAATGGACACCAAAAGAAAGCTGGGGTGGCAATCCTTATATCAGACAAAGTAGATTTTAAACCAAAGACTATAATAAGAGATGAGGAAGGACACTATATCATACTTAAAGGATCTATCCAACAAGAAGATCTAACAATTGTAAATATCTATGCCCCTAACATGGGAGCAGCCAATTATATAAGGCAATTAATAACAAAAGCAAAGAAACACATCGACAACAATACAATAATAGTGGGGGACTTTAACATCCCCCTCACTGAAATGGACAGATCGTCTAAGCAAAAGATCAACAAGGAAATAAAGACTTTAAATGACACACTGGACCAGATGGACTTCACAGATATATTCAGAACATTCCACCCCAAAGCAACGGAATACACATTCTTCTCTAGTGCCCATGGAACATTCTCCAGAATAGATCACATCCTAGGTCATAAATCAGGTCTCAACCGGTACCAAAAGATCAGGATCATTCCCTGCCTATTTTCAGACCACAATGCTTTGAAACTAGAACTCAATCACAAGAGGAAAGTCGGAAAGAACTCAAATACATGGAGGCTAAAGAGCATCCTACTGAAGAATGAATGGGTCAACCAGGAAATTAAAGAAGAATTAAAAAAATACATGGAAACCAATGAAAATGAAAACACAACTGTTCAAAATCTTTGGGATGCAGCAAAGGCAGTCCTAAGAGGAAAGTATATAGCAATACAAGCCTTTCTCAAGAAACAAGAAAGGTCTCAAGTACACAACCTAACCCTATACCTAAAGGAGCTGGAGAAAGAACAGCAAATAAAGCCTAAACCCAGCAGGAGAAGAGAAATCATAAAGATCAGAGCAGAAATCAATGAAATAGAAACTAAAAGAACAG
>NW_023270426.1:979627-998040 GCF_011800145.1 Mirounga leonina | reverse complement strand
AGATAACCTGGAAGAGATGGATGCATTCCTAGAGATGTATCAACTACCAAAACTGAACCAGGATGAAATAGAAAACCTGAACAGACCTATAACCACTAAAGAAATTGAAGCAGTCATCAAAAATCTCCCAAAAAACAAAAGCCCAGGGCCAGATGGCTTCCCAGGGGAATTCTACCAAACCTTTCAAGAAGAATTAATACCTATTCTTCTGAAACTGTTCCAAAAAATAGAAACGGGAGGAAAACTTCCAAACTCATTTTATGAGGCCAGCATTACCTTGATCCCAAAACCAGACAAAGACCCCATCAAAAAGGAGAATTACAGACCAATATCCCTGATGAACATGGATGCAAAAATTCTCACCAAAATACTAGCCAATAGGATCCAACAGTACATTAAAAAGATTATTCACCACGACCAAGTGGGATTTATCCCTGGGCTGCAAGGTTGGTTCAACATCCACAAGTCAATCAATGTGATACAATACATTAACAAAAGAAAGAACAAGAATCATATGATCCTCTCAATAGATGCAGAAAAAGCTTTTGACAAAGTACAGCATCCTTTCTTGATCAAAACTCTTCAGAGTATAGGCATAGAGGGTCCATACCTCAATATCATAAAAGCCATCTATGAAAAACCTACAGCAAATATTATTCTCAATGGGGAAAAACTGAGAGCTTTCCCCCTAAGGTCAGGAACGCGGCAGGGATGTCCACTATCACCACTGCTATTCAACATAGTATTGGAAGTCCTAGCCACAGCAATCAGATAACAAAAGGAAATCAAAGGCATCCAAATTGGCAAAGAAGAAGTCAAACTCTCACTCTTTGCAGATGATATGATACTTTATGTGGAAAACCCCAAAGACTCCACCCCAAAACTGCTAGAACTCATACAGGAATTCAGTCAAGTGGCAGGATATAAAATCAATGCACAGAAATCAGTGGCATTCCTATACACCAACAACAAGACAGAAGAAAAAGAAATTAAGGAGTCCATCCCATTTACAATTGCACCCAAAACCATAAGATACCTAGGAATAAATCTAACCAAAGAGACAAAGGATCTATACTCAGAAAACTATAAAATACTCATGAAAGAAATTGAGGAAGACACAAAGAAATGGAAAAACGTTCCATACTCATGGATTGGAAGAACAAATATTGTGAAGATGTCAATGCTACCTAGAGCAATCTACACATTCAATGCAATCCCCATCAAAATACCATCCACTTTTTTCAAAGAAATGGAACAAATAATCCTAAAATTTGTATGGAACCAGAAAAGACCCCGCATAGCCAGAGGAATATTGAAAAAGAAAAGCAAAGCCGGCGGCATCACAATTCCGGACTTCAAGCTCTATTACAAAGCTGTCATCATCAAGACGGCATGGTACTGCCACAAAAACAGACACATAGATCAATGGAACAGAATAGAGAGCCCAGAAATGGACCCTCAACTCTATGGTCAACTCATCTTTGACAAAGCAGGAAAGAATGTCCAATGGAAAAAAGACAGTCTCTTCAACAAATGGTGTTGGGAAAATTGGATAGCCACATGCAGAAGAATGAAACTGGACCATTTCCTTACATCACACACAAAAATAGACTCCAAATGGTTGAAAGACCTCAATGTGAGACAGGAGTCCATCCAAATCCTAAAGGAGAACACAGGCAGCAACCTCTTTGACCTCAGCCGAAGCAACTTCTTCCTAGAAACATCACCAAAGGCAACGGAAGCAAGGACAAAAATGAACTATTAGGACTTCATCAAGATAAAAAGCTTTTGCAAAGCAAAGGAAACAGTCAACAAAACCAAAAGACAACCGACAGAATGGGAGAAGATATTTGCAAATGACATATCAGATAAAGGGCTAGTATCCAAAATCTATAAAGAACTCATCAAACTCAACACCCAAAGAACAAAGAATCCAATCAAGAAATGGGCAGAAGACATGAACAGACATTTTTCCAAAGAAGACAACCAAATGGCCAACAGACACATGAAAAAGTGCTCAATATCGCTCAGCATCAGGGAAATCCAAATCAAAACCTCATTGAGATACCACCTCACACCAGTCAGAATGGCTAAAATTAACAAGTCAGGAAATGACAGATGTTGGCGGGGATGCGGAGAAAGGGGAACCCTCCTACACTGTTGGTGGGAATGCAAGCTGGTGCAGCCACTCTGGAAAACAGTATGGAGGTTCCTCAAAAAGTTGAAAATAGAGCTACCCTACGACCCAGCAATTGCACTACTGGGTATTTACCCCAAAGATACAAAAGTAGGGATCCGAAGGGGTACGTGCACCCCGATGTTTATAGCAGCAATGTCCACAATAGCCAAACTGTGGAAAGAGCCAAGATGTCCATCGACAGATGAATGGATAAAGAAGAGGTGGTATATATATACAATGGAATATTATGCAGCCATCAAAAGGAATGAGATCTTGCCATTTGCAACGACGTGGATGGAACTGGAGGGTATTGTGTTGAGTGAAATAAGTCAAAAAGAGAAAGACATGTATCATATGATCTCACTGATATGAGGAATTCTTAATCGCAGGAATCAAACTGAGGGTTGTTGGAGTGGGGGGTAGGGTGGGAGGGATGGGGTGACTGGGTGATAGACACTGGGGAGAGTATGTGCTCTGGTAAGCGCTGTGAATTGTGCAAGACTGTTGAATCTCAGATCTGTACCTCTGAAACAAATAATGCAATATATGTTAAGGAAAAAAAAAAAGAAGAAGAAGAAGAAGGTAGCGGGAGGGGAAGAATGAAGCGGGGGAAATCGGAGGGGTAGACGAACCATGTGAGACGATGGACTCTGAAAAACAAACAGGGTTCTAGAGGGGAGGGGGGTGGGAGGATGGGTTAGCCTGGTGGTGGGTAATGAGGAGGGCACATTCTGCATGGAGCACTGGGTGTTGTGCACAAACAATGAATCATGGAACACTTCATCTAAAACTAATGATGTAATGTATGGGGATTAACATAAGAATAAAAAATTAAAAAAAATAATTAAAAAAAATTTTTTTAAACTTAATTCACTGGGAAATCACTACTATACATAAAATCAAAAAAAAAAAAAAGGAATAGAGTCTGATATATCACTGTTTTGTTCTCCTTTACTCACCCATTCACCAAATCAGATGTACAGGCATTGTAGATTCACTCATCCATCTGTCCATCCATTCATCATCCATCCATCTATCCATCTATCCATCCATCCATTATCCATCTTTCCACTCAGCTATCAAATAAAGACATTGAATGCAAGGCACTATGATATACACAGTGAAGGAAGTACCATCGTCCCCCTCTTATTTGTGGGAGATCCATCCCAAGACACCCAATGGATGCCTGAAGCCACAGATACTACTGAACCTGATACATACCATGTTTTTGTTACATGTACATACCTATGATAAGGTTTAATTTATAAATTAGGCATGGGAAGAGATTAACAATAATAACTAATAATGAAATAATTGTAATAATATACTACGAAAAAGTTATACAAATGTGCTCTCTCTCTCTATCAAAATATACTGTGTCCTGATTCCACCCTCCTTCTTGATGTGAGATGATAAAATGCCTATATGATGAGACACAGGCTTTGTGACATGGTGATAGGCTACTCCTGGCCTTCTGACAATATGTCAGAAAGATGGTCATCTGCTTCCGGGCTGCCATTGATCTTGAGTAACTGAAACCATGGATAAGCAGGGTCTACTGTACCGAGACAATGCCCCGATTCTCAATTATTATAATGTAATCAGGGAATCAAATGGTATCAATTTGAAACCTAGAAATAAAACAAGTGTATAATAGTTTAATCCTCAGTCATAATAAATTAGTAAGAGTGATAAAGCATAAGATATTAAGAAGCATAAGATATTAATTAATTATTTCATTAATATGGAATCTGTTTAAGCAGTCCTTACAGAAAATGGACTTCAGCTACACTGCTAAAGAAATAAAAACACATTTTTTGAGAGAGAGTGAGAGAGCAAAATAATCCAAGAAAACAGAAAAGAGGCAGAACATGGCAGCCAAGGTACCTACCCTCCACAGGTGACACCAGATGAGAACACCATTTGTACCTGTCCTGTAGGTCATGAGGGCATAAAGCCTTCCTGAAGAGTGAGAGTCTTTACATGTTGCCTCAAATTCACAACAATGGCACCTTACTGAGCAGAAAATGAATGAGGTGCTAGTTTGTGATTGATTTACTTTTAGAGGTGCTACCAGACTCATCTCTTCTAGTCACTGTTCATTATGTATTCATGAGCCAGGCTGGCTATCTTTCATCCTTTATTGTATTCAGGGAAGAAAAAAAAAAACACATAAAACCATTTTCCTGGCTGAATGGGTGAAATAATTTAAAAGCCAATATGTTAGCCTGGCAGCTTGTCTAACAACCATGAGACTCTCTGCAGAACAACAATTAAAGTAGCTCTTTCTTTATTATGTAAATTATTCATTCACTTTTTTAACACCAGGTGAATGTTTACATTTATATGGAATGAGTACTGAAGATAGTTCAGCCATTCCAAAAGTCACCTCTCATCAGCTTGTCACGCTTTCATCATGAAGTTACCGCCCTGCTGCATCCCTGGGGACCGAATACCTTCACCTTACATAACCATAAGAACACAATAAGATGAATGCTGTGTTTATACTGAGATTACAACGGACATTCAAAAGCCATGCATCTACTCAATGGGAACAAAAATATCCACCAGGACAAGAATCCTCCCATTCATCCTGAAAAGACTGGACTTCATGTCTCCATCTCCCCAAGGTACAATGCATGGAGACAAACTGGGGAGATGAGATTTTTTAATACTAACAAGTATAAGCAATGAGTTAAGACTCCAAAAATGATCAGGGGGTGCCTGGCTGGCTCCATCAGTGGAGGGGTTGGGAGCTGGAGCCCCACGTTGGGTGTAGAGATTATGTAAAAGAAAAGAAATAAAAATAAAATTACCTGGGCACATGAGGTCCCACCACTGAGTTCTTTACCATCTGTCACCTTTCTTATGTGCTCATTTCCCACCGCACTTGCTTGGGTTCTACGCCATCACTCCAATCACTTCTTGGTCCATATGCTCAGTCCTCTTGCTGCTCTCTCTCTGCAACACTCAACTCACTCACCTCCCCCAAGCTGAGTCCCACTCTGCTAACACCTATTATTGTCAGTCTCTTACATTTTAGCCATTCTTACTTGAGATTAGTGGCATTTCACTGTGATTTTAATTTGCATTTCTCTAATAAACAATGATATTGACCATCTACCCACGTGTGTTTAGCCATTTAGATATCATTTTATGTCAAGTACACATCCAGATGTTCTATCTATTGTTTCCATTGGGTCATTGGTCTTTTTTCCTATCAATTTGCAATTCTTTGTACATCCTGGGTATGTATCCTTGGATATTTTTGTATTTTTTAAATGTCTATTCCCTGTCTAAACCATATCTTTTCACTCTCTAATTGGTGGTTTATGATCCACAGATATTCTTAATTTTAATGATGTTTAAGTGATCATTTTTTCTCTTAGGATTAGTGCTTTTTATGTCCTGTTTAAGAAGTCTTTGCTAATGAGCTTACATTTATTAATTTCTCACTGAGAAAAGAGAAGCAACCCAGCTTTTATACCCTGTGTAACAACACATCCAGTGAGCCACCTGCTCTTCAACTCATATACTCTGCCCTCCCTCTTACTACAACAGATGAATTTTCCCTCCTTACCAAGGCCAAACCTGCTACTGCCTCCCATCCCCTCTCATCCATGTAAGACCTTCTGTCTTGCAAATATCTTTTTTCTCTTCTGCATCAAATTTTCCCTCTCTACTAGATCATTCCTATCAGCAGGCACACATGCTTTAATGTCACCCATTGTATCTATGAGGGTACAGCAGGAAACTGATGGCACTGAATGAGGATAATTTGAGGAGAATTCATCAAGAGACCATTTACAAAGGCAAGAGTAGGGTGTAGAGAAACATGGAATATAATGGAGTACCATGGGGTTCGTAACAGAGGCATCATTACCAAGCTTCGGTCCCTAGTAAAGGAAGAGCCATCTAGCACTCAAAAAGAGTCAGCCATAAAGAATGACTACTGAGAGAAGATACAAGGGGAACCAGCTAGCCAGAGGCTTCCTCCTGCAAGGACAGGGCTAGGGGGATAAATATCATAAACTTACTTTCCTCTCTTCCTCCAATCTCCAAGTGGGGCTCCCCACGGGCCAAATGCAACTGGAAGCCAGAGGTTAAGATGGCTTTTTATGTAATCCATATAGGTCAGCTTCCTGTAGCATAGAGAAGGGTGGAGAAGGATGGAGATACCTCTGAAATGACAAATGGCAAGTAGGCAGCAGAATCCATCCCCTCACCCCTCCAAGTCCATTCTTATTTTTCAAATGGGTGGAAAGCATCTATCCCCAGTAAAAGGGACACCCATTTCCTTAACTCCCACATTAGCACAAAGGGATGTCAATGTGCTCATACTCCCATCTGAAATCTAAAATATTAGTATCGGCAGTGTTCAGTGTAGAAGATAAGAGGATGGAAGTAGGATAAAATAATTAAGTGATTATCATCCCTTCCTCTACAGCTGGTGCCAATACCTAAGTTGGTAATATTACTGTCTTTTTCTATCACTCATTCCATGTTTTCCTCAAATTCCATTAACACCTTGGCTCGATGCAGTTCTTTTTAGAGAGAAGCAACCAAAAACTTCATTCCTGCAAAATCGGTATACTTACTGGTCATATTATTGGACTGCCCAAGTTTTCCATTGACTGATACTACAGGGCAAAAAAGAAATACTCTAGGGGCGCCTGGGTGGCTCAGTCGTTAAGCGTCTGCCTTCAGCTCAGGTCATGATCCCAGAGTCCTGGGATTGA
The DNA here is from genome assembly GCF_011800145.1 of Mirounga leonina. Taxonomy (NCBI): domain Eukaryota; kingdom Metazoa; phylum Chordata; class Mammalia; order Carnivora; family Phocidae; genus Mirounga; species Mirounga leonina. The sequence goes on along the minus strand of NW_023270426.1, from coordinate 991,122 downwards.
GCCCTGCATCGGGCTCCCTGCTCAGCAGGAAGCCTGCTTCTCCCTCTCCCACTCCCCCTGCTTGTGTTCCCTCCCTAGCTGTCTCTCTCTCTCTGTCAAATAAATAAATAAAATCTTTTAAAAAAAAAAAAAAGAAGAAGAAGAAGAAAGGAAGAAAGGAAGAAAGAAAGAAGAAAGAAGAAAGAAAGAAAGAAAGAAAGAAAGAAAGAAAGAAAGAAAGAAGAAAGAAAGAAGAAAGAAAGAAAGAAAGAAAGAAAGAAAGAAAGAAAGAAAGAGAAAGAAAGAAAGAAGAAAAGAAAGAAAGAAGAAAGAAAGAAAGAAAGAAAGAAAGAAAGAAAGAAAGAAAGAAAGGCTCTAGTCTTTCTCTTGGGTTCCAAATACAATCTTCTTTGCCCCTATTCTATAGCAGAAACACAATTCCTCTTGGAGATTAAGACCACTTACCCCAATTGGTACAGAGACCCATTTCTTTGTCAGTTCACCAGCATGAAAAACCCAAAATGGCTGGGGGGTGGTTTCATTTTTTCAGTTCATCAGAACTATGACTATGTTTCCTTGTGGAAGCATTTCTCCTTTGGGCACTAGGACCTCCAAACTCATCAGCCATGGGGACTGGAAGCAAAAACAAAACAAAACAATACAATACAAATGACTCCCTTGCCTTGATGCATTCTATGGGGAAAGCACCCTATACTGGCTGTTAGTTTAAGGCAAGAATCTCATCCTTCAGGACAGCACCCCAATCCTTCAGGATACTCTGCTCCAGCTGGCCCCATAACTGAGTCTTTACTGGGCACTCCGCTCTTCTGTTATGCCAGCTACTACAGGGAGGCAGGGTAAGACCATTTCACGAGGATGAACCTCACTTTCTTTGCCATAAAATGTGTTGCTTGGTCAGAGGTGATATCGCATGGGATACGTTGGCAATGAATAAATCAGGCATTCTGCTAGTCCACAAATGGTAGCTCTATCAGAAACCCTGCAAGCAGAGAAAGCAAAAGCCTTGTGAAGTAGGTATCTTCCCTCTAAGGACAAAATGATACACTCTGAATAATGGGAGAGGTGACTTAGAATTAATTCACCACGAGGTAGCCAGCTTGACTGGGTAAATGGTACCATATGGGGCTCGGCACCAACCTTGAGTTTTAGAAGGTTGGGCTTTCAGGCAAATCAGCCTAGGTAAAAAAAAAAAAAAAAGCCTATGAGTAGCCTCTATCTCTGCTGCTATGGTCAAGTGGTACATGGATCCATTAGTTTGGTTCCAAGGTGACTGGGAAAAGAAGCTAGCATCTAGAGAATGAGTCACCCTGTCCACCTGATTTCTGAGGGTCTCCTTCACAGTGGTTGCCTATGGAACACATTTACCTGGGACATGAATATATTTAAACTCTGTGCCATTCTGAGGGGAATATCCACATCTCTTGCTCCCAGAAGTCCTTCTCCATCATCTTCCAATTTGTTCCTAATCCCTGAGTGGCAGGTCACTGTGCTAGCTCCTGCCCGTGAGTCAATGTAGATTTGCACCCTGGGCCAGCTAACTTAACACCGAGTAGACAAGAGATATACCACTTTAAGTTATGCCCATTGGGAGCATCCCCCTTCAGAGTGTCCACCCCACCCCCAGCATACCCAGTGAGGGCGGAATATAATAGCTGTCTTTCCTTAGCACATGGGGCAAATACACCTGTAACCAGGGCCACACTTTTCCTTCTTCCTTTAACTAGTCAGAGGGAACCAGTCATGCAGTCAAAGGTTTGCGTTGAGGGAGAGGCAGCGAAGCATGAGAAGCAGGTACCACTGGGATCTGAGCCACCTGAACTTGCAGTTTATTTTTGCCTTTTGGACCTGCTCACCCAGACCTCACATTCTACTTCAATTTCATAATAGAGCGTGGCTGTGCATGTCCAATTTTATGGCTCAGTGGGTTAGATAACACAGTCCATGATTGGCAGCTGAGGTCACATACTCAACGTGGAGATTCTGAGACATTGGTTGAGTCTCCACCAGGATCCAGTAGAAAGCCAGGAGCTGTTTTATTTTCAGTACATAATAGTTGTTGGTTGGTGAAGGACGACGGATCTTACTCGAAAACCTTCTCTTCTCCTACTGTGGTTTGTACAATATAGATTTTTAAAACGCATTTTATTTGTTCATGCTCAAATATCTTTTTTACCAATACTGTTTATTTTTTTATTATGTTCAGTTAGCCAGCATATAGTCCATCATTAGTTTTTGATGAAGTGTTCAACATTCATTAGTTGTGGATAACACCCAGTGCTCATCACAACACATGCCCTCCTTAATACCCATATTTTAAAGTAAATGAATGCCATCTTGGTATCACACCCCTAAATAGCTTTTTCTGCATCTCTAAAATTGAAAATACCTTCTACTTAGCCAAACGAACATCATTGTACTTAACAAAATTAGAATTCCTTGATAGCATTTCATACTCGGTCCATATTTAAATTTCTTTAGTCGTGCAAGAAATGTTCCTTACATTTAACTTAGGACACCTGTGCCTATTCTCTGGGCTTGACCCTCTTTAAATGAAAATTTGGGGGGCAAAAAAAGGCAAAATCAGACAAAATTCAATTAGCCTGCCTAAAATTGTATACATAAGTAGCCAAACTTCAAAGAAAAGCAAGAAAATGTAGGATACAGTGGTTAACTGGGGAGAGGGCCATAGTTGGAATCAGTTAGGTACAAACAGGGAGCCTTAGAAAGCTGACAGCATACAATTCTCTTGACCAGGATGACGGTTGCATAAGAATTTCCTTTATGAGTATTCTTTAAATTATAACCATATGCTTATATGCATTTGAAAACAAAGCTGTGATACAACATATGAATAATTTTAATATATTAAAATATAATAATATATAATAATAATAAAATACTTTTGGAACATAAATGGATATGCAATTGTCAAGCATTATTATAATAAATAAAAACAGGGGCACCTGGGTGGCTCAGTTGGTTAAGCATCTGCCTTTGGCTTAGGTCATGATCTCAGCATCCTGGGATCTAGCCCCACATGGGGGGGGGGGTCCCTGCTCAGCAGGGAGTCTGTTCCTCCCTCTCCCTCTGCCCCTCCCCACCCCGGCTTGTGCACTCTCTGTCTCTCTCTCTCAAATAAATAAAATCTTTAAAAATAAATAAATAATAAATAAATAAAAAGAGCATTCATAGCATTTTGATTGATAGTGGCCAAATCTAAATAAAGGCATCTTTTGCAATGTGCGTTTAAGTTCAAACTATCAAAAACCATTACTGAGGATCTATTTTTGAGGAGAGCATTAGAATAATGACATTTTTACATAAGGCCATTGGCTTATATCATGACTTATGACCATCAATTTTAAATCCTGTTCTGTCTGGTATTCTAAATAAATTCCCATGCATTATAAAATTATTACCACAGTTTGTTTTGACAAAGGTTCTAACAAAAGCTATTTGAAAATTTTACAAGAGGGCTCAGGAAGGAAGTTCTACAGTTATAAAATATTACATTGAAAAACTAAAAATTTCCCTTTATTGTCCTAAAACCAATGCATGTATTAATCTCTTGGGGAAAAGAGCATGCCCTAGCCTCTCCCAGAGAGTGCAGCTACAGAGTGGCTTAGAAGGTTGCAAATAATAGATCATTTCAACACCTCCACTTCCCCAGAGCTTCAGCCTCACATCCCTATGGCGTTTTGGGGAAATTTCTCTTTCTCGACTTTTAAAAATCGAGGCCATCTTTGAGTGGATGTTTAGATATTCCAACCCAGCAGATGATAAATATCCCTTCCAAGTGCTTGAACCAGCACATCAAATCCTGACTCCTGGGTGGTACCCCCATAGCAATGGGTATTTGGCCCATTTGAGCCTTACTTTTCATCCCCTTGTTCAAACCCCATTAGAATTCACCCCCACTTTCTCTCTAGGTTCCTCCTGTTGATAGAGATTGCTGAGGTCTTACACATTTTTGATCTCTAGTCTATCTCTGTTCTGAGCAGCCCTTCTATTTAAGCCTCCTGGCTATTCTGATTTCCAAGTCTTATAAAGTGCCCTGGAGGCAATAAGAGGTGGGAGGGACGGGTGCTGAAGAGGACTGGCATGGGTTTGGGAGCAGGTGCATCAAGTGGAGTCATGGAAAGGCTTTTACGGAAGTCCCTCCAGAGGCAAAGGGAATTCTGGGGAGCGTCAAGACTTTTTGGTCTTGCCCAGATCAGCCCAAATGTCTCTATGCTATTTCTTGGGGTCCCACTTCTTCCCCTCCTCTGCCCTTACCTTAGTGTAAGAGACGGTGAGGTCTTCAACTCTGCAACCCTTATAATCTGTCCTTGGATCAGCCCATAGTCATATCTTTTATATATTTTTTAAATTTAAATTCAATTAATTAACATACAATGTATTATTAGTTTCAGAGGTAGAGGTCAGTGATTCATCAGTTGTATATAATACCCAGTGCTCATTATAACACGTACCCTCCTTAATGTCCATCACCCAGTTACCTCATCCCCCTACCTCTCTCCCCTTCAGCAACCCTCGTTTCATATCTACCCTGAAACATTAGGAGTCAAAGCATTCCTTCAAAGCTTTCATAGAGACCTTCAGGTTTTCCATGTGTTCTTTACTAAATGCCCATGGCCTTTAATGTTCCCTGTGTATGCTTTCTAGGACCATACTAAGAAGCCCGGAGAGTCCACCTCTTTACAATCACTTTGTGGCTATGGTGACACCAATCTCCCATTCTATCGTACCAATGATAACCTGGGTAACCATGATCCCACCCCCTGCTGTGGGGTACCCTGCTCCTCCCGCGCCCTGCCACCATCAAGGAGATTCTGCTCCTTCGAAACAAAGACAGATGTCATCCAGGAATACCACCTGGAGGACCTGTTCCTTGAAGCCAGTTAATTTTAGTCCTCTTTGAATGACTATAAAATTGTGCTGCTTTAAGCCACTAAGTTTGCGGCAATTTGTTACAGCATCGATAGAAAACTAATATATCCACTAACAGCTATTGTTCCGGGGGAGGCCATCTTCCTTCATTTCACTGAATGGCTGGCATATAGTTACCTAACGATGGTGGGATATAGCTCTTAGTACATCCTAAAGGGGACTAAAAAGTATTTTCTATCATCCAGTTGTTTATACTTCTTATTGAGTGCTTATTACACACCCAGCTCTCTCACTCTCTCAAAAAAATTAAAAATATTAATAATATACACACACATTTTAATTATAACCCCAGAAATCATTACCCTGAAAAATTACTGCTATTACTCTTCATTTTAACACTATACAAAGTCTTGGAGTGGTTAAGGTACTTGCTTAAGGTCATAGAGTTAATAGGCACCAGAACCAGAGGTTAAGTCCCAGAACTGTAGCAGTCCAAAGTCCATGCTCATTTCATGACACAATGTGGCTTCCAAAGAGCCAGAGACACTTGACTCTAGGTCCCTTAGCTAGATCATGCTGATCCTTCTTCAAGTATAGCAACCAAGAGATGTATACATAATATTAAAAATTCATGCCTACTGAATAGGATCTGGAAGGAGAGGGTGTCAATGGGCATAGCTCCCCATTTTATCCTAGTCCTTACTCTCAATTTATTCACCTCAGCTTGCCCCAGTAAAGAGAAACTTTTTGGGAACCAGAGACATGCAGTAAGCACAGAGTCTAATCTCTCAATCATAGCCCCGGATCACATTTAATCAGGTTGGATCCAATACGGAAGCTTCCAGCCCTGCTTTATGAATTACGGGTCGGAGAATGGCCATACAAAACTGTAATGTGATTAACCATTGACAGGGAGCTCAAAACATCACTTTCTATCTATTAACCATGGAACTAGAAATGTACATTCTAGAAACATTGGCATACATGTGTATCAAAAGCATCTTCCCACCTATGATCTCAGATGGGCATCAACTTGGTGTTATTAACATTGACAACTATGAAAGTCTGTTTTACTAACATCCGACTTTATTCACTCCTCCCCAACCCCTACATTTACAGGCTTAAAACCTAAAAGAATGAACTAAAATGCCACATGCTACAGGACCTTGTCATTTAGACTCTGGGACAGTGTGTTTTCTTATCAAAATCATTCATTTCCCAATAGCGCAGGAACCTACAGGTGATTGACTCTGAATGCTCACCTGCATGGAGGATTGTCAGAGTGATTTCTTCAAGATGAGAAATGAGCTGGGCAACCCAGCTCGCCCAGGTGAATGGGCCACGAAGGTCCCCATCCATCCTACCAGCATGCTGTTGCTACGTCGTCTTCATGCCATTGACCCAAATAGCGGGACCCAAACCAACAATGCGAAGTTGCTAAAGTGATGTCAAACAAGAAAGCTGGTTAAGATGTAACCACCCACAATTAGAACTAGAATCTAGGAATCAGGACTGGGACAAAGAGTAAGTGGCCCTTTGTCAGTAAAAATACCTTTTTCCCCCAAGAGCAAAAAGCGCAAGAGTGACACCTGGTGGCCAGTATAAGGCATCACAGAGGACTGAGCCACACAATATTCTCCTCACCAACCTCGCTCTGGGGAATTTTGAAGATAGCAGAGGACTATGATGTTCATAGAGAAAAAAGATCCATGCTTGCAAGAAAAGTATTCTTCTCGCTCTGGTTAGTAGCTAAATATCAGAAGTGACACCACACCGCAGCTGTTTTGAATGAATACAAGTTAATGTGTCCAAAGAACGATAGTTCAAGGGAAAAAAAAGTCTTTAGAACAAATTCAGATAGCCATTAGGAGTCGGGACAAAACTCTTTTCTGTGATAAATAACAACTTTAAATAAAGCCATTATCAACCACTGCACAGAATTTGGTCACTCATTCAGACACCCAGAACTTAATATTCTTCTAGGGCAAATGCCTCCAACCCTTGTTTAAATCAAAACCCCCTCCTATTTAGACTGGCACCTGGCTGGCTCAGTTGATAGAGCATGCAATTCTTGATCTTAAGGTTGTGAGTTCGAGCCCCATGTTGAGTGTAGAGATTACTTAAGTAAATGCATCTTGGGGGGGGCAGTGTGGGGGTGCTTGTGAGCAAGGCAAAGGGGGGCAGAGGGAGAGAAAGAATCCCAAGCAGGCTCCATGTTCACTGTGGAGCCCCACATGGGGCTCAATCTTATGACCCAAACACCATGACCTGAGCTGAAATCAAGAGTGAGCCACTCAACCCACTAAGCCAATCAAGCGCCCCTTAAATAAATACATCTTAAAAAAAAAAAAAAAGACTTCTGAGCATAACCAAGTTAATTTTCAGTCACTTTAACCACCTTATCTTTTATCAGATAAAGCCCAGACCAAAGAGCCCATTTCAAAATATTCATCAAATAAATACATGCATAAGTGAACAAAAAAAGTGCAAGCAAATGGAAACCAGAGTAGTTTATGGAACACCAGTCCAAGAGACTACAAAGATAAACAACTTTAAAAACATAGCTTTCCAGGAGCAACAGGAAACAAGTTTCCAAGGGATATCAGAAAGGGCTATAGTCCAACCTCATACTCGGGAAATAGAGATGTGGGAAAATGTGTTCTAGTGAGTGTGTGGGTATTTATGCCTAAGGTGATCATCAGGCACTCATTTGCTATTTGAAACTAGAACAAGCTATTTCATTCCTCTGAGCCTCAGTGTGATTTGTAGAATGAGCAGGGGTCTATAGACTAGATCAGCAGTCTTCAAACTGGCATATGAGAGTACCCCTCAGAGTTCTCCAAAACCCTCCAAGTGGAGAGTTGGGCATGGAGAGTTTTAGGAAAATAACTATTAGAATCTTCAACTTCATGTGTTTTCTTTCTTAAAACATCTGCTGGAAAATTTCTCTTCCTTCCCCTCCCCCACCATCTTTTACTACAGCTCTTTACCTAGTCTGTAAGAAAAAGTATACCCACAACTAGCCTGGAATCTTAGTTGTGTCTTCTCCGAGGAACACCTTCGGGGCACCAAACCAAGGGCTCAACCACCAACTCCTTCAATCAGTGGATACTCCATTCACATCATTCCATATATTTTCAATAAAATATTACCTTTCATGCTTAATAATTATCAGTATGCATTATCAGTATTGTTTTGATCATGTGTTAATAATTATAATAACTCACTCAAAAAAAACTTTTTAATTCTTATAACCTATGGTAATGACAAACGTTTTGAAAAATTAAACACACATACATAGTTACAGAAATGTATAAGGGGATGGCCAACATCAATGAGAGACTTTCAGAAATAAAGTTATACTATATTTGGATAAAATTCTGTGTGGAAGTTGAAATGGAAATGCAAGTTCGAGGAGAAACACAGATAAAGCAAAATGACTAATTGTTAGAGAGTTTTTTCATGTATATGTTAAAGGATTTGGGGGCTATCAAATGTCTGTTGTGTTTCTATTCTACTGTAGACATAAAAAGAATGATGCCTTATTTTTAAATGTCAATATTTGCAACATATCAGAAATCACACTCAGCATTTATGTAAACTTATGACAAGGGGTGCCTGGGTGGCTCAGTCGTTAAGCGTCTGCCTTCGGCTCAGGTCATGATCCCGGGATCCCGGGATCGGGCCCCGCATCTGGCTCCCTGCTCTGCAGGAAACCTGCTTCTCCCTCTCCCACTCCCCCTGCTTGTGTTCCCTCTCTCACTGTGTCTCTCTCTGTCAAATAAATAAATAAAATCTTAAATAAATAAATAAATAAATAAATAAATAAATAAATAAATAAATAAATAAATAAAAACAATGTGGGGCGCCTGGGTGGCTCAGTCGTTAAGCGTCTGCCTCGGCTCAGGTCGTGATCCCAGGGTCCTGGGATTGAGGAGCTCCCTGGGATTGAGCAGGGCTCCCTGCTCCGTGGGAAGCCTGCTTTTTCCTCTCTCACTCCCCCTGCTTGTGTTCCCTCTCTCACTGTGTCTCTCTCTGTCAAATAAATAAATAAAATCTTTAAAAAAAAAAAAAAAAACTTATGACAAAAAAAAATTGTATGCCAATTTTAAAACATGTGAATGTTTTTCAAAATTCTGTCAGAAGGGTTGTCAGCATAAAAGTTTGAAGGCCACTGAATTGGAGTATTTCTAAACCTTGCTTTTCTCCTTTCCTATCTGCCATCTTTAAGGCTTTATAAGATAGTGTAAGTGTTACGTGGGGCTTTTGGGTTTTTGGTTTTGTTTTGAGAATACATGATCTCTATGGGGATCTAGAAAGAGCAGAAGTCTGTCAGCTGGGAAGCTTCTGATTGTCCAGGCAGAGAACTCTGGGTCCAGTACTCTAACCACCCTTCACTCAACAATACCACTCTAACAAAAGAATAGAAAATCACAAGTTCACACACAAAGGAATAATAACTTCTTAAAGCCCTATTTTGGGTTCCAAGCACAGACCTCCTAATCGTTCAAATTCCAATTCCAGCACAAGAATGACAAGTCTTTCTCTTCTTTAGTCTTTACTATAAAGAGATAAATAGCTTACGGCTAGAAATAACCAGAATAACCAAATTTCAAAGCATTTTTAGTAAGCGAACTGTCTTTCACAACAGTTTCAGAGAAAGATTACTAATACTTGGCTTTCAACACAAAGAGGTCCCAAGTACTTTGTCCATTTTATTCAGCTTTACCTTGACCTTCATTAGAATGTAGGGACAGGCAGTCTTTGGCGTAGCAGATCTATGGGGCCTGTAGAGAGGGACACATTTTCCCTGGGATCAGTGTCAGATGGCTATCTGCCTGGTTGCCTATGGGTGGAGTTAGAAATTCACCACTGAAAATTCCAAGTGTTTTAGATCCATGGCATTTGCCAGACAGCTTGGAGGAAGTGTTCTGGCCTTGCCTTCAAACTCTCTGGGGTGCAGGAAGCGATGGGAGAGGGGGGGTGAGATAGTGGACTGAAAGGAAAAGTCCACAGTTTCCAATGTAGCTTTTGAATAGGACACTGATTGGTATCTGAGTGGAAATAGAGGGGCCACCAAACAAAGGTGGGGAGAAGGGGGGAGTCAGTATTCATTAAAATGATAAATTTGTGACGAGCTGAATAACACATTCCCCAGATGGTCCAACAGCAGTCGAGAACCGTGCCTAGCTTCTTTTTCTATCCACATTACTGAGCACACAGACTGGTGCAAAGTCAGAGTTTTGTCCACTATGTTTATTTCGAACATACCTCAGCTCCGCGTGTCACGGGCCGAGTGTGCCATTCCAGATCCTTAGAACTCTGAGGCTCTAACTCTCAAGGAATTGTTTGCAGGCATTTAAAAACTGCCTGAATAATTTTCACAGGGCATGACTTAACATTTTACTTACAATAAGGAATGCATGTTTGAGATTCCCTCACAGGGTGATGATAATTTGTCTTAAACCTTTAACATGGCAAGAGACAACAAATTTAAACATTAGTTTAAAAATGGAAATGAGCTACCTGGAAATGAGCAGAATCTCGGTCTCAAATGATATTAGAAATGGCAGGATATTGCAACCAGTTACAGTAAATAGAAACTCTGTCCATGGACAGTAGTAACAGCTACCAATCACTGCTCATTTGCTACTCGTCCAGCCCTGTGCTAACTCTTTAGGATAATCCTATAAGTATCGCTATCCACTTTAACTGAGGAAGAAACAAAGTTAGAGAGACTATTTTTACCTGCCTATGGTCCAAGAACTGGTTAACTGGAAGAGCCAGGGTTCAAATCCATTTGGAAACCTAGATGGATTTCAGAAGAATCCCCAGCCCTGAGATTCAGTGGTTGTGAGCTGATCTCCCAAGAGCCATGAGAATGGCTTGCCCATACATGGACTGTGTAGCAATGAAGAGAGCTGGAATGAGCTGTGTGGGTGTCAGCCCTGTGCGGCTGAGCCCTGCACAGTTCTGTGTGAGGTCTTACTGCGTGTTAAGACTCCAGCAACTTTCAGTGTGGGGGACGGCTATCTGATTAAGCATTCTGATAGGCTTCCCACTGTTCAGCTCTCCATTAAAAGCAAGTGCAATACAATGAACCATGCTCAGTTAAGTCCATCCATAATTTAAGACCAACCCAACCGGACCTGCAAGATTTTAAACTATGCAGTTGCCAGGTTTAAAAAAAAATGACTTTTGGGGCAAAACCTAGAATAATGCAGTGTTTTCTGCATGAAGATTCCCATGTGATGGCTGAGATTTTAATTCTATTTGTAAAATAAATTGTTTTTCAAAGAAATCCAGGGTTAACATGTTCAATACATGCTTGATTTCTCAAAGCTTTAGAATGTAAAGTCATTGTTTTCTGTGCCTCTGTCTGATGCTTTTTACATAAAAGCAAGCAATGAGATTCAGCTTCCGAAAAGCACTTGTTATTGCCACAATGCTCATATAGTTACACCCTGGGGCCCAAAATTCATCGCTTAAAAATGTATAAATACTTTCTTACAATCATAGGATTGCAGGATCTACTGAAAGTACCAGGTCAGCAAGTTTTTTATTTATTTATTTATTTATTTATTTATTTATTTATTTATTTATTT
>NW_023270426.1:967752-979617 GCF_011800145.1 Mirounga leonina | reverse complement strand
TTTATTTATTTATTTATTTATTTATTTATTTATTTATTTATTTATTTACTTGAGAGAGAGAGAGAAAAAGAGAAAAGGCGTGGGGAGGGGCAGAGGGAGAGAGAATCCCAAGCAGGCTCCAAGCCCAGTGCAGAGCCCAACGTAGAACCCAACACGGGACTCGATCTCACAAAACAGATCATGACCTGAGCCAAAATCAAGAGTGGGATGCTTAACCACTGAGCCACCCAGGCGCCCCAGCAAATGTTATTTAAATGTACCAGGAAACACCAGGTTCGATTCTGAGGTAGAAAAGACCAATTAACAAATGACTGAATTAGGAAAACCCACATTTGGTATTCCAATAACTTCACACCTGAGCAAGCCCAATCTAGCCAGAGTCACTGAAGAAACTGAAAATGCAAATACAGCGTGGGCCTTTTGTGAAACAAACTCAAACAGAAAGAACACTTTTGTTCAAAAATATACACTGGATAAGCTTGCAGTTGTCACATGTCCCTTTTTCCTGATGATGCACTCAGGGACATATGTGGGTCTGTCTAGCTCTGTGCATGAAATTTATCCTGGTAAACTGGCCCAAGAGTTAGCACGTGGACATGACTCCAGAACAACACTCTAAAGCACTGCTACTTCCTCCCTGTGTGGCCACAGAAAAGCCACTTAAGTGAGGTACATGTTCTTGCTGCAGAAGGTTGCTTTGAGAATTCAGTAGAATACTATACATGAATATCTAACACCATGACAGGTGCATAGTAAATGCTCAATAATGTGTCATAGCAATATGTGATTCGACTTCATCCAAAACTGATATAAATCTATGAATTTAAAAGATTGGTCATTGGGATCAAATAGATCTGCCTTCAAATTTAAACTCTACTACTTCCTGTTGGTGTGACTTTGAGAATGTTATGTAATCTCTCTGAATCTTCCTTTTCTAAATCGAGATGTAATTGACATATAACACTCCATAGGACGCAGGTTGCAGGTGTACAACATAAGGATTCGGTATTTGTACATCTTGTGAAATGATCACCATGATAAGTCTAGTTAACACATTTTTCTTTGTGCAATGTAGATTTTCATCTTTCCATTGGGCTGATTAAACCGACAGTTTGTGATTACTGAAAAAAGAAAACTAGATAATACGTATCAAGTGTCTAACATTACAACAGTGACACATAGGAATCAAATAACAATCTGTTGCTGGTAAGGTGGTTGAGTGCACAAGATGAATGAACTTCTCCAGCCCCAAAAGAGCTTCTATCCTTACACCTCTAGAGGAAACGCAGCAAAGGAAGGGAAAGAGAAGGAGTAAGAAATAAAGAAATGCTGAAACTTATGGACACAGAGGATGAAAGAGAAAAGGAGAAAAAAAGTAATGGAGAGTTTGGGGCTCCTGGGTGGCTCAGTTGGTTGAGCATCCAGCTTTTGGTTTCGGTTCAGGTCATGATGTCAGCATCATGAGATGGAGCCCCGGGTCTGGGCTCCGCACTCAGTGGGGAGTCCGCTTAAGATTCTCTCCGCCCGGGGCGCCTGGGTGGCTCAGTGGTTAAGCATCTGCCTTCGACTCAGGTCATGATCCCAGGGTCTTGGGATCGAGCCCCACATCGGGCTCTCTGCTCAGCAGGAAACCTGCTTCTCCCTCTCCCACGCCCCCTGCTTGTGTTCCCTCTCTCTCGCTGTGCCTCTCTCTGTCAAATAAATAAATAAAACCTTTAAAAAAAAAAAAAAAGCTTCTCTCTGCCCCTCCCCCACCCTAAAATAAATAAATCAATCTTAAAAAAATAATAATCGAGAGTCAAGGTGTGTGCTAGTAGAAGTAAGGAAACAACTCAGAGATGATGAACGAATTCAGCTTCATTTGACACACCCATTTCTTGATAACACCCTCCAAAGTGAGGGAGGGATCTCAACTATTCTTTGTGAGCAATTGAGGGTTTTCTAATTTAAGTAGCCTATTAGGAACCAGAACTAGAAGAAAAGTGTGCTTAAATTATTCTACTTCTCAAAATCATGCCTCTTCCATGACCAATGGAGTATTAAGGAAAGGGCACCCCTCGGGTGCAGGCAGTTGCTTTTTATCATCACCATGGTCAGATGTGGGGTATCAATGAATCACCAGATTCTGGCCTCTTAAGGAATTGATCGTTCCATGTTTTGTGTTTGCCCTTATGGGAAACGTGTGGTGTATTATACCTGGTGAGTATATTTCCTTTTGTCTTGTATTCCCGGAATCATTCCGTGGGTAATATGTGAAGGGGGTTTTTAAGTTGAATGCTGAAATATTACTATTCTCTCCTATAAAGACATTTCCTTTGTATGGACTTTATATGAGCATTTTATACTAGAATGAAGACATTAGAAACATAATGTGTCACAGCTTAACAAGATTGTCACCAAGAATCAGTCCAAAGCAGTTTGCAGTCTCAGACAGCCAGTCAAGCAGTTAATGATGGAGCAAATCCCCTAGTTAATTTGTCAGTTGAAAAATCAGTGGTAGGAGCTTCATATAGTATATCGCCTGCATCCTACTCAACAAACTGTCACCCAGAAATCCCAGAAATGGCTGATGTGTTAAAATCTTCTCCCTTCCCTTTCAAATGACTGCTTTCTGGGGAAAACAGTCTTTTTGTCAATGCCTCTCCATGCTCCAGTGACAAGGCTGATGGACAAGAGGCAGAGAGAGATCAACAGCTTGCCAGCCTGCTCAGTGTTCTTGGAAAGCCCAACACGGCGAGGGAGGACATTCCTGCCACCACAGCCAGGGACCCACGCCAGCACAGGTGAATGGGAACATGTCCCATGCAGAACTGACTTTTTTGACCATTCTTACTAAATTCAAAATGCCACAGAGCCCAAAAGCACCATTTAGCCATACAATCATTCCTAGAAAGTTAGCATGTATGATCTTAAATATTTCCAAGAGGTCGAACAAAAGAGAACAACAAGGGGTCTTCCCACCATCTTCTGAGGGTAACGTGAGTGATGCACGGGAAGTAGAATGAGTCCATGGCCACTAGACCCTGAAATGTCTCCATTGCTGGGAGGTCCTCAAGCCCTGGACTCTGGGCTCGTGCCTACAAATACCTGAATTTGCTTCAACTGTGTTTCCAAGCACAAGGAGCAACCTACAAAGGGAAGAGGAAGGCACGAGCAAAAATGGAGGGACAGACAAGCAGTTTGGTTGGATAGAAAAGAACTTTTATACTCAAAAACTTGAAAAAAAAAGGAAAATGGGCTTAGGAACAACAAAATGCTAAAATTCGAGTTGGTTGTAGAATCTGAATTCTGTGTACATCATCTAAAGCTACTTTTTTTTTTTTGGTCTTTTTTTAATTGAAGTATGGTTGACATGCGATGTTACGTCTCAGGTGCATGACATAGTTATTCGACAGTTCTGTCCGTTACAAAATGTTGCCTTCAGTAAGTACAGTCACCATCTGTAACCTTACAAAGTTATTAAAATATTATTGACTATATTCCCTAGACTGTACTTTTCATCCCTGGGACGTGTTTATAACTAGAAGTTTGTACCTCTTTATTACATATAGGTATCCCCTACATCATCCCTCCTCCTACCCCCCTCCCTTCTGGCAATCACCAGATTGTTCTCTGTATTTATCACTCTGTTTCTGTTTTGTTTGTTCATTTGTTTTGTTTCTCAGAATCCCCCACATGAGTGAAATCATACAGTATTTGTCTTTCTGTGTCTGACTTGGGTCACTTAGCATCATATCCTCCAGGTCCAGCCATGTCGCTGCAAATGGCAAGATTTCATTCTTTTGTATGGCTGAGTCATGTTTCCTTGTGCATATATACCATATCTTCTTTATCCATTCATCTGTCAATGGACGCTTGGGTCGTAAAGCTATTTTCTTCATGTGCCAGTTTTCTGGGAAGGCTATCTGAGAAAATCAGCTACTTCTATCACCTGCCTCAGCCTCTTGGAAAAATAGGCTCAGAAGAGACAAAGAGAGCTTCTCATCTAATAGCTTTCTCCTTAAAAAGGAAAAGTGAGGTCAGAGCACTAAGAGGCTTTCCCCCAAGGTTACAAGTTAAACTAGAGATAGAGCTGAGACCAGAGACGCATCCTGACTCCTTGTGCAGTGACATTACTCTCTACTGTGTATGTGACAAGGAACAGTGAAATATCCTGCTCGGAAGTCTCCAAACCAGTGATTCTCACTACAAGGCTACACTGGAGTTTCCCTGTTGAGGGTGGCTTAGGACAAAATTGGGAAATGGCATCTTATTCCTCCCTGGCGAGATTCTGTTATAAAGACCTGTCCTGGCAACCTGATTTTTCAGAGGTCTTTATGCTAACTTCCTACCCTGCATTTTCCTCCTGAGCAACTCCCCACAGTCCTTGACCTTGCTCACAATCACGTCCTCTTCTGCTGAACTTACCTGTCCTGAGCCCCCTTCTCTCAAAGTCTCAACACACACTTGGCTGAAAAATCTGAGAAACTTACCTGATAAACTTGGACCACGAGCTTTCTTAACCTGTCTCCACTTAGCTGAGTCTCTGGATTAGGCGGCGCTGTCCATCCCCTCTTGAGCCCCCAGCATGCTGAGGACTTGTGTGTGTGGTCTGTGTGTTTGCAGTATTCTGTGTGTGTGAATGTGTGTGTTTGTGTGTGTGTGTGTGTTCCTGTGTGCACACAACACCTTTTTTGACAGCAACTATATAGGGGATGGTTGATAACTTCTATAATATCTTTCTGGTTTCACAGTGGTGTTCCTAACCAAAAGCATGAACACAAAGCAAAACAGCTCATTTTGTATACCATTCCCCTTCACACCCTGCCAACAGCTACTAAAAGTTAAGGTGTTCGAGACTTAAAATTGGATTACCCTGTGACTGAACGCATTAGTTCCGAATGAAAGAAACTGCTTGCTGACCATTCATTGTCTCAACTAAGCCCAGCCTCCATCCCGAGCTATTTTTCTCAAGGCTGTATTTATGTCACCTTGACATTTTTTTTTTTACTATCTTTCTGTTTTTATATTTGCTTTCCTCAATTTGCTACAAACATTTTAATGTGTTGAATGGCTTCCAACACTTTATTTTTCATCAGCATAATTAAAAATGTTTATTTCTGCCTTTTATTTCAATTCTCTGGGTTTTTAGAAAGCACCAAAATAGTTCTTTTACTTCTTGGGGAAAACGGCTCCTCAGGGAAGCACCACGTTGATCATGCGTTGAATTCTGTCTACCTGAGCACAAAGCAAATTAATCCTGCTCTTGGGATTATTGACAGATTGGAAGAAAACATAAAAACGGTCTCCTGGGAAGCTCTAGCTTATTAAAGTGCTTGCTGACTTAAGATCATTTAATAAGCTCAGAACCAACTACTCATCTTTGGCAAACCTACAGAGCCAAACAGAAACCTGAACACAGTATTTCATAGAATTTAAGAAATGTGCCCCTTCTCCTATACACATGCATTTTTAAACATTTTGAGAATCTTGTTTTGAAGTTTATTTCTTTATTTATTTTTAAGTAATCTCTACACCCAACGTGGGGTTCAAACTCATGACCCTGAGATCAAGAGCCGCATGCTCTACCGGCTGAGCCAGTCAGGTGCCCCTGGAGAATCATTTTAGATTTACAGAAGAGTTACAAATATTGACAGAAGTTCCTGGATACCGCATACTCAGTTTCTCCTAATGCCAACACCTGTATGGTACGTTTATCATGACTAATGAGCCAATATTGATACTATCGTTAACCAAAGTCCTTTTCAGATTTATTCAGATTTCCTTAGTTTTTACCTAATGCGTGTTTCTGTTGCAGGATCCTAACCAGAGTACAACACTACATTTAGTTGACGTGTTTCCTTCGGCTCCTCTAGATTGTGACAGTCTCTCATACTTCCCATGTTTGGAATCACTTTGACAATCTTGAGTAGTACTGCTCAGCTACTATGCAGAACGTCCCCCAATTTGGGTTTGTCTGATGTTTTTCTCATGATGCAAGTGGAATTGTAGGCTCTTGGGAAGGAAGACCACAGAGGTCAAGTACCACTCCCACCATATTATACCAAGGGTACATGCTGTCAACAGGACTGATCACAAATGATGTTAACCCTGATCGCTTGGCTGAGGTGGTGGCTGGCAGGTGGCTGAAAGTTACTCCTTTTGGCTCTTTCCAGACTATGCTATTTCAAAGGAAGTCACTATGAGCAGCCTACCCATAAGAGGTGGGAAGTTTTGCTCCATCCCTCAGGAGAGATCATCTATATAAATTATTTTTAGTTCTATGTAGAAAATGTGTGTATTCTCCTTATATATCTATTCAGTTATTAACTTATATCTGTATGGACTCATGGATACTTATTTAATATTTTGTATTAGAATCCAATGTTAAACCATTTATTTCATTTCCCAAATTATTCCCACTTTGGCCACCGGGAGCTCCTTCAGTTGGCTCCTGTGTCCCTTTGATATATCCCCATCAATTAATTTTTTTTTTTTTTGAGGACTTCCTTTCTGGCACTACAAGATGCTCCATTTCTCCAAGGAGCCCTGTTTCTCTTTGTAAGAGGATGGTATTTAGAACCAAAATCTGGGCGTTGGATTTGCTCATTGCCACAGAGACAGTGCTACTTCTAGACTCTGTCAGATAACAGAGTAAGAAACTCTATGTATATACGCTAACCCGAATATATACACATATCTACATTACATCTATCCTCTGAGGATCCTATTCTATCTCCCAAGTGTTGATCCCCTTCCAGAACTGGCCTATTTGAGGATATGGTCTCGTGCTTTGGGGTGGTTTTTTTTAACATTTGCTTAGAGTGTATAATTTTTATTTAAAGAGTTAGTTTGATAGGAATTAGTCATGACCAGTATCAGGACCTGTCTTCTTATCTATAATATGAGGAATAAGAACTATATATGTCCTCGTTCCTTTTGGAATTTTTATGTATATCAAATAAAATAATACATATAAGAATTATTTTTTAACTTTACAGCACTGTTCCAGGGGTCATTGAACAGATGAGAAAATTCAGGCCCAGGGGGATGAGCTGACAGTTGAAATCACAGAGCTGGTCAGTACCAAAACTAGGATAACAACCCATGTGTCCCAAGTCCCAGACTAGTCCTGTTTTATCCATGCCATGCAATTTTTTCCTTTTTCAAAGTGTGTCCTCACAGCCCAAGACAGCCACCAGATGTATCCAAATTTGGTGAAATATTGAGTCAATTCAGTGAATCAAAATTAGCCAGAGTGATTGTTTGCCTGATAAACTAGTCGAATGGCCAAAATGGTTGTTCCAATAACAGCTTATAGAAGTATTTAGAGGATCAGAAAGGGCAAGCTGCATCTTTCACTGGCTGAATAGGAACTACACTCAAAGGTGGAGATGCTCGTGAGTTGTCCTTTGTGACTCTTCACTCCCCTCTGAGCATCCCATATCCCCTTTTCCAACTCCAGGTTGGTCTAGACCCAGTATTGATAAGAGAGGTAAAATGAATCCTTTTGCTTTTGCCTCCTCTTATTTTATATTAGACATGACTGATTGAAAATAAAGTCTCCTTCGAGCAAGATTATGCATTACTTTATTTTTGCCTATTATGCCAGCTGAGACACCACACAGTCTGTGTGGGAACAGGGATGGGAATATGGGGTGTCCTTTTCTTGTGTGCTCCTCCAGCAAGAAAGTCACAGGGACCATCCGGATTCTCGTTAAAGCTGGTGCATTATTCTGGGCTCTCTGCCCATCTGAACTTGGGTGAAACAAGATGGGAACAGCAAAAAGAAGAAACTTTTCAAGAGGCTGTTCAAAGAGTTTATCATATTTTACCAAAATTTATTACAGAAGGGCCTTGAAATCTTCAAATTGGATGCTAAAATCAATGGGGGGAAAATCTGCAGAACATGGACAAAGTCCCTTAAAAACAGTCACAAATTTTAAAACTCTTTCATTTTTATAGTTTCCAGCTTAGTGCTAGTGCAGTTTTCAGCTAAGTCATACAGACTATGCAAACCTTTGTCTTTGTCTAAGTAACTCTGCACCCTTCATTGATCCTGCTCAGAACACAGGACTACTTAAAGACCTTGGGTTTGGGAGCCATACTCCCAAAGCAGGCTTTCCCAGGGTTGTGTTTGGCCAACCTTGAAGTACCATGCAAATACCCAGGCAGAGAACTGGATCCTTGGATTTCCTAGGCCAGTGTTTTTCAACCTGTTGTCCACAGATCAACAATGTCAGAGTCTCCAGATGCTATTTAAAATGAAGATTCCAGGGCCCCAGACAAACTATGGCATAGGGATCTCTTGAGGGAGGTGGAGGACAGAAACCCGGATCTCTAACAAGGGCCACAAGCCACTGGGATAACTGACATTTCCATACCAGATCTTACATAGAATCAAGGACAGGGTGTTTTCGATTGTCAGATTGGACCTTTGGAAATGTATTTTCGGGAAGGATTTCTGGTTTGGAGCATGATTACCTAAAAAGGAGCTCTGACTTTCAAGGTGTATGTATCAGGTATGAAACTTTCTATTTGCCAGTGTATCCCATGCTGATAAATCTTCTTGTGAAGAACGCATGATCGCACTGGTTCAGATGAAATGCGAACAAAATCCGAAATTCTTAGAAAGTACATTCTGAAAAGTTGTTAGACATTCACTCATTTAACACATAACTATCAAGCACCTATCATGAGTAGCCATTGTTCCTGGCAAGAGAAATACAGGAATGAACAAGACAGATGATGTCTCTGGACTGGTGTAGCTTGTATTTTAGTGAAGAGACGAATGCATCCATATCTACATGCAGACAAATATACATACAGGTTTTCACCACTGCTGAGGAATAAAGGAATGGGATGATAACCTCCAGAGTGAATCAGATGTAGGTGAGGGAGAGGGATTTAGCTAGAACATTGAAAACAGGACCACCTGAGAGGTTTGATCTGAAGAATGAGTCTGCCAAACATTTCAGGCACAGGGAAGAGAAGACATAAAAGCTAAACACTTGGAAAGGAGGTCAGTGTAGTGAGAACCCTGGTGACCAAAGGGAAGCACACTAAGAGATGAGTTTGGATAATTAAGAAGGTAAGGCCAGGGGTGCCTGGGTGGCTCAGCTGTTTAAGCACCTGCCTTCAGCTCAGGTCATGATCTCAGGGTCCTGGGATCCAGCCCCACATAGGGTTCCAACCTCAGTGGGGAGTCTGCTTCTCCCTCTCCTTCTGCCCCCCCACTTGTTCTCTCTCCCAAATAAATAAATAAAATCTTTTTTAAAAAGAAGGTAAAGCCAAAAGATGACCATGTGAGCTTTCTAGTCATATGAGTACCTAATCTAATAAGTTGACTAAAAATCATCTGATTCTCAGGAATCGTAACTCATCTTCTATTTACCACTGATTAAAGCCCAGCCATTTTACATCTCTGTTAACAGAGATATAAATTTGCAGAAAACTGACAAACTGGTCTTTGCCTAGGAGAGCAAATAATCCCAAAGGCTAGGGGTTTAATTCTCTGTAGCATTTTACCCACGTTGTACCTAACTTAACATTCTTATTCCTGCTTTCTTTGCTTTTAATTTTCCACTGATCTTCAACACATTTGTGTCTCCTATCCTTCTCTGCACCAACTTTATGAGCTCACTGGCTTCCTCATTCATGAGTTAAATAAATGTTTGAAAATCATACATTTGTGGGATGCCTGGGTGGCTGAGTTGGTTAAGCGTCTGCCTTTGGCTCAGGTCATGATCCCAGGGTCCGGGGTCGAGCCCCATGTCGGGCTCTCTATTCAGTGGGGAGCCCGCTTCTCTCTCTGCCTGCAGCTCCCCCTGCTTGTGCTCTCTCTCTCACTCTCTCTCTCTCTCTCTTTGACAAATAAATAAACAAAATCTTGAAAAGAAAGGAAAATCATACATTTGCAGTTGGAGAGACAGACAAGAGCTGTTCACAGGGTAACTTAAGATGATCATCAGGTGCCATTTGGAGAGCGGATGTGAAGGAGGATGGTGGCAAGGGAGAGACTGCTAGAAGCCTACTGCAGTAGCCCGAGCAAGAGATGAAGGCAGGAGGAAGAAGGGAGAGGTCTGTGGAGACAGAAAGAAACAGATCAAGTTGAGAACAAACTTTTAACCAGCTATTTACTGAGGCTTTGATTGAATGGGGCTCATGGTAGGAGATCAGCTTTGATATGGGAACAGCAGCGTGAATTAGGGGAAATCAAGAAATAATTCAGGGCACCTAGGTGGCTCAGTCAGTTAAGCGGCTGCCTTTGGCTCAGGTTATGATCCCAGAGTCCTGGGATCAAGTACCGCATTGGGCTCCCTGCTCAGTGGGAAGCCTGCTTCTCCCTCTCTCTCTGCTTGCCACTCCCGGTGCTTGTGCTCTCTCTCTAACTCTCTGTCAAATGAATAAATTAAATCTTTAAAAAAAAAAAAAGAAAGAAAGAAAGAAACAATTCTATTAGATCACGACAATCTTAGGAGGGAAATCTAGAGCGTGAGATCATCTTGTAGGATATGAAACAACACACCTTATGATGGGTGAGAATTAAGGTTCTTGGGTCCCTTCTTTTCAATCCTACATGGAATGTCCAGATCAACTGATAAGATAAAGATAAATAAATAAAGATAAAGATAAAAGATAAGCTAAATTGGTAAGAGCAGAAACAGAATGCTTATTAAAGTTCAATGTTAGAGTTTAAAAACAGATTTAAATAGACTGTATTAAATGCAAGAACAGAAAAAAATCATTAGAACCCTCGAGAAGATGTCATAAAAGTGCTTCAGTGATCACCAAGGTGAGATCAGCAAGAAGTCTATTTTACTTACTGTGTTTAGGAAATGTATGAATGCAACACCTCATTTTCTCCTGGCCGTGGTTTTCAGAAACAAATGTAGGGAATGAATTGTGGAGTTTTCAATCTGTTCACCAAACCACTAGGAAATTCTATTTAGAAGATTCATACAATCTCTGCATCCCTCTCCCCAAATTCATTTCCTTTTTCAGTTGAGTTCCAACACCATAGCGCGGGTTTTCTTTTGTATTCACTTCTTTTATCTCAGGAGCAAATCGATTCATTTCCTCATCATACTGCTCTAGTTTTGACTTTTCTGACAGCAGAGCCAGAGACTGTTAAAAGAGATTACCCTCTGTACTTACCATATCAGAGCCATAACAAAAGAGAACTTACTTTTGTCGATGAGTTTAATTTTGTCTATAAAAACACACCAGCCCTCAAACACCTAGAATCTCACTTACAAATGGAAAGCCCATGTTCAGATTCAGCTCCCCATGCATTACATGTCAAAGTGAAAATAAGCAATGGCCAATTACAAAGACAGAATAAAGATATTCTGTCATTTGGGTACATGTAGTAAGAAAAGCATGAAAGAAAAAGAGCTCATATATCAACAGTATCACTGTTGTATAGCTATTGAACCATTATAAGCTGGAGGCCCCAAGTGATTTCCCAGGGCTGAAGGTCTGGACTTATTACGTAACATATCCATCAAAGCCAAGATGATGAAGGATAAGCAGCTTCTTTGTGATTAATAGGTACAAGAGCACAAAACAAAGGAGATTAAGAAAGTCAATGGGTTTTATTGAGTCAACCTTATCTCTCACCAAGGCAAAATACTCATTCAGCCCGCAACCCACTAAGCTGCTTAGAAAAATACGCCTATAGGGGCGCCTGGGTGACTCAGTTGGTGAAGCATCTGCCTTCGGCTCAGGTCATGACCCCAGGGAGCCTGCTTCTCCCTCTGCTTCTGCTGCTCCCCCTGCTTGTGCTTTCTCTCTCACTCACTCTCTCTCTCCCAAATAAAGGAAGGAAGGAAGGAAGGAAAGAAAGAAAGAAAGAAAGAAAGAAAGAAAGAAAGAAAGAAAGAA
>NW_023270426.1:936040-967742 GCF_011800145.1 Mirounga leonina | reverse complement strand
AAAGAAAGAAAGAAAGAAAGAAAGAAAGAAAGAAAGAAAGAAAGAAACAGACCTTTGTACCAGGTAAAGACCTAACATGTGCTTGTATGTGAAAGCACAATTAGCAAACTCATTCATGAAGGTCAATGAGAATATCTGCTTGAACTAAAAATCACTATGTCTTAAGAGACCAAATCAAGATAGTCTTACAATAAAGGGAAAGGACTTTTATCCCATCCAGAAAACACTTTGAGTTCAGGTGAAAAATTATATTGAAGCTGCTAAAGGTTCAATTAAGGAGGAATTACATAAACCATGCTAATCCAAGAACCTGTCTCTATTTCTTCTTACAAACCGATTCCTTTCCTATGTGTAAGTCTCTCTGTCTTATGGCAACCAGATTTACCAAGTAAAAATATAAAATACCCAGTTATTTTTATTATGTTGGATCGTTTTTGCTATGTCTAAAATTATTTGTTTTACCCCAAATTCACATTTAACTGGGTTTCCTGTATTTGGTTCAGCAACCTTGTGTGCCTGTGTATGTATGTCTCTGTGTATTCAGTTTTCTTGTTATATACTGTTCTTAACACAAGAACAGATAATATTTGCACATCTGATATCCCTAGGATCACAGAATTTAGAGCAGGAAAACACTTAGATCTAATATAGTTTAATAATTTTATTCCATAGTTAGGGAAACTGAGACTCCAATAATTTAAAAGATTTGACAAGATCCCATAGCTAGTTGCTATCCTATTCAGAGAAGGAACTGGAATATAGTTTTCCTGGCTCCTGGTTCTTTCTCTTTCTAGAATATATTTTCTCTCTTACATCTGAACTACCACTTGGTTTTTCAGTGATACACTTGGGCCAGACTGATGCCTTCATTTAGAAAGACGTACCTATATACAAATCGTTTTGGTTTCTGTGTATGAGATGAAATACAACACACACACACACGTGCACACGCACGTGCCAGAGAGTTTCAAAGCAATATGTTATATAGTGAGAACATCTGTTTGAGGTTGCCCAATATCCATCCTTCCTTTATGTATTTATGTATTTGGTGTGTATTTATGTATTGCTATGTATTAGCATCCAAAATTCCTTTGGGAAAGTGCCTTTCTCCCGAATGAATAAAGTCTGCTGAGGCTGTCGATTAGGGCATCCCTCCGAGGCAATGTGTGGGCACATGACCAAGCTAAGCCAGGTAGTTGATAGCTGTCATTTCCCAGCGCCTTCCTACTCTCTATTTTTAATTCTGAGACAAGAAACAAATAGAATATTTCTCCATCCCTACCCTACTCCAGACAGCAAGATGGTTTCAGACCATTTATTGCAACTGAAGTGACTGGGCAAGACAACAGAGCAGTTCATACTTAGAAGACCCTTGGAGCTAATTATTTCCTTCTACTTAAAGCCTGGTTCTTCAGCTCCTTCACAGTCTTCCAATAAATTACCTGCTTAGCTTTAAGAAGAAGAGTTGGTTTCTATTGCTTGCAACCATGGAACTGTGATTGACACACAATATTTATATATTTCAAAAAGAAATTGAATTGTAATGCTGGCATGGAAATACTTTTAGTGTGAGAGGCAATCCATGAACTGAGGAACATAAAAGAAAAAAATACTGACTCACTGAGATTTAAAATATATACCTTTCAATTGTGTGGGTATAAAATTGATCTGAAAAAATATCCAACTGTACAAAAGCAAATGTAAAATTCAAACTGTTATGTAGATTGTCGTTAATAAACTTGCAAAGACCTAAATACAAAAACTAAAATTATAAAGATTTTAGATGAAGCAAAGGAGAAAATTGTTTCTATGGGGTTAGGCATGGATTTCTTGAAAAGTCACAAAAAGCATGAACCATATAAAGAAAACACTGATAAATTGGACCTCACCAAAACTGCAAACATTTGTCCTTCAAAAGATACTGCTCAGGAAATGAAAAGACAAGCCACAAACCACAGAGGGGAGAAAAGCTTTGCAAAGAATATATCTGATAAAAGATTTGTACCTAGAACATTAAAAAAAAAAAAACTCTCAAAACTCAATAATAAAAAAGCAATAAAAAATGAGCAAAAAATTTGAACAGACACTTCTCCAAAGAAGATATACAGATGTCAAATGGCACATTAAAAGATGTTCATCACTAGTTATTAGGAAAATGCATATTTAATGAAAAAAAAAAGTCTCTCAACCAAGAGGATCCTAAGGATTCATGACAACTTAATGCAATTTGGTATTCTAGATCTCATCCTAGAATTTGGGAAAAACTAAAGAAATCTAAATGAAGTATGGACTTTATCAATATTTATTCATTAATTGTAACAAATATACCATACTAATGTAAGAAGTTCGTAATAGTGGAAATTGGAAGCAAGGTTTATGGAAACTTTTCATATTATCATCTCAATTTTTCTGTGAATCAAAAACTGTCCTAAAAAATAAAGTCTATTTGAAACACACACACTTATCCAAATGGCTAAAATTAAAAAGACTGACTATACCAAGTGTTAGCGAGGATATGTAGGAATTAGCACTCTCATATACTGCTTGCAGGGATGTACAACAATGTCATAAAACAGCTTGACAAAACAAATATCTGATTAAAAAAAAAAACTTGTATCCAGACTATATTTTTTTAACTCTTTTTTTTTTTAAGATTTTATTTATTTATTTGAGAGAGAGAGAATGAGATACAGAGAGCATGAGAGGGAGGAGGGTCAGAGGGAGAAGCAGACTCCCCGTCGAGCAGGGAGCCCAATGCGGGACTCGATCCCGGGACTCCAGGATCATGACCTGAGCCGAAGGCAGTCGCTCAACCAACTGAGCCACCCAGGCGCCCTATTTTTTTAACTCTTGCAATGCAACAGTAAGAGGACAAACAACCCAGAAAAAATGGGCAGATTTGAACACATACTTTACCAAAGAAGGTATACAAATGCCATTGTGCACATGAAAAGCCACTCGACATTATTACTTATTAGGAAGACACAAATCAATAACCACAATAAAATATCAATACCCTGTAAAAATGGCTACATTTTAAAAGATTTATGGTATCAGCTACTGGTGAGGGTACAGAGCAACTAGAACTTTCAAGTACAGTCAATAGAAATACAAAATAGTATAACTGTTTGGAAAACAGTTGGCTGGTTTCACATGAAGGTAAATTTACATTTACCATATGACTCAGCATTCTTCTACGTATTTATCCAAGATATAGGAAAACATATGTCCATATAAAGACGTGGATGTGAATGTTCTTAGCAGCTTTGTTCTAAAAGCCAGAGACTGGGGAAAAAAAACAAATATACATCAACAAATGCACAGACTGAATGGGTAAACTGTAGTATAACCGTACAATGGAGTATTACTCAGAAATAAAGGAATGAACTACTGATACAAGCAAAAATATCAATGAATCTCAAAACACTTACACCAAGTGAAAGAAGCTTGACAATAGAAGCTATATACTATGTATTTCTTTTATATGACATTCTGGAAAAAGCAAAACCTTAGGGAAAGAAATCACACCAATGGTTATCAAAGGCTGAAGGATGGAGAGAGAGGATTGACTTGCCAAGGGGCATGAGTCACTTTTTGTGCTGATGAAAATATTATAGATCTTGATTGTAGTGGTGGTTATATATTTGACAAAACTCATTGAACTATTCATATGAAAATGGTGAATTTTATTGTATTTGAAGAATACCACCAAATACCAGCTCCCCCTCCAAAAAAATTGAGGCAAACATTGGAAAGAGAAAGAACATAGTTCCAGGACAGATATTAAAAGGAAATGACATGTTAGTGAAAACATAAAGGCTTTCCCAAAGTATTAAGCTGAAGGACTCTGAAACAAATAAAAATCTAGGCGGTAAAGGAGGGGAATAACGGGTATATGCAGAGAGGATTCCAAATAGGGAGTGCAGCACACACAGATTAGTGGTGGCAAGAAATATGGCACACCCCGATCTGGGGAAACAACAATTAGCTACAGGGCTGGACATGGAAGCAGTGCTAGACATAGACAGGGACAAAACTTCACAGCATCAGGTATAAAAGATGGGGTACAGGGCACCTGAGTGGCTCAGTCGGTTAAGCGTCTGCCTTCAGCTCAGATCATGATCCCAGACTCCCGGGATCAAGTCCCGTTTCGTGCTCTCTGCTCGGCAGGGAGTTTGTTTCTCCCTCTGCCCCTCACCCCGCTTGTGCTCTCTCTCTCTCTCTCCTCATGCACATGCTCTCTCTCTCAAATAAATAATAAAAATTTTTTTAATTTTAAAAAAAGATGGGGTACAGGTTTCCAGCTTACTGAGCTGAATGGACAGTGGTAACATTTCCTAAGAAAGGAACACCAGCTTTGCAAGAGAAGATCATGAATTTGTTCTTGTATATGTTGAATATAAGGTTCATCAAGGTGCACACATATGACGTGGAAGGCAAAGAGTTGAGATTAAATCACATGAAATTAATTATATCAAGCCACCTTGAGCTTTAAAAGGCAACTCATATGTTTGAATCCAGTAACTTCCTGGAGCTCGTATCCAACTGAGTGATATTATTGCCTTTATAAAAAAATAAAAACAAGACTGAATATTCTTCAAGCATAATTATTGTGGCAACCATGTTTCATCATAGAGAGCCATTTATGAAGGATACAGAAGTTTCAAAGTTGCACATGATGTGAAACACTCTTTATGCATCATGTATTTCTGGCAGTGGTTATTCATCATTTTCTTTCAAGACAAAGTAATTATGATCCATCATAGTAGTTGATATAAGTAACTAAGGGGACTTGGAAAAGAAGGAATTCACCATTGGAGATTTGCCAAGAAATAAACTCTTCAAGTACAACTTATGGTTGCTCCTGCAAGATCAGTTAACTGTTTCTACAAGTCAGACTCTGGCTTCTGCACCCACAAATAATCTATCAAATTCTTTCTCTTGTAATATCATATTGTTCAAAGTTTTACCAACTACTATTCAACTACATGTATGCAAATTTAATTCAGTCACCAACTCCATAACAAGAATATGTTTCAAGAGACTGTTCATAAAGGAGAAAACAAATGTGTGACTCATTAATCAGAAGCATGAATTCTGATTGATAAATATGCCATTTTCATTATATTGTCAAAGGAGAGGAAAATATTCCCAGTCGCATTTGAAAAGTCCAATCTGAGTTGTAATGCTTGCTTGCTTGCTCTCTCACTCTCTCTGCCCAGAAACGACTGTGCTTTGGACGGCCTGCAAATTCATGGTTGAAACTATCCAAAGGTGCCAACCTATAAAATCACATATATTGTTCCTGGTGCAACAAGAAAATTCCATTTGAGATTTACCTGAGATAATTTATCTTACACATCAACAAAAACTATTTGTCATAATATTCACCTTTGAATTTCTTTGAGACATAAGTTGTCTATCTACTATTCTATAATTAACAAGTAGAATTATCAAACCAAAGAGACAGTAATCCTACGTAGTAGTATGTATAACTCTGTTTGCCATTATGTTTACAATTATACATTTAAAAGGACAAGACTGGAAATCTGGGTATCTGGGTTCTGTCTCAGCCAGACTGGCTTCTGTACTGGTCTTTTATACTCCTAATAAATGGGTTAATTAAAAGTTAGTTAACATCTAAATTTCCTTCTATTTCAAAAATTCTGTAACACTCTGAAGGTCCGCAAAAATAGGAAGATACACTCGAGATTATTACATGAGAACTGCTTTTCTATAACTTTTCTAGCAAAGTGACTCCAATGGCAAAGATAAGAGTACACATCTCTCAATGATCACCCCGTGGGTTGGTCTGGGACATAGCCTGGGGCAGCTTCCAGAGGCAAGAACTTTTTTTTTTAATTTCTAGATTGATCTTTAAATCCATTTTCTATTATATTCCATATCTATATTGGGTTTTAATATATTTTTATATATATTTTATATATATATATATATATATATATATAATTATAGGATTTTCTAAATCCTAAAATGCAATTTACACTCTAGCAAGATCTGTTTACTGAATAACATTGAATATTCCCCCCATGGATCACCCGATGATCCATAGCCTGTTTTGAGAAATATGTTCAAATGCAGAGAAAAGGAGTCTATGCCAGGATTGAAAGCTCAAGGTTTTGGGACCCAGGCAGGAAAAACAAATGAAGAGCAGAGGCTGTGGGAAGGGGACTAGGGTGATCTCTGGATAACCTAAAGGAACAGCTGTTAGCTCCAACCAGACTGCTGTCCAACATGGCCAAATATTCTGATTCTTCAAGGGACGTGAAAAGATGAATTTTATATGAAATCTCTTCTGTTTGTAAAACACACTGCATACAAAATAAAACAGTCCAGCCAGCCTGATTCAGTGCAAAGCCTTCCTGGTTTTGAGTCCTTCGTCCTTATGCCTGCTCCAAGAAATGAATCCAGTTACACAAGAGAGAGAGTTTTTCTATCCCTTTTCAAAGGGTCAGAGCGAAGGCTGTGGACTTCTGAGGGCAACAGTGGAATTTTCTTCCCTTCAGTTAGATCATTAAAAGCAGAAAAGACATCAATTTTTCAGAGTCATTACGGGCAGCTTAGCCTGGAGGCAGAAGGCTGGGGCAGACAGGCTCTGGAGACAGACTTCCAGGATGATGGGAAAGTCATGCATTTTACGTTTGTATTTAACCTTGGAATAATGACACCCTGTTTGAAAACCAGGCCAAAAAGCGATGGCATATAAATGAAATACATTTAAAAGCCACATGAGTACTGCCTACACCAAGCTACGGTCCATGTCGCAAACTATGGTATGGCTACTTCAACTGTTGCACCCATGCAAGAAAGAAAAATAGAGGAGGAGCTACTGATATTGAGAAGCCAACCTGGCACCCACAGCTAGACCATGCTATTCTTTTCTGGAACATTCACAAGCTCATGGCGTACCAACCTCAGACAAGGCCCCTCTGAAACTGTGGATTCAATGTGATAAAACTAGGATGCCACATAATGTTTTCCTAAGCAGACACAAAATCAAGGTCACTGTGCCACCCACAAAATGCCAAGCACTGCCCCTCTCTTGGCTCAGATGAGTGATGGCTACCTCTTTACTAGTTAGAGCTCTATGTTCACTCCAGTCTATCAATAAGATTTAGATACCCAGCGGCGCCTGGGTGGCTCAGTTGGTTAAGCGACTGCCTTCGGCTCAGGTCATGATCCTGGAGTCCCGGGATCGAGTCCCGCATTGGGCTCCCTGCTCGGCAGGGAGTCTGCTTCTCCCTCTGACCCTCCCCCCTCTCATGCTCTCTCTCGCTCTCTCATTCTCTCTCTCAAATAAATAAATAAAAATATTTTTTAAAAAAAGATTTAGATACCCAATCTCTGTATAGATAAGATTTAGATATCCAACTCTAGAATTGCCCCTGCTTTCTAACAGCCAATTTAGAGGAAAGCCCAGCTTCCTCAGGTTCTCTGCCAAATCACCCAACTCTTATTAGTAGACTTCACTATCCTTCCACTTAGACACCCATGGGTTCCCCATGGTATGTGTTCTCCCTCATTGCAATGGGTAATGAACTGAACTTGTTTTACTACAGGTGTGCTCCTCCTGGGATCAGGTTGAAGGACATGGACACGTGTGAGCAATTAGCATGGTCTACCACACCACCAACCCATTCGGGTCAAAAGGCAATGACTTTGAAGGTGGCTGAAAGGATTCTGCCCAGCCATAATGCCCTTTTCCTGCCAAGTACACTCTGGTCCTTCCTCATGCCTTTCCTGCTCCTTTTGTGGTGCTTGATTAGGCAGTGTTTCTGCCTCTGATTAATGCACTAGGTTTGCAGGCCTTTCTGAGACTCATTGTTCAGACATCAGATAACCAGTGTTTACCCATTTACTTGTATGTGACCTCACTCAAAAAACCAATGAGGTATAAACTTCCCTCTTAAAATGATCCAATTGCGAGTAAAAACAGGTATTGTGGGGGAAACAAACAGACTTCAAGGAAGGCAGCACAGGATGCAATGTGCTCGGTGCTCCCTTTCAGTTGCATAAAAGACAAGCAATTAAATTCCAAAATGCTATGAAGCATGGCATTTAACAAGAAAATATATTCTGCTTTGTGTGACTTCAGAAGACAACAAATGGAGTCATGTCTAGAACAGGATGTAATCTGGCAAATTTATAGTCATAAGGGAATAATTACATTCAGTTTGGGCAAATGAGTGTTAAGACAGTGAAATGTGAAACCAGGACAGCCAATGTTATTAGAAGCATACAGCTTTTCCTTGACATTCATTCTGGTGTCAACACAGAGGGAGGTATGCAGACATTCACTTCCAGTGTGAAAGAGTATCAGAGTTTTGGGGCACCTGGGTGGCTCAGTCATTAAGTGTCTGCCTTCGGCTCAGGTCATGATCCCAGGGTCCCGGGATCAAGCCCCACATCAGGCTCCCTGCTCTGAGGGAAGCCTGCTTCTCCCTCTCCCACTCCCCCTGCTTCTGTTTCCTCTCTCGCTGTCTCTCTCTCTCTGTCAAATAAATAAATAAAATCTTTAAAAAAAAAGTATCAGAGTTTTTAAACATTTATTATGGATTTTAAAGCAGAAGTATAAAGATAAAACCAAAACAAGGACCCATAATCCTGCTGACCAAGTAAATGCACGGAAGCAAATCCAAACAAAACTACTCTTCCCTCTCATTTCAAACTGTTTTCCCTCAATGTCACCACTGTTAATAATTTCTCTGCATCCTTCGAAGAAGTGGAAAATATTTCAATGAAATATCACTATACAGTCATAAGAACAACTTAAAAAAAGAAAAAAGTAGTGTAATTCCAAATGCAGAAAAATCAAGACTCTTAGACATTGCCAGTCAAAATGTAAAATGGTATCGATATTCTGGAAAATTGTTTGGCAGCTTCTTTATACAATTAAACATGGACTTACTAAATGACACAGAAATCACAACTCTTGGGCATTTATCCCAGAGAAATAAAAACTTATACTAATACACACACACACACACAAGCTTATGTTCGTGAAAGCTTTATTTATAATAGGAAAAACTGGGAACAACCCAAATGTCCTTGGGTGGATGGCTCAACAAATTCTGGTACATCCGTATAATGGAACATACTTAGCAATAAAAAGAACAAACTATTTATACATGAAACAACCTAGATGATTCTCGAGGGCATTATGCTTAGTTTTAAAAAAAATCAGTCTTAAAAAATTACATACTATATGATTCCATTTATATCACAACCTAAAAAGGACAAAACTACAGAGGGGCTAAGAACATATTAATGGCTGTCAGGGTGGGTGGGGTATAAGGCCTGATGGGGATCCTTTGTGCTGATGGACCAATTGTATACCTTGATTGTGGCAGTGGCCATATGAATCCAATATGGGATAAAACTGCATAGAATTATGCACATAGACACACAGACACACACACACACACACAGAAATGTATGGAAAAATAGTAAAAAACTGAACAACATCTGTAGTATTGTGACATTGTCAATTTTGTGGGCTTCATGTATGGTATAGGTAGACAAGATATTACCACTGGGGAATGTTAGGTAAAGGGAATGCAGGACTTTCTACACTATTTTCACAACCTCCTGGGAGTCTATACAGATTCCAAAATAAGATGTTTTTTAAAAGCCACACATATGCCAACTGTATAGATTAGGATGCCTTTGGCTACGAGTAGCAGAAAATTCTAATTCAATCAGCTTAAAAGAACAGAAATACCTTACCACCTCATCTAACAAGAATTTGGAAATAGGTTAGCTCTGGAAATAATTAAGTGCTCATCAACACTATCAAGGACCCAGGATTTTTCCTTATTAATGCTCGATCATCATTGGAACATAAGTTTGGTCCCTTACACTAGCTTGTATCATGGCCTCAAGACGGTTAGCAGCGGGCACCTGGGTGGCTCAGTTGGTTAAGCGACTGCCTTCGGCTCAGGTCATGATCCTGGAGTCCCAGGATCGAGTCCCGCATCGGGCTCCCTGCTCGGCGGGGAGTCTGCTTCTCCCTCTGACCCTCCTCCCTCTCATGCTCTCTGTCTCTCACTCTCTCTCTCTCTCAAATAAATAAATAAAATCTTAAAAAAAAAAAAAAAAGCAGCATTACCACATCCAGTGGTAGGCAGACCATTTCTAATTAGTATCTGTTTTAGTCACAGAAACAAACATTTTCCAAAGAGTCATCTGCTAACCGTCTCTCATGTCCCATTGGCAGGGTCACCTACCAACTCCTAAAACAAATGCTGGAGTTAGGGGATTTGGCAAGGGGAGTCAGAGCAGGAGAAGAGTAGACAGGAATGGAACCACCATGAATCATGATCCATCCTTGAGGCTTCAAACGAATGTCTAGAGCTAAGAGTTAAATAAACTAAGTCACATGCACACAACAAAATACCATACAGCATAAAACATGAACTAGATATTTATAGGTTAATATGAAAAGTTCTCAAAACTCTATTAGGAGGGGGGCGGAGCAAGATGGTGGAGGAGTAGGAGACCTGGATTTTGTCTCCTCTCAGGAATTCAGCTGCATAGGGATCAAACCATTCTGAACACCTACAAACTCAACAGGAGATCGAAGAAAAGAATAGCAACAACCCTCTCATCAGAAAAGCGACCACTTTCTGGAAGGTAGGATGTGCGGAGGAAGTGAATCCGAGGTGATATTCGGGAGGATAAATGGCAGGGGAGGGGCCTCCCTCGGCCGCTTCTGGCAAGTGATAGAGCTGCGGAGCACAAAATCGGAACTTTTAGAAGTCTGCTCCGCTGAGGGACATCACTCTGGTGGCTAAGTGGGAGGTGGAACCCTCGTGGGACAGTGTGGTCTCAGGACCCTTGGGGTCACAGAAAGACCGGGGGTGCCTGAGTGCGGCAGAGCTGCCAGGTGTCAGAGCGGGGAAGCCGGCTGCAGAGATGGAGCCGAGGCACGGGCTATCAGCTCGGGGTTGCCATAAACCGTGATCCGCGGCACAGTCGGGCCACTGCTCCTCCAGCAGGGACCCAACAAGCAGCAGATCCAGGGAGACTCACCTCCTTCCCCAGGAGGAGTGGCACGGGAGCGCATCACAGGGATCTACTGGGTTTGGAGACTCCACACCGAGTCGGGTGCCAGAGATAGAAACACGCGGTCACAGGCCGGGTGAGCACGGAGTACAGCCAGAGACCAGGGAGACGGGAGCAACTGACTGCTTTTCTCTGGGGGTGCACTGAGGAGTGGGGCCCCAAGTTCTCGGCTCCTCCGGAGTGGAGATTGGGAGGCCCTATTTTCACTCTCCGCCTCCAAAGCAGTACGGAAAGCTTGCAGGGAACAAAAGCTCCCGAGAGCAAACCCGAGCAGATTACTTAGCCTGGACCAGGCAAGGGCGGGGCAATTCCGCTTCCAGCAAAGACATTTGGGAACCACAGCAACAGGCCCCTCCCCCAGAAGATCAGCGAGAACAGCCAGCCAAGACCAAGTTTACCGATCAATGAGAAAGGCAGAACTCCAGCGCTAGGGGAATACTGCACATAGAATTCATGGCTTTTTTTACCATGATTCTTTAGTCTTTCAAAGTTAATTATTTTTTTTAACTGTCTTTTTTTCTTTTTTTTTTTTTGAATTTTTCTTTTTCCATTTTTCAACCAACATCTT
This sequence comes from Mirounga leonina, assembly GCF_011800145.1. Taxonomy (NCBI): domain Eukaryota; kingdom Metazoa; phylum Chordata; class Mammalia; order Carnivora; family Phocidae; genus Mirounga; species Mirounga leonina. The sequence goes on along the minus strand of NW_023270426.1, from coordinate 956,089 downwards.
ATCAATCCCTTTTTTAAAAAACATTTTTATTTTTCATTTTTAGAGTCACATTCTCTCCCTTCATAGTAGTTACCCGTATTTTTGGCATATATATATAAGTTGTTCTCTCTTTAAAATTTTGAGATAGTTTCTTCTAACAGATCAAAATATACTCTAAATCTCTAGTGTATGGTTTTTTTTCTACTCCCCTGCCTGATCACATTCTCTCCCTTTTTTTTTTCTTTTTCTTTTAAATCCTCTTCTTTCTTTTTCAAACAACTTATCAATTCCTTTTATAAAATTTTTTATAATTTCCATCTTTACAGTCATATTCCATCCCTTCATCATATCAACCCTTATTTTTGTACATATATAAGTTTTTCTTTCTTTAAAATTTTGGGAGGCACTTTCTTTTAACAAACCAAAATACACCCAAAATCTAGTGTGTGGCACTGATCTCTATACCAGCCTGATCATATTTGATCACATTCTGTTTTTGTTTTGTTTTGTTTTATTCTGCTTTGTTTTTTCTCTTTTTCTTTTTCTTTTTTTTTCTTTTTCTTTTTTCTCTCTTTCCCTTTCTTTTCCCACTGCTTCAGGTCTTTTCTGATTTGTTTAGAGCATATTTTCTGGGGACGTTGTTACCCTGCTAGCATTTTGTTCTCTCATTAATCTATTCTCCTCTGCACAAAATGACAAGATGGAAAAAATCACCTCAACAAAAAGAACAAGAGGTAGTACCGACTGCCAGGGACCTACTCAATACGGACATTACTACGATGTCAGATCTAGAGTTCAGAATCATCACTTTAAAGATACCAGCTAGGCTTGAAAAAAGCATGGAAGTTATTAGAAAAACCCTTTCTGGAGAAGTAAAAGAACTAAAATCTAACCAAGTTGAAATCAAAAAGGCTATTAATGAGGTGCAATCAAATATGGGGGCGCTAACTGCTAGGATAAATGAGGCAGAAGAGGGAATCAGTGATATAGAAGACCAAATGATGGAAAATAAAGAAGCTGAGAAAAAGAGAGATAAACAACTACTGGATCATGAGGGCAGAATTAAAGAGATAAGCGATACCATAAGACGAAACAACATTAGAATAATTGGGATCCCAGAAGAAGAAGAAAGAGACAGAGGGGCAGAAGGTACATTGGAGCAAATTATAGCAGAGAACTTCCCTAATTTGGGGAAGGAAACAGGCATCAAAATCCAGGAAGCACAGAGAACCCCTCTCAAAATCAATAAAAATAGGTCAACACCCTGACATCTAATAGTAAAACTTAGGAGTCTCAGAGACAAAGAGAAAATCCTGAAGGCAGCTCGGGAGAAGAGATCTGTAACCTACAATGGTAGAAACATTAGATTGGCAACAGACCTATCCACAGAGACCTGGCAGGCCAGAAAGGACTGGCAGGATATATTCAGAGCACTAAATGAGAAAAATATGCAGCCAAGAATACTCTATCCAGCTAGGCTGTCATTGAAAATAGAAGGAGAGATAAAAAGCTTCCAGGACAAACAAAAACTAAAGGAATTTGCAAACACAAAACCAGCCCTACAAGAAATCTTGAAAGGGGTCCTCTAAGCAAAGAGAGACCCTAAAAGCAACATAGACCAGAAAGGAACACAGACAATATACGGTAACAGTCACCTTACAGGCAATACAATGGCACTAAATTCCTATCTTTCAATAGTTACCCTGAATGTAAATGGACTAAATGCCCCAATCAAAAGACACAGGCTATCAGATTGGATTAAAAAACAAGACCCATCTATATACTATCTGCAAGAGACTCATTTTAGACTCAAAGACACCCCCAGATTGAAATTGAGGGGGTGGAAAACCATTTACCATGCTAATGGACACCAAAAGAAAGCTGGGGTGGCAATCCTTATATCAGACAAATTAGATTTTATTTATTTTTTATTTTTTTATTCTTTTATTATCCCCATACATTGCATCATTAGTTTTGGATGTAGTGTTCCATGATTCATTGTTTGTGCATAACACCCATTGCTCCATGCAGAATGTGCCCTCCTCAATACCCACCACCAGGCTAACCCATCCTCCCACCCACCTCCCCTCTAGAACCCTTAGTTTGTTTTTGAAAGTCCATCGTCTCTCATGGTTCGTCTACCCCTCCTATTCCCCCCCTTCATTCTTCCCCTCCTGCTACCTTCTTCTTCTTCTTCTCTTTTTTTTTTTCTTAACATATATTGCATTATTTGTTTCAGAGGTACAGATCTGAGATTCAACAGTCTTGCACAATTCACAGTGCTTACCAGAGCACATACCCTCCCCAATGTCCATCACCCAGTCACCCCATCCCTCCCACCCAACCCCCCACTCCAGCAACGCTCAGTTTGTTTCCTGCGATTAAGAATTCCTCATATAGGGGGCGGAGCAAGATGGCAGAGGAGTAGGAGACCTGGATTTCGTCTCCTCTCAGGAATTCAGCTGGATAGGGATCAAACCATTCTGAACACCTACAAACTCAACAGGAGATCGAAGAAAAGAAGAGCAACAACTCTCTCATCAGAAAAGCGACCACTTTCTGGAAGGTAGGATGTGCGGAGAAGTGAATCTGCAGTGATATTCGGGAGGATAGACGGCGGGGGAGGGGCCTCCTTCGGCCGCTTCTGGCAAGTGATAGAGCCGCGGAGCACAAAATCGGAACTTTTAAAAGTCTGCTCCGCTGAGGGACGTCACTCTGGTGGCTAAGCGGGGGGTGGAACCCTCCGGGACAGTGTGGTCTCAGGACCCTCGGGGTCACAGAAAGACCGGGGGTGCCTGAGTGAGGCAGAGCGCCCAGGTATCGGAGCAGGGAAGCCGGCTGCAGAGACAGAGCCCAGGCGCAGGCTCTCAGCTCGGGGTTGCCATTGACCGTGATCCGCGGCCCAGTCGGGCCCCTGCTCCTCCAGCAGGGACCCAAAAAGCCACAGACCCGGGGAGACTCACCTTCCTCGCCCAGGAGGAGCCGCGCGGGAGTGCACCGCAGGGATCTGCTGGGTTTGGAGACTCCACCCGGGGTCGGGTGCCAGAGATACAAACGCGCGGTCGCAGGCCGGGTGAGCACGGGGTGCGGCCGGAGACCGGGGAGATGGGAGTGACTGACGGCTTTTCTCTGGGGGCTCACTGAGGAGCGGGGCCCTGAGTTCTCGGCTCCTCTGGGGCAGAGATTGGGAGGCCGCCATTTTCACACTCCTCCTCCAAAGCTGTACGGAAAGCTCGCAGGGAACAAAAGCCCCAGGGAGCAAACCCAAGCAGATTACTTAGCCAGGAGGGGGCAAGGGCGGGGCAATTCCGCCTCCTGCAGAGACATTTGGAAACCACGGCAACAGGCCCCTCCCCAGAGGATCAGCGAGAACAGCCAGCCAAGACCAAGTTTACCGATCAATGAGAAGAGCAGAACTCCAGCGCTAGGGGAATACTGTACATAGAATTCATGGCTTTTTTACCATGATTCTTTAGTCTTTTAAAGTTAATTTTTTTTTAACTGTCTTTTTGTCTTTTTATTTCTTTATGAATTTTTCTTTTTCCCTTTCTCAACCAACATCTTATCAATCCCTTTTTTAAAAAAAAGTTTTTATTTTTCATTTTTAGAGTCATATTCTATCCCTTCATAGTAGTTACCCATATTTTTAGCTTATATATATAAGTTGTTCTCTCTTTAAAATTTTGAGATCGTTTCTTCTAACAGATCAAAATATACCCTAAATCTCTAGTATATGGTGCTTTCTATTCCCCTGCCTGATCACATCCTCTCCCTTTTTATTTTCTCTTTTTCTTTTTTCTTTTTTTAAATCCTCTTCTTTCTTTTTTCAAACAACTTCTTATCAATTCATTTTATAACATTTTTTATAATTTCCATTTTTACAGTCATATTCCATCCCTTCATCATATCAACCCTTATTTTTGTACATATATAAGTTTTTCTTTCTTTAAAATTTTGGGAGGCACTTTCTTCTAAAAGACCAAAATACACCCCAAATCTAGTGTGTGGCACTGATCTATATACCATATAGATCATATTTGATCACATTCTGGTTTTTCTTTTGTTGTTCTTGTTTTGTTTTGTTTGTTTTTGTTTTTATCTTTATCTTTTTCTTTTTCTTTTTTTTTCTTTTTCTTTTTTCTCTCTTTCCCTTTCTTATCCCACTGCTTCAGGTCTTTTCTGATTTGTTTAAAGCATATTTTCTGGGGACGTGGTTACTCTGCTAGCATTTTGTTCTCTCATTAATCTATTCTCCTCTGCACAAAATGACAAGACGGAAAAAATCACCTCAACCAAAAGAACAAGAGGTAGTACCGACTGCCAGGGACCTACTCAATACGGACATTAGTACGATGTCAGATCTAGAGTTCAGAATCATCACTTTAAAGATACTAGCTGGGCTTGAAAAAAATATGGAAGTTATTAGAGAAACCCTTTCTGGAGAAGTAAAAGAGCTAAAATCCAACCAAGTAGAAATCAAAAAGGCTATTAATGAGGTGCAATCAAAAATGGGGGCGCTAACTGCTAGAATAAATGAGGCAGAAGAGAGAATCAGTAATATAGAAGATGAAATGATGGAAAATAAAGCAGCTGAGAAAAAGAGAGATAAACAACTACTGGATCACGAGGGCAGAATTCGAGAGATAAGCAATACCATAAGACGAAACAACATTAGAATAATTGGGATCCCAGAGGAAGAAGAAAGAGAGAGAGGGGCAGAAGGTATAATGGAGCAAAGTATAATAGAGAACTTCCCTAATTTGGGGAAAGAAACAGGCATGAAAATCCAGGAAGCACAGAGAACCCCTCTCAAAATCAATAAAAATAGGTCAACTCCCCGACATCCAATAGTAAAACTTACAAGTCTCATAGACAAAGAGAAAATTCTGAAAGCAGCTCGGGAGAAGAGATATGTAACCTACAAGGGTAGAAACATTAGACTGGCAACAGACCTATCCACAGAGACCTGGCAGGCCAGAAAGGACTGGCAGGATATATTCAGAGCACTAAATGAGAAAAATATGCAGCCAAGAATACTCTATCCAGCTAGGCTGTCATTGAAAATTGAAGGAGAGATAAAAAGCTTCCAGGACAAACAAAAACTAAAGGAATTTGCAAACACAAAACCAGCCCTACAGGAAATCTTGAAAGGGGTCCTCTAAGCAAAGAGAGACCCTAAAAGCAACATAGACCAGAAAGGAACACAGACAATATACGGTAACAGTCACCTTACAGGCAATACAATGGCACTAAATTCCTATCTTTCAATAGTTACCCTGAGTGTAAATGGGCTAAATGCCCCAATCAAAAGACACAGGCTATCAGATTGGATTAAAAAACAAGACCCATCGATATGCTGTCTGCAAGAGACTCATTTTAGAACCAAAGACACCCCCAGATTGAAAGTGAGGGGGTGGAAAACCATTTACCATGCTAATGGACACCAAAAGAAAGCTGGGGTAGCAATCCTTATATCAGACCAATTAGATTTTAAACCAAAGACTGTAATAAGAGATGAGGAAGGACACTATATCCTACTTAAAGGATCTATCCAACAAGAAGATTTAACAATTGTAAATATCTATGCCCCTAACATGGGAGCAGCCAGTTATATAAGGCAATTAATAACAAAAGCAAAGAAACACATCGACAACAATACAATAATAGTGGGGGACTTTAACACCCCCCTCACTGAAATGGACAGATCGTCTAAGCAAAAGATCAACAAGGAAATAAAGACTTTAAATGACACACTGGACCAAATGCACTTCACAGACATATTCAGAACATTCCACCCCAAAGCAACGGAATACACATTCTTCTCTAGTGCCCATGGAACATTCTCCAGAATAGATCACATCCTAGGTCATAAATCAGGTCTCAACCGATACCAAAAGATTGGGATCATTCCCTGCCTATTTTCAGACCACAATGCTTTGAAACTAGAACTCAATCACAAGAGGAAAGTCGGAAAGAACTCAAATACATGGAGGCTAAAGAGCATCCTACTGAAGAATGAATGGGTCAACCAGGAAATTAAAGAAGAATTAAAAAAATACATGGAAACCAATGAAAATGAAAACACAACTGTTCAAAATCTTTGGGATGCAGCAAAGGCAGTCCTAAGAGGAAAGTATATAGCAATACAAGCCTTTCTCAAGAAACAAGAAAGGTCTCAAGTACACAACCTAACCCTACACCTAAAGGAGCTGGAGAAAGAACAGCAAATAAAGCCTAAACCCAGCAGGAGAAGAGAAATCATAAAGATCAGAGCAGAAATCAATGAAATAGAAACTAAAAGAACAGGAGAACAGATCAATGAAACTAGGAGCTGGTTCTTTGAAAGAATTAACAAGATTGATAAACCCCTGGCCAGACTTATCAAAAAGAGAAGAGAAATGACCCAAATCAACAAAATCATGAATGAAAGAGGAGAGATCACAACCAACACCAAAGAAATACAAACAATTATAAGAACATATTATGAGCAACTCTATGCCAGCAAATTAGATAACCTGGAAGAGATGGATGCATTCCTAGAGATGTATCAACTACCAAAACTGAACCAGGATGAAATAGAAAACCTGAACAGACCTATAACCACTAAGGAAATTGAAGCAGTCATTAAAAATCTCCCAAAAAACAAAAGCCCAGGGCCAGATGGCTTCCCAGGGGAATTCTACCAAACCTTTCAAGAAGAATTAATACCTATTCTTCTGAAACTGTTCCAAAAAATAGAAACGGAAGGAAAACTTCCAAACTCATTTTATGAGGCCAGCATTACCTTGATCCCAAAACCAGACAAAGACCCCATCAAAAAGGAGAATTACAGACCAATATCCCTGATGAACATGGATGCAAAAACTCTCACCAAAATACTAGCCAATAGGATCCAACAGTACATTAAAAGGATTATTCACCACGACCAAGTGGGATTTATCCCTGGGCTGCAAGGTTGGTTCAACATCCGCAAGTCAATCAATGTGATACAATACATTAACAAAAGAAAGAACAAGAATCATATGATCCTCTCAATAGATGCAGAAAAAGCTTTTGACAAAGTACAGCATCCTTTCTTGATCAAAACTCTTCAGAGTTTAGGGATAGAGGGTACATACCTCAATATCATAAAAGCCATCTATGAAAAACCTACAGCAAATATTATTCTCAATGGGGAAAAACTGAGAGCTTTCCCCCTAAGGTCAGGAACGCGGCAGGGATGTCCATTCTCACCACTGCTATTCAACATAGTATTGGAAGTCCTAGCCACAGCAATCAGACAACAAAAAGAAATCAAAGGCATCCAAATTGGCAAAGAAGAAGTCAAACTCTCACTCTTTGCAGATGATATGATACTTTATGTGGAAAACCCCAAAGACTCCACCCCAAAACTGCTAGAACTCATACAGGAATTCAGTAAAGTGGCAGGATATAAAATCAATGCACAGAAGTCAGTGGCATTCCTATACACCAACAACAAGACAGAAGAAAGAGAAATTAAGGAGTCGATCCCATTTACAATTGCACCCAAAACCATAAGATACCTAGGAATAAATCTAACCAAAGAGACAAAGGATCTGTACTCAGAAAACTATAAAATATTCATGAAAGAAATTGAGGAAGACACAAAGAAATGGAAAAACGTTCCATGCTCATGGATTGGAAGAACAAATATTGTGAAGATGTCAATGCTACCTAGAGCAATCTACACATTCAATGCAATCCCCATCAAAATACCATCCACTTTTTTCAAGGAAATGGAACAAATAATCCTAAAATTTGTATGGAACCCGAAAAGACCCCGCATAGCCAGAGGAATATTGAAAAAGAAAAACAAAGCCAGCGGCATCACAATTCCGGACTTCAAGCTCTATTACAAAGCTGTCATCAAGACAGCATGGTACTGGCACAAAAACAGACACATAGATCAATGGAACAGAATAGAGAGCCCAGAAATGGACCCTCAACTCTATGGTCAACTCATCTTTGACAAAGCAGGAAAGAATGTCCAATGGAACAAAGATAGTCTCTTCAACAAATGGTGTTGGGAAAATTGGATAGCCACATGCAGAAGAATGAAACTGGACCATTTCCTTACACCACACACAAAAATAGACTCAAAGTGGTTGAAAGACCTCAATGTGAAACAGGAGTCCATCAATATCCTAAAGGAGAACACAGGCAGCAACCTCTTTGACCTCAGCCGAAGCAACTTCTTCCTAGAAACATCGCCAAAGGCAAGGGAAGCAAGGGCAAAAATGAACTATTGGGACTTCATCAAGATAAAAAGCTTTTGCAAAGCAAAGGAAACAGTCAACAAAACCAAAAGACAACCGACAGAATGTGAGAAGATATTTGCAAATGACATATCAGATAAAGGGCTAGTATCCAAAATCTATAAAGAACTCATCAAACTCAACACCCAAAGAACAAAGAATCCAATCAAGAAATGGGCAGAAGACATGAACAGACATTTTTCCAAAGAAGACATCCAAATGGCCAACAGACACATGAAAAAGTGCTCAATATTGCTCAGCATCAGGGAAATCCAAATCAAAACCTCAATGAGATACCACCTCACACCATTCAGAATGGCTAAAATTAACAAGTCAGGAAACGACAGATGTTGGCAGGGATGCGGAGAAAGGGGAACCCTCCTCCACTGTTGGTGGGAATGCAAGCTGGTGCAGCCACTCTGGAAAACTGTATGGAGGTTCCTCAAAAAGTTGAAAATAGAGCTACCGTATGATCCAGCAATTGCACTACTGGGTATTTACCCCAAAGATACAAAAGTAGGGATCCGAAGGGGTACGTGCACCCCGATGTTTATAGCAGCAATGTCCACAATAGCCAAACTGTGGAAAGAGCCAAGATGTCCATCGACAGATGAATGGATAAAGAAGATGTGTTATATATACAAAGGAATATTATGCAGCCATCAAAAGGAATGAGATCTTGCCATTTGCAATGATGTGGTTGGAACTGGAGGGTATTATGTTGAGCGAAATATGTCAAACAGAGAAAGGCATGTATCATATGACCTCACTGATATGAGGAATTCTTGATCTCAGGAAACAAACTGAGGGTTGCTGGAGTCGGGGGGTGGGGGGAGGGATGGGGTGACTGCATGATGGACACTGGGGAGGGTATGTGCTCTGGTAAGTGCTGTGAATAGTGCAAGACTGTTGAATCTCAGATCTGTACCTCTGAAACAAATAATGCAATATATGTTAAATAAGAAAAAAAGAGAAGAAGCAGAAGAAGGTAGCAGGAGGGGAAGAATGAAGGGGGGGAAATCAGAGGGGTAGACGAACCATGAGAGATGATGGACTGAGGGTTCTAGAGGGGAGGGGGATGGGAGGATGGGTTAGCCTGGTGATGGGTATTGAGGAGGGCACATTCTGCATGGAGCACTGGATGTTATGCACAAACAATGAATCATGGAACTACTTCTAAAACTAATGATGTAATGTATGGGGATTAACATAACAATAAAAAATTTTTTAAAAAACTCTATTAGGAGATGAAAAACAAGGTATAGAATCATGTATATAAGAAGGATCATGTTGGGCAAATTTCTTTTAATGATAGCAAACAACGGGGGCACCTGGGTGGCTCAGTCAGTTAAGCATCTGCCTTTGGCTCAGGTCATGATCTCAGGGTCCTGGGATGGAGCCCTGCGTCAGGCTCTCTGCTCAGCAGGGATCCTGCTTTTCCCTCTCCTGCTCCCTCTCTCTCTGCCAAATAAATAAGTAAAATCTTAAAAAAAAAAAAAAGATAGCAAAGAACGTTGGGGTATGTACTTAATGTTTGCATCCCCTCAAAATTCTGTTGAAATTCTAAGCCCCAATGTGATTTCATTAGGAGGTGGGGACTTCTGGAGGCAATTAGGTCATGAGGGTGGAGCCCAACCATCCACAGGCCGGGAAGCAGGCCCTCCCTAGATACTGGATCTGCTAGCTCCATGAGCTTGGACTTCCCAGCCTCCAGGACTGTGAGAAATAAATGTTTCTTGTTTAACCCATCCAGTCTGTGGTACATTTGTGATAGCAGCCTGAGCTGCTGACCGAAACAGCCTATATATTCTCATTCCTTGTTTTTCATTCTTTTCTTTAGAACCCCTATTTCAGGGGCGCCTGGGTGGCTCAATTGTTAAGCGTCTGCCTTCGGCTCAGGTCATGATCCCAGAGTCCTGGGATCGAGCCCTGCATCAGGCTCCCTGCTCAGCGGGAAGCCTGCTTCTCCCTCTCCCACTCCTCCTGCTTGTGTTCCCTCTCTCGCTGTGTCTCTCTGTCAAATAAATAAATAAAATCTTAAAAAAAAAAAAAAAAAGAACCCCTATTTCATTCAGGAAAGCATATAATAGGACAACTTCCCATATATTCAGAAGTCCCAAAACTAAAACTATTCACTGTTGCCAATTTAATAGATTTAAAATAGCAGGTCACTACTGTGTGAACTTAAGGATTTTTAGGTATGAATGGGGTCACACATCTTTCCGCAGTCTTTGACATTTGGCTTTCATCTCTTTAACATTTTCAATCGAGTCATTTTTCTTCTACTTACTGAGTTATGTGAATTTTATATAAACCTAAGAAAACTATCTTTTTAATCAGCCATACACATGGCAGGTTATATTGTTTTTTTGTTGTTGTTATTTTCTCTTACTTTTTGATGATATGATTGGTTATGCAGAAGTTTCTAATTTTCATATAATTAAATGTATCAAAGTTTTCCTTTCTAGGTTTCACGACCACTTTGAAAAGCTTTTTCTGTAAAACTCTAAGTAAATCCACTCAGGCTGTCTCATAAGACTTTCTCAGTGGTGGAAATGTTCTATATCTACACTTATCCAACAGTTAACCCTCGGTTAATCATGGGGGTTGTTGAGTAATTAGTTAAGAGTGAAAAACTGAATTTTCCATTTTATTTAATTTTAATTAATTTTAATGTAAACAGCAACATGTGGCCAGTGGCCACCATGCTGGACAACGCAGTTCTAGAATCTTCATGGTTTCATTTTCCAAAATATCTAAATATTTGAGCCTTTAGGAATTTATTTGGATAAAAGGAGTGAATTATCAGGATCTAAATCAAGATCTGATTGCTGTGTTTTATTGGGAACACAGACTACCTTAAGATTCAAGTAAAAGTTAGAGAATCTACCTCTAGAAAAATAAGTATATGGAGATACAGACAGAATTCTGAAGCTTATAGGCCAATAGGAGGAGATAAACAATATACAAGTCAATCATAAATCAAGATCATTTCTGATGATGAGAAGGGTAAGAAGGAGCTGGGACAGAGCTATGAGAAAGATTGACAGTAGGGGAGGGACGGTGGAAGGCACCACCTTAGGGATGGCAGACAAGAAAGGCCCTCTGGGGAGAGGATATTTGAACTGACAGCTTAAATGTGAGTTCGAAGCCAGACCCCAAAAAGCTGGACCAAGAGCCTTTTAAGCTAAAGAATAACCAGAGCAAAGGCTTGGAGGCAGGAGTGAGGTTTGCTCCTTGGAAGGCAGAAAAGATGTCCAGGGTAGTTAGAGCCCAGTGAACAAGGGAGGAGTTAGATGGGATGAGGGTGGAGGACACAGGGGCCACATCACCTTTCTTCTGAATTGTGAAACTGAAGCTTAACCAAAGTAAGCAGACCAAGCTCACACTCAATTGGAGGTGACAGAGTCAGGACTCTGGTCCCTCCAAAGTCTCTGCTCTCCACCACGGCAGTGCCTGTCCTGTGATTCCAAGCTGCTCCTTCCCTGCTTAAATAGCTCGACTCAGGCTCATCTCTTGCCCCCAATATTCTATCACCCCAACGACTGGCATGTCATCAAGAGAAGCCATCCTCCTGTTCCTCCAACAGCTCCCTGCACCTGCAGTGCCCTCCCTTGCCACTTATGCCTGATCAACAGTAACTCATCTCAGCTGCCCTTTGACTTCCCAACCCCTGACCTCCTGGAACCTCTGCCTGCCCTGCAGCCCCGCCAGATACACTGACCTCTTCCCTTAATGCCCACTGTAGTTGGTGCATACTGCTATGGAGTCACTTACAACCCGAGATGGTACATTTCGGTAATATGTTGTCACTTCCAAATAAATCTCAAGTTACTTAATCATGTCTTACTCATCTTAGCGCACTGCCTGACACGTACATTTTTTTTTTGAATGAGTGACTAAATTAATGAATCCATTTCCACGGAAAAACACACTTCCCCTTTTGTTCTCCATTATGAACCATGACAAGTGCACTACAGTGCTCAGCTGATAATGGGTCTATTTGTCCTGAACTGAGAAGCTGAGGTCTAATTGGTATTTTAGCCACACTGCTGGCTTCCTCATATATTAAGATAATGCTTTCAAGTGCCCCATATTGTCAATTTATGTCCTATCTAATAAGGAGCCTATCATTTTTATCGTTCTCTTGAGTCCTCAGTTAATCGTCACTCAATTTTTCACTCAACATTCTAGAAAACCCATTGTTGTCAAAACCCACACAGACTTGATACTTTGTGCACGTGATATGTTGCACATGCAGGAGGCTTAGAAGATTTTATACTGACCGACATGATTTTCAAGCCATCACTTGAGTATCTAATGCCAAAAATTACCACCTCATTTAAAGAGGGATTCACATAACTTTGTCTTGAATGAATCAGTGGCTTGGTATGATCCAACTCTCATTTTCTATGTCATGATTTGGTTTAATTTAACATTGATTGAACAAACTGGGTAAATATAAATTGATTTTTTCAGGGATCAGGCTTGGATCGTTTGGCTCTATCTGTGGCTTATACCTCTCAGCCATGAAGGAAAGAAATCAAGAAACAGAAGTGAAGCAATGCTATACTCACTGGGGAATCACTGGTCATCTAACACGTGTGCAGAAAGTGACATTGTCAAATAAGCAAAGGAAACATCAAGTGCTATGTTATTTAAAAGCAATATATCAGGTATCAGAGAGAAGGTATACCTTAGACCAGTTGACTTAGAAAAAAACTTAGTGTCAGTACCTGGGTCTTTCCTTTCAATGTCCAATCCACTTGAAAAAGTACAGTAAAATTTCTGATAATGTCATTTGGCTAGAAAGTGTGATGCCACCATGGTATATTCTAATTCAAGCACTCGAACTTGGGAGGGCCATCAACAGCTGACATCTGGAAGAAGAGCGCAGGAGATGCCAAAGGGTCTAGAAAATATGCCTTTGGTGGAATAGTTCATTCAACTGGCATGTTTTGCCAAGAATATAAGAGACTCACTTTTGCTTCCAACATGGCCAAGAAGTACAGACTGGCCCTGACTTTTGCAGATAACAACTATAAACTTGGGGACAGAATACAAAAACAAAGCAAAGCAGGGGCACCTGGATGGTTCTGTCAGTTAAGCATCTCCCTTCAGCCCAGGTCATGATCTCAGGGTCCTGGGATCGAGCCCCACGTCGGGCTCCCTGCTCAGCAGGGAGCCTGCTTCTCCCTCTCCTCCCCGCTGGTGCTCTCTCTCGCTATCTCTGTCACTATCTGTGTCTCTCTGTCTCAAATAAATAAATAAAATCTTAAAAAAAAAAAAAACCCACAGGGGAAAGTAGTCGGCATGCAGGAAATGGTGAAACCATCACAGCAGAGGGAGTATCTCACTAGGAATCCAGACACCTAGGCCCCTGCTGTGACAGATGCATGTGACTCTGAGACTACCCCTCATTTCACTTTGTTCCCATCACTAGCACTGGTTCACTTACCACAGTGCATTCTGTTTATACATGGGTCTCATAAACACATGGTCTTCAAAAGGTAGAAACCATTATTTCTTTCTGATGGGACTGAAGTAAGTGTTTCAGCGGTGCTTGTTGGGACAGAAGTTGTTTTTGAAGGTTTTAGTTGGACTGGGTGAGGAGCCTATTGAATTAGGAAGAGAGTTAGGAGCTAAAACCAAAATCAGTGTAAGGACTATTTCAGCGATCCAGATAGAAACTGTAGGGAACCAATGCTTATGGAGACTGGGAGATAAAGGTACTAATTGTGTAAATAAGTTTTTGTCGGCAGCGACAAGAACTGGAGGAGTCATTTAAGCATAAGGGAGGAGTCACTAATGAGCTTGATGTTTCTACCTAGGGAAAACATGTGGATGGGACTGCCATTAGTTAAGCAACTGAAAGCAGAAAGATGGGGTTTGGGTAGTGTAGGGATTGGAAAAGTAGTAAGATCCCTCTGAGGTCTGTTTTATTCAAGTGCTTTTGAGCACTCAGTTGAAAATACTCTATAATAAACTGGCAAAACAAGTGTGAAGCTGGGTTATTGATGGCAACTAACATGGGGCAGGGCAGGAGGGGTCAGTGGATGAAACTAACTAGAGAGTGTTGCAAAGAAAGAAGGAAGGGTGGCCCCAAATTCTCAACCCCTCAGGGGGCAAGTGGAGAAGTCGCTACAGCGGAGATAGAAAGAGCATACTCAGTGGGCAGGAAGAAAACCAACACAGCATCAGAAATTGGTGGGGATAAACCTTCAAGACAGAGGGAATAGTTATCACCACTAGAGCCCACGAAGAGATGAAGAGACAAGGACTAAGAGAAAACTAGATAGTTTGCAGTAGATATTTCAGTTCTGTGGCCAAAAGAGAACTCAGATGGCAGAGCATTGAACAGGGGAATTAGGTTAAAACAGATGTACCCTTTCCAGAAGTTTTATGATGTCGGGAAGGAGAGAGAGGACATTAAATATAGAAACAGGACCGATATACATTTTTTTTGGAAGGAGAGAGACTCAAGCATGTTTCTAGGGTCCGAAGAAGAGGCTATCACAATCATTAAACATTACAGAGGGGAAAAAAGAACCAAAAAGCAAAATTCTAGAGGAGACAAGGCTTTAAAGTACAGACTGAGAAAAGACCATAGAAAGGAAAAAGGATATATCATCCTTCCATTCATTCATTCATTCATACATACCTTCTAAAAAAAACACATTTATTGAGCATCTACTATCTGCCAGGCCCTGTTCTAGATGCTTGGGATATATCCATGAAGAAAACAAAGAAGCCTGCCCTTATAAAGCTCATATCCTAGCAAGGTTGATAAGGAGGGACATAAAATAACAAAGAACACTATAAACATATAAATTACGATTTGTTAGAAGATGCCAAATACCATGGAATAATAACAGAGCATCATAAAGGAGATTGAGAGCGTCAAAATAGGGAATTGGGTTGCAATTTTTTAATAGCATTGTTGAAGTAGAGCATATTCAAAAAGTAAGATAAATGAGGAGATTTGCCACGTGTTAATACGGGGAAAAAAAAAAGGATGGGCACAGATATATCTATGGAAGAGGAGACATAAAATTTGTATTTTTAGAATCAGAGAAACAAAAAGATAAATTATCTATCAAAGGAAGAAATATTGCTGCAATTTAGTGATATGCTTCTTGGTGGGAAGAGTCATTAAAAGAATTCATCTCTTTCTGTGTGTTCCCTGGAGAGCCAAGCTAGTATCTCTGGTCTCAGTGTATCACACTCAGGACAGCAGTGGGGTGGCTGAAAGGTCAGGAGGCCCACAATTAATTAATAGGATCTGGAGGTACCTGGCTGGCTCAGTCAGTAGAGCATGCAACTCTTGATCTTGGGATCATGAGTTTGAGCCCCACAGTAGGCACCGAAATTGCTTAAATAAATAAACTTTAAAAAAAAAAAAAACAGGATCTGCTTCCATCAGTCACAGACCAGAGAAGCTAACCATGGAGTTCAATCTCACTATTACAAAACAGCGAGGCAAGGAATTTCATAGTTATTACTCATACCTCTCTTTATTGATTCATTCGGTCAGCAATAAATTATTATTAAAGCTTATTTACTCAAAATGTTAAGGCACATAGTAAATAAGGCCTCCAGACTCACGTGTGACGCAAATCTAAATAAAAAGACACACTACCTATGGAATTCCTCTTTCAACAAAAGGCAGCAACCCCATCCAAGAAGTCTGCCTGGTTGGTTTTTAAGGTTTTTAAGGAAGTTTTTGAGGTTTCATCAGACCGAGAGAGGATGACTGCATACTTTCTATGTCCAGATTTCCCACCTGTTCTGTATTTTCAAGGACCAGTAAAATGTGGCTCCCAGTGGAAAATAGCATTGTTTTTACTGCACTGATACACACTCAAAACTTCCCACAATGAAGACACCCGAAAGAGGAAAACTCAGATTGCCAAAAAAGTCACTGCAGAAGCTGAGAAGAAGCTCCATTAAAAGGAAAAGTGATGGGGTGAGGCTAACAAAAGCTATTCTGATCTGCCCGTGTCTGAAAGAACACAGAGATATGGTGTCCCTCCTCTACCAACAGGGTCCTCACCCAGGGACTCGGACTCTGAAAACAACATTTAAATATGGTCTGTGGCTTCTTAACTGTATTCCTCAAGGAAGCAGATCATGGCCCCCCCTCAGTTATGTTTCTCTATATCCATCCAGAGGCAACAAATCATCAGGCCAAACTTGGGGGGTGGAGAGGCATGCACTCAGGGATACAGTCTAATCTAGCATGTGTAGACCCTACAATGAGGTGCTGGAATTGGGCATGGAAATTCCCGGGCAGAAAAATCCCTGGCAGGGGTTTGACCTGTAATTATAGCTTCTCATGGACTGCATCTGCTCAGAGCATCAGATAGCCAAGAACTGAGGCTCCCACCTCAGTCCAGTCAGGCTGAATTATATAAATGCCTACTCAAAATGAGGAATCTGGCTGGATGCTGTCCACATCAATCTCTCCTCTAAACAGTAAATTTGACAAGGGGAATTCACCGGTACTCAAGTTGACAATGAGTAAAGCCAAGGGAATTCCACACAGCTAGCCTTTTGACAAAGACAGAGTCTAGGTATTTCCTGCCTTGTTTGAATAAAAGTGAGAAAAAAAAAAGCTTTGGACCTATGAGAATATATGCAGAAAGGGAGAGAAACATTCTCCTAAAGATTCAGAGTAATCGAGGGTGAGTGAAATGACTTATCACAAGAAATAGACAGTTATCTTGGGAAACGTGTATCCCTAAAGGACCCAAGAAACTATTGTCTATATAAAGAAAATCACAAGAAGTAAAAGGCAAATTGCAAATACAACAGGGTAAGTTGCAAAGATATTCAATTAGGATAAAAAAGGGAGCTTCATGCATTGCAAAATAGTAGAAAGAAATGAAAATTTCACCAGATGAAGTAAAATCCTCACTAAAGAAAGAAAAAAGTAGTATTGTTATAGAATTTAAAATCATAGATGTGGGGGAAAAAATCTTAGGGAAGTAAGTCAAAGCCTAGGAATGGAAATATTCATTTGTTGATAGAGAAGGTATTGAAGTAGGAGGTTTGATAGGAATCAGAGGAGAGCAAAATCCAGATCATATTTCTAAATCCCACCCATCCTCATCTCCCAGTATTCATTTCCATGGCCTCCAGCATCCAAAAAGTAAAATGGAAGTTACACCTCACTCTCAAAATATCCCTTGGAAGGAGGGAGAAAACAGACTCCAATTAGGTATGATGAGTGCCAAAGAGAATCAACCCACATGGTGTCAGAGTATAAAGATCTGGACAGAGTCATTCAAACATGAGCAAGAGGAAGAGCTGAGGCATATGGCATTTCTGCAAGTCTTCTGTGCTGGGGAATGTCTCCCATTTGCCCTCCTCCCCACCCCCTCTCTCTTCACCTCCTCCTGCCTTCTCTATGCCCTGGAAGGTTGACTGTTATGCACACATGCCTTCTGTCATCCCACTGGAAGACCCTTGCAAAAGATTATAGGAAAGGAGAAACTAAGATTAAGATATTCATTCCCACCTCTCTCATATGACCTCCTATGACCTTGGATAAGCTTGTCTTTCTCTAGAAGGCCACAGTTTCTACCACGTGGGTTTTTCAGTAGCTCTCTTCTCTGGGCTCCAAGAACCATGCCCTTTTTGCCTCTTCAGGCCTGGGGGTGGGAGTGGCTCCCTGCTGATGCTGGCTGAAGGGTACTAGATTTTGTTGGTTTGGGCATCCCTCACTCCTGCCTTTGTCTTTGCAAACAGTTTCTTTATTAAACTTCCTCAATTATTCCAGTTTGCATGTAGCATTCATTTCCTACCAGGACCCTGACTGAAACATATACTAGAGCAAATAAAGTAAGAGAAAGAGCACACCAAAGAGAGAGAAATCGCCTAGAATTGAAGAAAGTATAACCCAAGCAACAGAAGATTCCTTGCATATTTTTGCATGGATTATGGAAGCCCATAATTCAATGAACAAGGGCTCAAAGACAAGACTATCAAGTAAAGAATGAAATTTAAAAGGAGATATAAGAAATAAGACAATAAATTGATAACTTGATAACTAAGACATGAACAATTATCATTTATCACCAAGAATTAAAAAAAAAATGAATAAAGCTGAGAAGCAAATTAATGATGTTGAGAAAGTCACAATGAATACAAAAGAAAATATATAGCAATTAGAGAAGAAATGAGAGATGGAGAAGACAAACACAACACAAAGATAATCAAGTTCTCTGAAGTAAAGGACCCAAAAGTGATGCCCAAAATATTCCAACATTTTCAAGAATTTTCTGAAAGGAAGAAGAATTGAACTTGCAGATAAAAACAACTTCTCCTTTTAATTAAATGGGTCTATACCAAGATTTCTAGGAAATAAACCTTAATGATAAAAAAAAAGAACTCTTTAGTCATCCAGATCTAGAGAACAAATTATCCACAAGTGTGAGAAATCACATGAGCCTCAGTCTCCCCCATAGCAGTAATCAATGCTAGAAGATTTGGAGACATGTCTACATGACTAAGGGGAAGAAGTAGGAACCAAAAATATCATACTCAGACAAGTTATAATCCAAGTTAAAGGCAACAAGAAGACACACTCATATGTGAAAACATCCAAGGACAATAACGCCCACAAAAACTTTTTGGAAAAAAAATAACCCATAATGAACTCCAGCCAAACAAGAAAAAAACTGGAAATAAAGCACAGAGCAAGAATGAAGTTATGGCAGGGGCGCCTGGGTGGCTCAGCCATTAAGCGTCTGCGTTCGGCTCAGGTCATGATCTCTGGATCCTGGGATCGAGCCCCACATCGGGCTCCCTGCTCAGCGGGAAGCCCGCTTCTCCCTCTCCCACTTCCCCTGCTTGTGTTCCCTCTCTCGCTGTGTCTCTCTCTGTCAGATAAATAAATAAAACCTTTTAAAAATTAAAAAAAAAATGGGGCGCCTGGGTGGCTCAGTTGGTTAAGCGACTGCCTTCGGCTCAGGTCATGATCCTGGAGTCCCGGAATCGAGTCCCACATCGGGCTCCCTGCTCAGCAGTGAGTCTGCTTCTCCCTCTGACCCTTCTCCCTCTCATGCTCTCTGTCTCTCATTCTCTCTCTCGCAAATAAATAAAATCTTAAAAAAAAAAAAAAAAGTAAAAAAAAAATTTTTTTTTAATGAAGTTATGGCAGAAGGCTTGGTAAAAAGTAGAATCCATCAGAAGATATTTGCAAATCATATATCCAATAAGGGGTTAATATCCAAAAAATATCAAGCACTTACACAACTCAACACACACACACAAAAATAATCATCTGATTGAAAAATGGACAGAGGACCTGAACAGACATTTTTCCAAAGAAGACATGCAGATGGGAAACAGACACAGGAAAAGATGCTCAATGTCATTCGTCATCAGGGAAATGCAAATCAAAACCACAGTGAGATAACACCTCACACCTGTCAGAACAGGAAGAATCGAAAAGACAATAACAAGGTGAAGATGTGGAGAAAAAGGAAACCTCATGCACTGTTGTGGGAATGTAAATTAGTGCAGTAACTGTGGAATACAGTATGGAGGTGCCTCAGAAAATTAAAAATAGAAATACTATGTGAGGGGCACCTGGGTGGCTCAGTCTGTTAAGTGTCTGACTCAGGTTGTGATCTCAGGTTCTTGAGATTGAGCCCTGCATTGGGCTCGGTGCTCAGTGGGGAGTCTCCTTGTCACTTTCCCTCTGCTCCGCCCCACCACCCTCAAATAAATAAAATCTTAAGAAGAAAGAAAGAAAGAAAGAAAGAAAGAAAGAAAGAAAGAAAGAAAG
>NW_023270426.1:929099-936030 GCF_011800145.1 Mirounga leonina | reverse complement strand
AAGAAAGAAAGAAAGAAAGAAAGAAAGAAAGAAAGAAAGAAAGAAAGAAAGAAAGAAAGAAAGAAAGAAAGACCATATTATCCAACAATTCCACTGTTGGGTATTTACCTGAAGAAAATGAACGCAAAAATTTGAAGAGATATATGCACCCTTCTGTTTATTGCAGTATTATTTACAATAGTGAAGATATGAAAGCAGCCTAACTGTCCATTGACTGATAAATGAAAAAAGAAGATGTGGTATATATGCAATGGAATATTATTCAGCAAAAAAAAAAAAAAAAATGAAATCTTGTCCTTTGTGACAACATGATGGACCTAGAGGGTATTACATGAAGTGAAATAAGTCAGACAGAGAAAGACAAATACCATATGATTTTACTTATCTGTAGAATCTAAAAAACAAAACAAATCAACAAACAAAACAAAACAGGAACAAACTCCTAGACCCAGAGAATAAACTGGTGATTGCCACAGGGGAGGGTGGTCAGGGGATGGGCAAAATAGGTGAAGGGTATGAAGAGGTCCAAACCTCCAGTTATAAAATAAATGTCACAGAGATGAAAAGTACAGCCTAGGGAATATAGTCAATAATACTGCAGTAACTTTGTGTGGTGACAAATGGTGGCTAGACATTATGAGGATCATTTCATAATGTATAAACATTTTAAATCACTATGATGTACACCTGAAACTAACAGGATATTGTATGTTAATTATTCATCAATAATTTTTTTTAATTCACATGCATAAGGGCTCAGAATATATACCAACCAAATCCCCTTAAAACTTAAGAACACAGGTCAGATAATCAACAAATGGATTAGCACTGAGAGTTCATGAGTTGGAAAGTGACTGTTTAAAAGTAGTTCCTCTCCTGCTGGAAGTGAATTATAATGGCCAAGCCTCAACCTTAGAAATGCCCCCATTCAGGGACAGTGGCCAACTTCACAACCCAGGTGTATTCCCAGATGCCCGGTTTCCCCATCAAAACTAAGATTTCAGGGATTCTGGGAAAAGCTGGCCGTGTGGAAGGTTGGCGATGGCACAAGGAAGATAACACTGTGCAGGGGCACCTGGGTGGCTCAGTCGGTTAAGCATCTGCCTTCAGCTCAGGTCATGATCCCAGGGTCCTGGGATCGAGCCCCGCGTTGGGCTCCTTGCTCAGCGGAGAGCCTGCTTCTCCCTCTCCCTCTGCCCCACCCCCTCCCCGCTCATGCTCTCGCGTGCTCTCTCTCTGTGTCAAATAAATAAATAAAAACTTTTTAAAAAGGTTGATTGACAATGAGAGGCTCAGGAATGCCACACTGCTGAAATTAAAGCCAGCTTATAAAAATAAGTGATCTAACATTTCTAATCCTGGGTAACATACAGTAAGTAGTTGAACAGCCACACTCAGAACAACTAGACAATCCAGAGCTTTGGAAGCAATGAGAACTACAGGGACTGAAATTCTAGAGAGAGGAGAACCTTTCAAAAAGGAACTGAAGACCAAATGGGGGCTGGAGCTGATTAGGAAGGTGGTAGAAGCTTGGGAATCAGGCCCTGGCCCAGGCAGAGGACCCACGGATGGGGGACAGAGATGCCACCAAGCTTTTAGTTGTCATGCCGGGAGGTTGAAACCAACTTGTACACTTGAAGGGTTCCAACACACGGGTGGTCTTCCATCCACATCTGCTGAGTTCCAAAGCTGTGCAGGGCAAGAGGCTATTGGGCTAAGAAGGAAATCTGAAGGCAAAGTAGAATGTTCTTCATTCCCTTGGTGCTTAAAAGAAAAATACCTGCCCAAGGATGCCTGGGTGGCTCAGTCAGTTAAGTGTCTGCCTTCAGTTCAGGTCATGATCCCAGGGTCCTAGGATAGAGTCCCTCATCGGGCTCCCTGCTCAGCGGGGAGTCTGCTTCTCTGCCTGCCACTCCCCCTGCTTGTGCTCTTTCTTTCTCTCTCTCTGACAAATAAATAAAATCTTAAAAAAAGGGAGAGGGAAAGAAAAGAAAAAGGGAAAAAAGGAAAAATACCTGCCCAGAGGAAAAGCCTTATAAAATTAAAATCCCTAAAGGGAGTGAATAATTCACACAGATGAGCTGCTATTGTTTTTTGTTTTGTTTTGTTTTGTTTTGTTTTGTTTTGTTTTGTTTTCTTGGTAAGGAGAACACACCAATCTAAGCCAATGTAGAGACTTGGTATCTAGACTCGGGCCCCAGGAAAGGAACAGAAAAAACAGCAGAGCTTTGGTGGTTCTGTGGAGCTAGAGCAACACATGTGGAGATTAGAGAGATTGCAAACACACTGCTGGGCTCCCCTAGAATAATTGCCAAAGTCTGCAGCTCCATGGGATAGGAAAAATTAAAAGGTAGGCCTAAACTAAAAAGAAGAGTAAAACCGCCATCTGTCTCTCAGTCCCAAGATCAGTAATTGTCACCCTCTCAAATGAAAGCCCAGAATAGCCACAACCTTGGAACAGGGGGAAACCAGGTAGACTGGGTCTCACCCAAACTACAGCTCAGGGGCAAGTCTGATTTCATCTTTTGCTGAATCCAGGGAATCATTTCCATACTTTTTTTTTCCCTAGGTAAAGCCTCTCAGATGGAAAATAGCATCATCTGGTGTCTCCGACATTTTTTTTTTAAGAGGGTGGGGAGGGGCAGAGGGAGAGAGAGAATCTCAAGCAGGCTCCACACTAAGTGTGGTGCACAGTGGAGGGCTTGATCCCAGGACCCTGAGATCAGGACATGAGCCAAAATCAAGAGTTGGATGCTTGGGGCGCCTGGGTGGCTCAGTCGTTAAACGTCTGCCTTCGGGATCAGGTCATGATCCCAGGGTCACTCAGCTTGCCATCAGGTTACTAAGTAATACCTGTAATAATTGCATGGGCCATATTGCTATATTCCCTGCACAAATTCCCACAGTCCCTTTCTATATATTCAGGTGAACAAAAACTGGTGTTAAAAAATTTAAGAAAAAGGGGCGCCTGGGTGGCTCAGTCGTTAAGCATCTGCCTTCGGCTCAGGTCATGGTCCCAGGGTCCTGGGATCAAGCCCCGCATCGGGCTCCCTGCTTTGTGGGAAGCCTGCTTCTCCCTCTCCCACTCCCCCTGCTTGTGTTCCCTCTCTCACTGTGTCTCTCTCTGTCAAATAAATAAATAAAATCTTAAAAAAAAAAAATAAGAGTTGGATGCTTAACCAAGCCATCCAGGCACCCCTCTGACTTTTTTTTAATAAACAACATCCCATATTCAATAAGAAACTACTAGGCATGCAAAGACACAGGATCCATATGACAAATACCAAAAGAAAAAATCACCAATAAAAGAAAACTCACTGATAATTCTGGATCCTGGATAATGGAGTGAGCAGAATCAAATGGACATTCTAGAACCAAGAATTGTAACATTGAAATCAGGATCCAATAGGTAGTTTTAATAGCAGATTGAATCTAACAGAACGATTTATGAACTGAAAACATGGTTTAATAAAAATACCCAACCTGAACAACAAAAAGAAAGGAGAATGGGGAAAAATAATGATCTTCATATATTACAGCAATAATGTGGTTAAAAATTGTTGTTTTTTTTAAAAGATCCCATTTATAGTGCAACATAAATAACAAAGCACCTGAAAACAAACCCACAGAAGAAATGTCCAGGAACTTTATGGAAAAAGATGTTAAGACTTTACTAAAGGATGTAAGACAGGCATGAATACATGCTGAGATAGATTGTGTCCATGGCTAGAAAGACAATATTAAAATATATAAATTCTACCTGAATTAATCTACATATACAAAAAATTTCCATCAAAATTCCAATAAGATTTGAAAATTCACTTTATGAAGAATCTCCCAAAACATTGGGGAAAGATGCAGGCTTTAATAAATGGTAATAGAATCAACTATCCAGCTGGGGGGAAAAATAGGCTTCTATCTCAACATTTCCTCACGACTCATGCCTCTGTATTTTTCTATGTATCCATACACATTACTGGGCTCACAAATAAGAATTAGAACCCTTGACAGATGAGAAATTATAGCAGGAGTGAGAGATGCAAGAAAATGGATGAGATCAGTTTGAACATTTTAATCACAGTCCAAAACATGTTCAGGAGAATACCACTGAAATTGTTGGAAGAGATACCAAGAGTACTCCATTACCAGAGATAATAAATAAAAGGAACAAGGAGCTGAGGGCAAGGGACAGAATTCTTAGCTGGCATGCTATAGCAGGATCATCTGAGTGAGAAGACATCCCACACATTTTCCCCTCATCCCCAGCCAGACTAGGCAACAACGAAAGTGTTTGCCATCAGGAAGGACAAGAGACTGTGAGAGCTTATTTGGAGGGGGTCTATATCTCCATTGGGTTAGAAACATCCAGGAAGATTGCGGAATACCCAGATCTTAAATAAGAGGCTAGGAAGAACCACATATTGCATTATATCATAAGAGTTTAACAAAGTTGCTTGTTAGGTCAATGTATTAAAATCAAGATCCATTAGTGAAACCAATTAGAAAATGTGGTAAGATAAAACCTGTCCCTTTCAAAATAGAAACCACCACCATAACATAATTGGAACTAAACATCATAGGTTGGGGCACCTGTCTGGATCAGTTGGTGGAGCATGTGACTCTTGATCTCAGGGTTGTGAGTTCGATTCCCACATCGGGTATAGAGATTACTTAAAAATAAAATATAGGGGTACCTTCATGGCTCAGTTGGTTAAGGGTCTGCCTTTGGCTCAGGTCATAATCCCGGGGTCCTGGGATTGAGCATCATGTTGTGTTCCCTGCTCAGCACGGAGTCTGCTTGTCTCTCTCCCTCTGCTGCTCCCCTGCTTATGCTCTCTCTCTCTCTCTCTCTCAAATAAATAAATAAATAACTTTTAAAAAAATTAAAATGTTTAAAAATTTTAAGTAACATGCAAGATCTTCATAGAGAAGAGATAAAGTTTTATTGAGGAACATAAAAGAAAACTTGGATAAATGACAACTTTCTCCAAATTCATCTTAAAATCAATGCCATCTCAAAAAGATTTTACATGGAATTTGACAGGTTGATTCTAAAATTTAAAAGGAGTGATAAGTGGGCAAGATTTATTAAGCACTAGTGAAAACATAGGAACAAATTGTGTGAAGAGGGTGGGAGTTTTATCCTCACCAGATATAAAATATGTTAGAAGGTAAAGAAGGTAAAAATAGCGTAATACTGTTACCAGATTAAACAGAGTACTGACTTTGACAATCCAGAAAAAGCCACAATTTTATACAGCAATATAACATGAAAAAGTGGCATTTCAAACCACAGGGGGAAAGATGTACTGTAACATATATTTTGAGACATTTAGTTATCCATTTGAGAAAAAGAGTAGAATTAAGATCCTTTTCTGAAATAAATTCATTTATTTGAATGAACTGTTAATCTCTAGATTTGTCTTTGCCTTCTATTTTTCTCCTATGTGTAGAAACACATGTACGGTGAATGCTGACTGCAGCATGGTTTATAGCACTGAATAACTGGGGAAAAAAAACAAATGTCCATCAAGTGGTTATGCTTCAATTAAAGTTATGCTTATGAAAATAACCATACCATAAAATACATGCTGTAGGTTTTTTTTAAATGTGAGTACTAATATTGACAGATATTCAGGAATATTGCTAAGTGAAACACATAAGTTGAATTCACTAAAAAGTAAAGGAAACTATACCAATGAATGTAATGTTAATGGAAGTTGAAGGATACTGTAAAACATACTATACCTTCAGAATATAGATTTTTCTTTTTACTCCATGTTACTCGCTTTTTAGAGTATTCATATATTACTTGAATATTTTTTAAAATAAAAATGCTATATAGTATGATTGATCAGTGTGACATTGTTATTACACATATATTTGTATGGACACAGACTGGACAGAAACAGGGAAATGTGAATTCATGTGCAGTAGGATCCTTGAGAACCATTTCAGCTTCTTTTGGTAGAAGCACCCCACCTACTCAAGCAGTTCATATAGAATGACCTAGACCCTGTTGGAGGGGTATGTGCCTTGTTGACCTAAGCCAATCAGCATATGCCATCCACCTGGTCACAGTGATAGACCCAAGGTTGATTTTCTGTTCCAATCTGATAATAATTTTGCTGGGTTTTGGAGGAAGAGATGCAATCTCTTGTCCTTTAGTTGATTGACAATGAGAGGCTCAGGAATGCCACACCATCTATTTTATCATCAGAAAAATCCATGGAAGAATGAAGTTCATCCTTAGTGAAGACACCCCAGAGAGGAAGAGAAACTGAGGAGTAAAGGTATCATTTGAGCCCCTAGCTAAAACCATACCTGAATCCTGAATTCTTTGTAGGGCAGTAAATTCCCTGTGGTCATTGGGTAAGCAAAGTTGAGTTGGTTGGTTTCTCCGTCTCTTACAAACAAGAGTCTCACTTGTCAGATTTTGAGTAAAGAACTCAATGAAAACAAATTTAATGTTATAATTGTGCTGCTTTTATAGGTAAATGAGAGGAGGAAAACTCCCAAGGATTTCCCATTTCCTATAGGATAAATCATATTCATCAGGCACTATTTTGCAAAGACATATTGGAGTCTGGGGCAAAAGGAAAAATCAGTAACACTGATCCCGTCTTTACTTAAATTTGATATTTTGCTCATCATGGATTTTTGCACAGATTTGGGATTTTTTTCAAGTATTGCATTAAAATATTTATCTTGGGGTGCCTGGGTAGCGCAGTTGGTTGAGCAACCAACCCTTGATTTTGGCTCAGGTCCTGATCTCTGGGTCGTGGGATCAAGCCCTGCACTGGGGACCATACACAGTGGGGAGTCTGCTTAAGATTCTGTCTCTCCCTCTCCCTCTGACCCTCCCCCTGCTCACACACAGTCTCTAAATAAATAAATAAATAAATAAATAAATAAATAAATAAATAAATAA
>NW_023270426.1:871462-929089 GCF_011800145.1 Mirounga leonina | reverse complement strand
TAAATAAATAAATAAATAAATAAATAAATAAATAAATAAATAAATAAAATCTTTAAAAATATATATATCATTTATCTTTATATCGGAGTTGTTTCTGGAGTCCCCTTAAATTCTGTACCTGAGGTGAATGTCTTGGTCCCCTCACCATAGTATCAGCCTTGTCCTCAGATCTTTTTATCACCTGGGGCTATCCTAATTATCCATCTGGAGTGGACACTGTGGTGTACTGGCCGATTTCCACCAATCACTTAAGGGCTCAAGAATTTATCCCCCCAACCCTGGGACCATGGAAGGCTGAAACCTGGCATCTGGGTCCCCACCTCACTTCAGGCCGGTGCCTTAGTGAAGAGAGACACCTTGCCCAAGATCATACCGTCTATCTGGGGCAAGCCAGGTAACACAAAATGATGTGGGGGTATAAAGGTCTGTAGTAACTCTGCAGGGCCATCCTAGCTCTAGAGCTCCCTGTGGGGATTGGCTGACCCTACACCACTGTCCAGCTTCTCTCTGCCCAGTCCTACTGCCTTCCCTTTCCAAAAGATGTTGGAAATTCCAACCCATCCAAGATTCCAAGAACATATCCCTATAAATTTCCTATATGTATACCTCTGTCAAAGAGTCTGCTTTCCAGAGAAGACACCTGCAACCCCTATCTCATCTCATGTGACCTCCAGCAACACCAACCTCATTTTCCAGCACCCCCCAACAAATATCCTTAACTTCTACTAAGGCTGTTCTTCTCCTTGTCTTTACTTTATGCTCATACATGCATCTGGTCTTGGTGCATTATTCTCCTTGCCCCTAAATTCCTCATTTCTCTCGTTGGCCATTTCAAGCCCTACCATCTTCAAGACATGGCACAAGACCCACCTTTTACACAAATGCCTTCTCTATCCATTCCAGCCTACAACATCGCTATTCCTGATTTTTATCATGCTTAAATATGTACCAAAGGATTAATGAGCTTTCCTGTTCCCTGAACCATGTTCTTTTTGCATCTCTTGGTCATAGTCATAGCAGGATTTGACCTAGTTTAACCTCAAGCTACCAGTGATGCTCCCAGAGCCAACAGCCCTCCTACTGAAGTCCTGACTTTTCCATCTCCTTTGTATTTGCTGACACCACAACACTCACCCATTCACAGAATGGACTGAGTTCATTGGACTACCTGTTTCACCTGCCTGGCAGGCTGGGAATGCATTTCTTATTAAACTGCAGGCAAAGGGCCTTTCCAAGTCTTGATGGCTTGGTAAGGATTTCCCATCACCAACTGTATTTTCTAACAGCATCATGCTTGAAAAACACAGTGTTAGTGCCATGTGGAAATTCTACAAAGAATAGAGGAGGCTTCCATGAAAGAGACAAGAGTTTTTTCTTGAAGTCCTGAAAAACCAGTGAATATTCGTAATATGAATTTGGCTATGACCTGTCCTAAGATGACATGCAATACACTTAATCCTGCCATTAACTTAGCACATTCTAGAGTTCCACCCGCCCCTGCCCCCAGAAAGGGTCAAAACCAATGACTATCAAACTCCCTGAACAAGTAAAATCTATTTCCTGTAAGAAGAGAGGTTTTTGGGTTGTTTTGTTTTTGTTTTTATTTGAGAGAGAGAGAGAGAGAGAGAGAGCATCTCAATCAGACTCTACAGAGTGCGGAGCCCGACGCAGGGCTCAATCCTAGGACCCTGAGATCATGACCTGAGCTGAAACCAAGAGTTGGACACTCAACCAACTACACCACCCAGGCACCCTGATTTTTTTTTTTTTATTATTGTACCAGTAACATTTCCTTTGATATTGGCATTGCTTCTTTTTATCCCATTTGATTCTCAAAATGGCCCTGTGAATTAAGCTAACCTGCATTGTACATAAGGAGAAACTGTTGGTCGGGAAGGTTAAAATATATATCTAATGCCACAGAGCTAATAATTGGTCAACTGGAATCTTGAATCCCAGTCTTCTGGCAGCCCAGAGCATTTTCCTCTACGTGCACCGCCCTCAACAGGATACTAATGGCTGGAGCTTTATCACTATGTGATTTGCTCGCAAAATGGAGCCAATAGCTCAGGCATAACTCCCAAGGGGAAACTCCGTTTGTTTCTGATAGTCATCAATGTTCTACTTCTACTCTGACAGGAGCTCTGGCCGCAGGGACTCTTCCGGGTCATGAGACTGGCTGGGAGGCTGGTTCTGTCAGGAGTCAGGATGGAGTACTTTTTTTTTTTTTAATGTAAACCAGAGCTATTTAGCAACTGATCAGGAAATTTATCTCTAAAAGGGGAAGACAAATGAGAGTCTTTCGAAAAGCTGACGATTATAAATAACTCAGCCTCAGCAAAGGAAAGAGATCATTTCCTTAGAGCTTGTGGTGCTCAATTATAAGGTGTTTCCATGAAGAAAAACTAGACTTTACTTTTAACACAAATCCTTGCAGCTTAGAGGCAGTCGGCCCAAACTCCAATCATTTCCAGGGTTTTCCAAATAATAGGGGAAGAACACCACCACCTAACTATAGCTATGGTTTTTCTTCAAAGCACCAGGCTCTCTAGAATCTGGACACAAGATGGTGGCTGTAACACACCATAGTGCTTGTTTTGGTGCCCAGCCTCCCCATCTGAGCCAACAAACGGCATTTTACAGCAAGCACCTGTGGCTCTCAGACCAAGGGCTTTCTTAGCAGGGGGAGTATGCTCAGACTACAGAAGGGGCCAACTAGAAGTGCTAGAGAAGAGCGGGGAGCATCCCTCCTTGACCAATGATGGATTGGGTTGGTAGAAAGATCCCCCAGCTTCCTTGTCTCCAGGGCAGAACAGTTCCCAGGTATGCTCTCCCATGTATCTCATACATCCTTCAATGTGTACACGTCCAGATGAGAGAGCAATGCTGCCCTGGGGTTAATAATTATGGCAGACGTTTTCCAAAGCCCAATGGAGGGAAGCAAAGAAAGCCTCACTTCCGGTATCACTGAGCAAGAGCTCATAAGCAGAGAAAGAGAAACAAACACTGAGCTGCTACTGCTGAGGTATACCTCAGGAAACCACATGAGAACAGCAGAATAAAGAAAAAAACAGAACAGAGAAGACTCAGGCCAGAGGATCTCAGCCCTGGGTTCTGAGTTCTCTGTTCTCATCTATTGATCTATTTGTCTCATACCTATACCATAATATTTTATTGCTATAGCTCTGTGACATTAATATCTCATGGGCCTAGTTCCTCCTTATAATCGTCTTTGTTTTAATAATTAGCTTAGCAATTTGCATACGAATTTTAGAGTAAATTCTTCAAATTCCACAATAGCTCCAAATAAAATTTTGATTGCCTGTTTTGAACTTATGGAGTAACTGGGAGAAGAGTGACATTTATGTTGATTTTTCTTATCAAAGAATATCAAGTACCTCTTCATCCTTTAGCTTCTTTATTAAAGTTTTAAAATCTTCTGCATAAAAAAATAAAATAAAATTTTCTGCATAGAAGTACTTTTTTTTTAGTTAATTCCAATATATTTACAGGATATACTCCTATATACAATATACCTATATGGATAATATTTGGAATAGAATAACTAATATATTTTATTTTTTTAAGATTTTATTTAGTTATTTGAGAGAGAGAAAGACAGCACAAGCCAGGGGCGGGGGTGGGGGGGAGCCACAGGGAGAGGGAGAAGCAGGCTCCCCACTGAGCAGGGATCCTGACCCAGTGTTTGATCCCAGGATCCAGAGATCATGACCTGAGCCAAAGGCAGATGCTTAACCTTTTGAGCCACCCAGGTGCCCCTAGAATAACTAATATATTTTCTAGGTGGTTATTTTTGGCATTTTTTATGGAAAGATATCATATTCAGCAACCCTGATGAATGCTCTTATTTCATGTCAGTTTTTCTGGGTTGTTTTCAGTAAAGTAAATAATACTATCATTTGCAAATAATATACATTTATCTTTTTCCTTCAAATTTCCTTCAAATCCCTTCATATTTCACTTATGAAGACACATATGAATACCATAAATAAAATATTAGCTATCTGAATGGAATCCTACTGTTAATTAAAAACATATTTTATGTATTAAAAGTAATATATTATGATCAAGTTGGGATTATTTCAGGAATGCAAAGAGTTGGGCTTTTTTATGTAATTCACCACTCTGGAGGAAAAGAGGAGAAAATCCTATGATTACTTGGAATTAGAATGTTTGCTAGATAAAATTAACACAATCCTTAACAGTGATAAAAAGTCTCAGCAAAGTAGGTTAAAAGGGAACACCTTTCAATTAATAAAGGACATATCCAAAAAACATACTATCAAAATTCTACATGATAGAGATGTTTTAAATGCATTCCTTTAAGATCGAGAACACCACAAGGCCAGCACAACAGTGGAGGTCCTAGCCAATTCTGCAAGGAAAAAAAGTAACAAATGGGGTGCCTGGCTGGCTCAGGTGGTAGAACATGCAACCCTTGATCTCAGGGTCATGAGTTCGTACCCCCCATATTGGGGGGTAGAGATCACTTTTTTAAAAATACTATAAAAGAAATTAGATGTATGTTTATTTCTATTGGGAACTCCCAAACCATTATTCAGCCATAAAAAAGAAGAAAATCTTGCCATTTGCAACAACATGGACAGACCTAGAGGGCATTCTGCTAAGTGAAATATGTGAGAGAAAGACAAATACCATATGATTTTACTTACATGTGGAGTCTGACAAACAAAATGCACAAGCAAACAAAAACATAGAAGTAGACTCATAAATACTGAGAACAAATGGGTGGTTGCCAGAAGGTAGGGGCTGGGGAATAGGCAAAATAGGTAAAGGAGATTAACGGGGAGAAAACCTGTCGTACCGTATTCCAAAATGGTTGTACCATTTTGCACTCCCAGCAAAAATGTGTAAGAGGTAAGAGTTCAAGTTGCTTCATCTCCTCACTTACACTTAGTGTTATCAGTCTTTTTAACTTTAGCCATTCTAGTGGGTGTGAACTCACACCTCAATGCAGGTTTAATTTGCATTTCCAGTACAGTTAATGATGAAAAGCTCATCTTTTCATGAGCTTACATTTTCTTTTGTGAATTGTCTGTTGAAGTCACTTGCCCATTTTTAAATTAGTTTGTTCATATTTTTCATTATTTATTTGCAGGAGTTCTTTATATATTCTGTATAGAAGTCCTTTGTCAGATATGTAGAGTAAATGTTTTCTCCACTGTGGCTCACTTTTTCATTTTCTTAACACTTTTTTGATATGCACAGATGATAATTTTTATTAAGCCCCAAATACTATTTATTTTAGTTAGTGCTTTTGGGTACTATGTATGAAAAATTTTGTACACCAAGTGCATAAAGATGTCCCATTTCTTCCTCCAGAAGCTTCACAGTTTGGGCTTTTATGGTTAAGTATATGATCAATCTCAAATTATTTCTTGCAAATTGTGTAAGCTGTTTTCCAAACCCAATTTTTTTTCAAACCCAATTTTTAACATAGAGTTGTCTTCTCACCATTTGTTGAAATGAGTATTCTTTCCCTATTAAAATACCTAGTGTTCATTCTTATTGCCATATAGTATTCCACTTTCCTATTAAGCGTTAATAGACATATGGGTAGTTTCCAGCAGGGCTATGATGAATAGCACTGCTATGTATGTTTAGTAGATATCTTCTGGTGAACCCACATATGCATTTCTGTTGCTACTAATGGGGTTTAGGATAGGCTCTCCCAGAATGTGCCACTTTGGCATGTGGATTTTTTTTTTTTTTAAGATTTTTATTTGACAGAGAGAGAGCACAAGTAGACAGAGCGGCAGGCAGAGAGAGAGGGAGAAGCAGGCTCTCCCCTGAGCAGGGAGCCAGATGTGGGGCTCGATCCCAGGACGCTGGAATCATGACCTGAGCCGAAGGCAGCGGCTTAACCAACTGAGCCACCCAGGCGCCCCAGGCATGTGGATTATTTTGAGTTGAAAGCACTTAAGACCCTGCAAGCTCAAGAGAAATTTTTGTCCCTGCTTTTAACTACACAGAAGAATCTAAAGTGGGGAGGTCTTTCCCAGAATCAGGGTATTGTTTTGTTTTTGTTTTGTTTTGTTTTTACTATGTTAGTCACCATATAATACATCATAAGTTTTTGATGTAGTGATCCACAATTCTTTGTTTTCGTATAACACCCAGTGTTCCATGCAGTACGTGCCCTCCTTAATACCCATCACCGGACAAATCCATCACCCCATCCCCCCTTCCCTCTAAAATCCTCAGTTCGTTTCTCCCATAGTCTCTCATGGTTCGTCTCTCCCTCTGAAGTACCCCCCTTCATTTTTCCCTTCCTTCTCCTAATGGCCTCCATGCTATTCCTTATGTTCCACAAATAAATGAAACCATATGATAATTGAATTTCTCTGCTTGACTTATTTCACTTAGCATAATCTCCTCCAGTCCCATCCATGTTGATGTAAAAGTTGGGTATTCATCCATTCTGATGGCTGAGTAATATTCCATTGTATATATGGAACACATCTTCTTTATCCATTCATCTGTTGAAGGGCATCTCGGCTCTTTCCACAGTTTGGCTATAGCTGACATTGATGCTATGAGCATGGTGGTGCATATGGCCCCTTCTTTTCACTACATCTGTGTCTTTGGGGTAAATACCCAGTACGGCAATTCCTGGGTCATAGGGTAGCTCTATTTTTAATTTTCTGAGGCACCTCCACACTGTTTTCCAAAGTGGCTGTTCCAACTTGCATTCCCACCAACAGTGTAAGAGGGCTCCCCTTTCTCCAAAACCTCTCCAACATTTGTTGTTTCTTTCCCTGTCCATTTTTGCCATTCTAACTGGTATAAGGTGGTATCTCAGTGTGGTTTTGATGTGAATTTCCCTGATGGCTAATGATGATGAACATTTTTTCATGTGTCTGTTAGCCATTTGTATATCTTCTTTGGAGAAGTGTCTATTCATGCCTTCTGCCCATTTTTTGACTTGATTATTTGTTTTTTGGGTGTTGAGTTTGAGAAGTTCTTTATAGATCTTGGATACCAGCCCTTTCTCTGTAGTGTCATTTGCAAATATCTTCTCCCATTCTGTGGGTTGCCTCTTTGTTTTGTTGACTCTTTCCTTTGCTGTGCAGAAGCTTTTTATCTTGATGAAGTCCCAAAAGTTCATTTTTGCTTTTGTTTCACTAGCCTTTGGAGATGTATCTTGAAAGAAGTTGCTATGGCCGATGTCAAAGGGGTTACTGCCTATGTTCTCCTCTAGGATTTTGATGAATTCCTGTTTCACATTGAGGTCTTTCATCCATTTCCAGTTTATCTTTGTCTATGGTGTTAGAGAATGGTCAAGTTTCATTCTTCTGCATGTGGCTGTCCAATTTTCCCAGCACCATTTATTGAAGAGACTGTTTTTTCCATTGCATGTTTTTTCCTGCTTTGTCAAAGAGTATTTGGCCATAGAGTTGAGGGTCCATATCTAGGCTCTCTATCCTGTTCCATTGGTCTATATGTCTGTTTTTGTGCCAGTACCATGCTGTCTTGGTGATCACTGCTTTGTAATTTAGCTTGAAATCAGGAAACATGATGCCCCCAGCTTTGTTTTTCTTTTTTAACATTTCCTTGGTGATTCACGGTCTTTTCTGATTCCATACCAATTTTAGGATTGTTTGTTCCAGCACTTTGAAAAATGTCATTGGAATTTTGATCAGGATGGCGTTGAAGGTATAGATTGGGTAGCTCTGGGTAGCATAGACATTTTAACAATATTTATTCTTCCAATCCGTGAGAATGGAATATTTTTCCATCTTTTTGTGTCTTCTTCAATTTCTTTCATGAGTGTTTTGTAGTTCCTAGGGTATAGATCCTTTACCTCTTTGGTTAGATTTATTCCGAGGTATCTTATGGTTTTTGGTGTTATTGTAAATGGAATCATTTCTCTAATTTCTCTTTCTACCATTGCATTGTTAGAGTATAAGAAAGCAACTGATTTCCATGCATTTATTTTGTATCCTGCCACATTACTGAATTGCTGGATGAGTTCTAGTAATTTGGGGGTGGAGTCTTTTGGGTTTTCCACATAAAGTATCATGTCATCTGTGAAAAGAGAGAGTTTGACTTCTTCTTTGCCAATTTAAATACCTTTTATTTCTTTTTGTTGTCTGATTGCTGTTGCTAGGACTTCTAGTACTATGTTGAACATCAGTGGTGAGAGAGAGCATCCTTGCCATGTTCCTGATCTTCAGGGAAAGGCTCTCAGCATTTCCCCATTGAGGATGATATTCACTGTGGGTTTTTCATAGATGGATTTTATGAACTTGAGGAATGTTCCCTCTATCCCTATACTCTGGAGAGTTTGAATCAGGAAAGGATGCTGTATTTTGTCAAATGCTTTTTCTGCATCAATTGAGAGGACCATATGGTTCTTCTCCCTCCTCTTATTAATGTGTTCTATCACATTGATTGATTTGCAAATGTTGAACCACCCTTGCATCCCGGGAATAAATCCCACTTGGTCATGGTGGATGATCCTTTTAATGTATTGTTGGATCCTATTAGCTAGGATTTTGTTGAGGATTTTGAATCCATATTCATCAGGGATATAGGTCTGAAATTCTCTTTTCTGATGGGGTCTTTGCCTGCTTTGGGGATTAAGCTAATCCTGGCCTCATAGAATGAGTTTGGAAGTTTTCCTTCTGTTTCTATTTTTTTTTTTTTGAAACAACTTCAAGAGAATAGGTATTATTTCTTCCTTGAATGGTTGGTAGAATTCCCCAGGGAATCCTTCAGGCCCTGGACTCTTGTTTTTTGGGGAGGTTTTTGATCACTGCTTCAATCTCGTTACTGGTTATTGCCCTATTCAGGTTGTCCATTTCTTCCTGTTTCAGTCTTGGGAGTTTATAGGTTCCCAGGAAGGCCTCCATTTCATCCAGATTGCTCAGTTTATTGGCATATAGTTGTTGAATAATTTATAATAATTGTTTCTATTTCCTTGGTGTTAGTCGTGACCTCTCCCCTTTCATTCATAATTTTATTAATTTGGGTCCTTTCTCTTTTCTTTTGGATAAGTCTGGCCAGTGGTTTATCGATCTTATTAATTCTTTCAAAGAACCAGCTTCTAGTTTCATTGATCAGATCTACTGTGTTTCTGGTTTCTAATTCATTGATCTCTGCTCTAATCTTAATTATTTCTCTTCTAATGTGTGGCTTAAGCATCATTTGTTGCTTTTTCTCTAGTTCTTTAAGGTGTAGAGTTAGAGGGTGAATTTGGGATTTTTCTATTTTTTTGAGTGTGGCTTGGATGGCTATGTATTTCCCCCTTAGGACTGCCTTTGCAGTATCCCATAGGTTTTGGACCGATGTGTTTTCATTTTCATCGGTTTCCATGAATTGTTTAAGTTCTTCTTTGATTTCCTGGTTGACCCAAACATTCTTGAGCAGAGTGGTCTTTAGCTTCCAAGTGTTTGAATTACTGCCAAATTTTTTCTTGTGATTGAGTTTCAGTTTTAAAGCATATGGTCTGAGAATATGCAGGGAATCATCTCAATCTTTTGGTATCAATTGAGACCTGATTTGTGACCCAGTATGTGGTCTGTTCTGGGGAAAGTTCCATGTGCACTCAAGAAGAATGAGTATTCCTTTGGGTGGAATGTTCTGTATATATCTATGAGGTCCATCTGGTCCAGTGTATCATTCTTGTTTCTTTGTTGGTTTTCTGCTTAGATGATCTGTCTATTGCTGAGAGTGGAGTATTGAGGTCTCCTACAATTAACGTATTGTTATCAATATGATTCTTTATTTTGGTTAACATTTGGCTTAAGTAGATGGCTGCTTTTGTTAGATCTTCTTGTTGGATAGACCCTTTAAGAATGATATAGTGTCCTTTTGTGTCTCTAACAACAATCTTTAGTTTAAAATCTAATTTTCTGATATAAGAATTGCTACCCCAGCTTTCTTTTGAGGTCTGTTGGCATGGAAGATGGATCTCCATCCCTTCACTCTCAATCTGGATGTATCTTTAGGTTCAAAATGAGTCTCTTGTAGACAGCCTATGGATGGGTCCTTTTTATCCAATCTGCAACCCTGTGCCATTTTATGGGAGCATTTAGTTTGTTCACACTGAGTGTGATTATTGAAAGATATGATTATATCGTCATCATGTTGCCTGTGAAGTCCTTATTTCTATAGATTGTCTCCATAAATTTCTGTTGTATCACTCTTGGGGTCTTTCTCCTTTTATAGAACACCTCCCCCCCTTAATATTTCTTGCAGGGCCGGCTTAGTGGTCACATATTCTTTCAGTTTCTGCTGGTCTTGGAAGCTCTGCATCTCTCCATCCATTCTAAATGACAGCTTTGCCAGAACAAGTATTCTTGGCTGCAAGTTCTTCTCATTTAGTACCCTGAATATGTTTTGCCAGGCCTTTCTGGCTTGCCAGGTCTCTGTGGATAGGTCTGACATTATTCTGATGTTCCTCCCTCTGTACGTAAGGAATCTCTTCCCCCTAACTGCCCTTAAGATGGTTTCCTTGGTTCTAAGATTTACGAGTTTTACTATTACATGCTGGGGTCTTGGCCTGTTTTCCTTGATCTTGGGAGGGGTCCTCTCTGCCTCTAGGACATGAATATTTGTTTCATTCCCCAGATTAGGGAAGTTCTCAGCTACAATTTGCTCAAATATATCTTCTAGTCCACACTCTCTCCACCCACTAGGGATCCCAATAATTCTGATATTGGAACGTTTCATGGTGTCACTTATTTCTCTGATTCTATTTTCATGGATTCTGAGTTGTTTTTCCCTGGCCTCCTCTTTTCCCTTTTTGTCTATTAAATGGTCTTCTAGGTCACCAACTCGTTCTTCTGCCTCGCTTACCCTAGCTGTTAAGATTATCTAGATTAGATTGAATCTCATTGATAGTATTTTTAAGTTCTGCCAATTCAGCATTCATTTCTGCCCTTAGAGACTCTATGTTGCCATTAATTGATTTCTCCTTTCTAGCTGTTTTCTTCACAACTGCTAGCCTGAATTCCATCTCTGACATCTTGGTTATATCTGAATCCACTTGTAAATCTGTGGCATAAATCAGTCTCTGAGTCTTCCTCTTTTGGGGGTTCCTCTTCCTAGTCATTCTGTTGATGGGTTGTTGAGGGAATGTATAGAGTCCAAATTATTGACCACAACCCAAGCAAGATGCACCTGTTTTATAGGGACCTTAGGGTTGCTTGCCTCTTGTTCTCCCAGCCTGTCTTCTGGGGGATGGGCCTGCCACACTGTTACTCAGGCAACCCTGTTTGGGCAGAGTTGCCCTGCCCCTTGTGGTGGGGGATGGGCTCAGTGAAA
The DNA here is from genome assembly GCF_011800145.1 of Mirounga leonina. Taxonomy (NCBI): domain Eukaryota; kingdom Metazoa; phylum Chordata; class Mammalia; order Carnivora; family Phocidae; genus Mirounga; species Mirounga leonina. The sequence goes on along the minus strand of NW_023270426.1, from coordinate 917,776 downwards.
ACTGGTTTTGGGGGGATTTTGTTCTCTGGCGGCTTTCCCTGGCAGCTTTCCACGTCTCTTCTGAGAGTCAGAGCAGAAGAAACTGTTTCCAACCCTCTGCTTCAGAGCAGAGAGATTGCAGTCTGCTCTTCAGTGAGCTCTCCAGGCCACACTATCTTCATTTCTGTCTGTGCTGGTATAAACTGCAGTGTCCTGGGTTGTGCACCCTCCGCAGTGCCCCCAGTCTTCGCCTCCAGGTCAAGGTTCACCTCTACCCTTTGTGCTTCTAAAACAACAAGCCACCCCCAATTTGCAGGCACAGCCCCACCATTCTGGTTTCCCTCCAGTGGGCTGCCCTAAAGTCCTTTCCCCACTGCTATCAGTCTGCGAGTCTGTGCCCCATCCCCAGCACGGGAGGCTATCGCTCACCAGCAGTGTAGCATCCCCATGGCTGGCTCCCTCCCCCTTCCGTTTATCCTCCGATATCTGCCCATGGAATCATGGCTCCCTGCTTCATACCTCGAAACCAACTGCCTGCGATATTCTGTTTGTAGAGATCCAGATCTATCTTCTTACATCTCAGGCTGATTTCGTGTGTGTTCAGAGTGGTCTGGTAGATATCCAGCTCAATTCCAGGGACCAATTGGAATAAGGTCCCCTACTCCTCTGCCATCTTCCCCCCCCCACCCCTGGCCCAGAATCAGGGTTATTAACAGATTAATTTTATCTGAGTGACACATCTGTAGGGTAGGGCATACATCTAATTACCAAACACCTGCTCTTATCATCCTGTGAAGTGCATTCCTCTCCTCCAAAATCCCAGACCCTCCTACCCACTTCTCCTTAGTTCAGAATGACATATTTACCTCATTTTGCCTGACTATCTTTGGAATTTCCATGTCTATGTGGATTTCCCATACACATGTCTATTAAATTTGATTTTCTCCTGTTAATCTGTCTTTTGTTGATTTTATATTCTCAATGTAGTTAGGACCTTGAATGAGACAGGAGTTCTTGCTCCCTGACACGATCCAACATAACAGATACATCATAGCAGATGCATATGTCCCACTTCAGTTGATACTGACCTTTTTCTTTTTTTAAGATTTTATTTATTTATTTGAGAGAGAGAGCACAAGCCAGGGAGAGGCAGAGGGATAGGGAGAAGCAGACTTCTCACTGAGCAGGGAACCTGACTCAGGGCTCGATCCCAGGACCCTGAGATCATGACCTGAACCGAAGGCAGACACTTAACTGACTGAGACACCCAGGCACCCCGATACTGACCTTTTTAAAAAGTATTTGTACCACATTTCTGCTAATTGTTTCTCTTTGTCATTTAACAATACAGGTGGGTATATGTTTAAACATATTATCTAAGATTTATTTCTATTTAGGTGTGTTCTACATACATCATATTCGAGCCTACTGGTAAAGCTCACAAGACGAGGTCTATAACATGGTAGATTTTCACTAAAAGAATTAATGAATGACGGCGAATGTAATTTGTAAACACAGTAAACTGTTCTTATTTGTCCAATCTGAAAGTATTCATTGTGTATCTGCCTAGTGCCCACATAGAACAACACTAGTTAATGTGCAAGACCATATCCCCATCTGTTCTTATCTGTTCCCAAACCTCCTATCCCTTAATATGTGTGTATTCAACACCACAAACCTAAAGGAATACAGTCAAGACACTGTTTCCTGGCATACCAAATTTCCCATGTGCCAGAGAAGAGGCAGCTTTTACTATAAGACAAAGCAAACAAATAACAGAAACAAATATATATATATGTTATGTATTTTATATATATTATAGATATATTATTATATATTATAGATATATATTATCTATATATAGATATAGATTTTATAGATATAGATTTTTTCATTTTTAATCACATACATTTTATTATTTTAAATTTAAAAAAATCTTTAAAGTAAATATATATTTGAACATTATAATTTAACTAGCCTAATTATTTTAACATTCTTCCAAAAGAACTTTTGTAATTGATACTCTAATTTGGGTTAAATGAATCACTGCTCAGTTTTAACTTCTGAAGCGTTTTCCTAACAGGACTTTGCTCAATGATGTAAGCCACAGTTGTTATCATTCTATAGCAGATGCTATCTGTGTATGGTTTGGAGGCAGTCTTAGCCCTAATGCACATAAGATTAATAGCATTTACTGTGTTGTGTACTGGGAGTATCCGTTAAGTTACTACCCAGGAATCAGAAAGAGAAAATACAATTGATCCATTTTCCACTGAATCTGAATACCGAATCTTGTGGCTTCGATTTTCTAGGGCAGTTGCAACTTTGTTACTCTTAAGACATGAGCTAATAATAATGGTGGATGCCCATTTGGTCCTTTGTGATACGAAGTTTTCATATGTGATGATCTGCCTTTCTCATCCAGGGCCACTCCAGAGTAGACCCCACATGAATCCCTATTCTGGGATGACGAGAAGCATCCCAGAGAAGACTAGCTTCTGAGGCATTTGGTGCATGACCACAGCAAGCACGTCTGGTGCTGATTTTCTTTAAGATGCCACAGAGCCAAGATTTAAACTAATATTCTAATTACAAGCCTGGTTCCTGCCGTCTGCAGTCACTAATTCATAATTCAGAAAATCTATTCCAGCACAATAAGGCAACGCTGTGGATTCATCAAAGGTATAAATAGGTTAGCTTTTGTTTTCAATTTCATTCTTGAGCCCTCAGCCTTCTCTTCTCAGTCTACACTCTCTTCCAGCAATTGTCTCTCTTTTAATGGCTTTAGATAACATCTATACTATCGATAGGAGGATAAATCCCAAGTTCATGTATCCAGCCCAGACTTTAGCTGTCTGCTCCATGCCGATCCATTCAAATGCTTATTCCAAACTCAACACATAATAAGTGGATACAACCATCCTTCCCTTCAAGTACCTTCCTTTGTCAGTGCACCCTCTTCAGTAAATGGCACCACCATCCACTTACTTGCTCTTACCAGTATTGTGTGCCATCCTTGGCACCTCCAGTCACAAGGTCTTGTCAGGTGTGAATCCTAAACATCCCTCAGTTAATCTCATCTCCTTAGCCACTGCCATACTTCAAGGTACCATTGTTTCTCGTTGAAAATATTACAATAGACCCCTGATGGATCTACCCGCTCTTAGCAGATTCCTTCTCCACATTCTGGGTAGAGCCATCTCTTACACACAGAATGGACGATGTTTCTCTTCTACTTAAAATCTTTTACTGCATCCCATTGTTCTTGGGCGGAAGTGGAGTTCAAGATCAGAATCCGGCTCTAACCGCTCAGTAGATATGGAACTTTGAACAGGTTATTTAATCCTTCTTTTTTTTTTTTTTAAAGATTTTATTTATTTATTTGAGAGAGAGAGAGAATGAGCGACAGAGAGCATGAGAGGGAGGAGGGTCAGAGGGAGAAGCAGACTCCCTGCCAAGCAGGGAGCCCAATGCGGGACTTGATCCCGGGACTCCAGGATCATGACCTGAGCTGAAGGCAGTCGCTTAACCAACTGAGCCACCCAGGCGCCCCTAATCCTTCTGATCTATTTCCTTATCTGTAAAATGGGGGAAATAATAGCATCTAGATGGTTGGGGGGGATAAATAAGTTAAAATATATCAAGCACTCCGAACAGTGGCTGGCTCCAAAAAGTGAATGAATGAATGGGAAAGAGAGAGAGAGAACTTCTAAAAAAAGAAGATGGTTCCCAACACCTGGTGTGATCAATCTCCTATTTTTCTCTCTAGCTTCACTTTGCACTATTCTCTTCATTAGCTATGCCATCTTTTATTTAGTCCCTCAAATGTCAAGCTTTCCAGAGCTTGAGGGCCTTCCACCAAGTGTTGCCTCTCCTTGAACTGCTCTTACTGCCAATCACCATTGTCCCAACTCCTCTTTGAAGTGTCTATTTGTTCCTCAGTGAAACCTTCCAGCTTCTCACCACACACTCCATCCAACTAGGTTGGACCCCCCATTGTATGCTCTGGCTAATAGAATTCATAAAGCTACCAGGATCTGTAATATTTTACTATATTAATATAAGAAAAGGTTGTCTTCCTGCTAAAGACCTAAAAATAACCTGAAATCTGTTATCCTCAAAAATGAATATAATACAAATCATGTCAAACTGCCAGGTGGTCTGGATGACAAAGAATATATTCCTCTGTCTCAGCAATTTGTATGGGAAGAGAAATTTCTAAGCTTGAGATTTGGAGAGGTTCCACTTTCTACTGTCTACTAAAGAGCAATTCAGCAGCATTGCCCCAAACCTACACCAAAAGGGGACAAATCGATATTTACATTGTTGATTGGGGTTTGGGGGAGGAGTGACAGGTCTTTCCATTTGAATATCCCAGCCCCTGATTTATTGAGTCTATGGTAGGTTAGAATCTTACAGCATCTGCTCTTTGAGAGCCTACACTATCTCTAGCCCTCGAGGGGTGTTAAACTAAATTCCATCTGTCCACAAATGGCGTGCAAGTAGATTTTGGTGGGAAACTGCATTACTAGACCGTGTATCATCTACTGACATCTCCTTCCAGGTAATTAGTGGCTGAGTGAGGGAAGTCTTAGGACTTAGGGACATTGGGCTTGATGAATTATTACCAGTGAAAATTAATCCTGGAATTATCCCATCCTCCAATAGCTGATTTTCATCATAATGATTTCACATGTTTGGTTTTGAAAACAGATCCCCATTCCTAAAGAATTATGTTCTCTTGACTGGCCTATTCTGGTTTGTGCCTTACTCCATAGTGAGTGAATTAGACAATGAATAACAACATTAAATTATAAAGCTTTTTTTGATGCTGTACATCTTTATAAGTTCTTATTACCTACAATTTCTTAGTCTCTCTGTATTGCTTTTTTTTTTTTTTTTTTTAACAAATAGGAACACTTCTATTAAATGACAGACTTCGTGTGTGTGTGATTGAGCCAGAGAGTTGGGAGTTAAATCTTCACTTTTTGGAATGGAATTAGAAGCTGGCCACTTGACATTATGAAATGAGCATATACCATAGAATGTGAGGAGCCTGGGCCCACGTTGAGCTCTTAACCTATTGGCATCTGACCCTTTTATGAAGTCAGGTCATATATCCTTTGGAACAGGACCTACGCTTTGTTCCATGACCAAAAGTCCTGATTCTCAGAGGTGGGTGAGCTTACATGAGTAAATGTCAGAATGTTCTCTTCCCTATCCAGGAAGGGAGGCTGCCCAGTTGCTAGCAGGCTTGTATATGTTTTCCAGAGGCAGCTCCTCAGCTCTGTGGCTGGGAACAGTGGAGTAAAGGAGGAAGATGTCATGTGTACTTGCATTTAACAGTCTCTGGGAGCCTGCCTATAGACTCCTCTACTGGGCAAGCTCAATGACTTCAAGTCCCAGAGAGCCCAAGTTTGCTAAGTTGTGTAATACCTAAAGTCAATAACTTCATGGCTCAACTGAATGCATCCCCACTGGAATATGAGCTCCATGAGAGGAAGTACAATGTCTATTCAACACCATATTTCTAGAGGCTGGAACGGTATTGAGTATAGAGCAGGAAGTCAATAAATCTTTATTAGAAAAGTGTTCATTGGTTCAGTCAACAAAGAACATATGTTACAACTTACAGTGTAGATTTCGTTTTAGTGGAACTATTCACTAAGAGAGGCTGTAATCATTCAGTACAATGAAACTGACAGCCAGAGAGGTGTGCTGGTCAATCTCTCTTAGAAAAAGAACTTTCTGTTTCCCTTTAAGGGCTACAGTTTAAGCACCTTCAGGATCTGCCAGAACTTTTAACCAAGGCCATGTTCTTCCCATGGAGTCCCCAGACAGTGACATAGCAGGTTTGGCCATTTCTTTCCAATGGAAGACTCTCTCCAGCAGTCTTGGCTCTAGTGCCTCCTGCAGAGTGGTCTAAAGCCCTTGCCACTCCAAATCCTTCGTCCACTCCCCTTTCCTCTCATAGGCTTCCTAACTTCATGCAGTCTGAAACCTTCACTGTTCAACCTGGCTTCTTCCCCATTTTTATCTTTCACAGTTCACATCCCCTAATAAACCCCTTTTAATCTCAGTGTCTTCCTCCTAAAAGATCCAACTGACCAAAAAAAGGAGCCCAGGCAGAGCCTAGCAGTCTCCCTGAGGTGAGGAGACAGAGTGGATAGTTCCAGAAGGGATGCTGGTTAGAGCCTGCAGGGCAGAGTGCCAGACAGGAGTGAGCTACACAGAGAATTCTAGAAATGTGCTGAGTCTCCCTTGAGAATTCAGCTAAACCCTGATCAGTACATACACGTAAGACAACAGCCCAAGTTCAGGGACAAAACAAACCTCCTAAAAACATAAGAAGGAAGACTGTTTGCAGCTTAAAGAGGAACAGACATAATTCCTGTTCCCATCAGCCAGAGTGAAAAATCTCCTAATAGGTAGGCTCATCAGGTAGAATAACTACAAAGGTTTTATCTCAGTAGTGGGCTAATGTTTTCCCTCAACTGAAACTGCTCTTATCCTACCTAACAAAGTTTTAAAGCAAGCCCTGAAATGATCAAACTGTTTCCAAGCAACTCACCTGCATCACAGAGCAAAGCTCAAAAATATTTATTAGAACAAAAGAAGTCCCAAACACTTAACAAGGTAAAATTCACAATGTGTGGTATCTACTTAAAAATTACTGGGCATGCAAAGAAGCAGAGAAAAATAGAAGTTATCATTAGGAGAGGGGGAAAAGCACAAATAAAACCAATTCAGAAATTATAGAGATGTAGCATTAATAAACAAGGATAATTAAACATTGCTATAATGTATTCCATATGTTCTTGAGGCTAGGAGGAAAGACTGAACAAGATACAAATTGATTACAAGGGGGGGAAAAAAGATATACCATGCAAATGCTCCTGTCCTGGAAGGTTTTTATCTCTCCTTCTATTTTCAATGACAGCCTAGCTAGATATAGTATTCTTGGCTGCATATTTTTCTCATTTAGTGCTCTGAATATATCCTGCCAGTCCTTTCTGGCCTGCCAGGTCTCTGTGGATAGGTCTGCTGCCAATCTAATGTTTCTACCATTGTAGGTTACAGACCTCTTATCCTTGAGCTGCTTTCAGAATTTCTCTTTGTCTCTGAGACTCGTAAGTTTTACTATTAGATGTCGGGGTGTTGACCTATTTTTATTGATTTTGAGGTGGGTTCTCTGTGCTTCCTGGATTTTGATGCCTGTTTCCTTCCCCAAATTAGGGAAGTTCTCTGCTATAATTTGCTCCAATATACCTTCTGCCCCTCTCTCTCTGTCTTCTCCTTCTGGGACCCCAATTATTCTAATGTTGTTTTGTCTTATGGTATCACTTATCTCTCAAATTCTGCCCTCGTGATCCAGTAGTTGTTTATCTCTCTTTTTCTCAGCTTCTTTATTCTTCATCATTTGGTCTTCTATATCACTAATTCTCTCTTCTACCTCATTTATCCTAGCAGTTAGAGCCTCCATTTTTTATTGCACCTCATTAATAGCCTTTTTGATTTTGACTTGGTTAGATTTTAGTTCTTCTATTTCTCCAGAAAGGGATTCTCTAGTATCTTCTATGTTTTTTTCAAGCTCAGCTAGATCTTTATAATCATCATTCCGAACTCTAGTTCCGACATCTTACTAATGTCCATATTGATTAAGTCCCTGGCAGTTGGTACTGCCTCTTATTTTTTTTTGAGGTGAGTCTTTCCGTTTTGTCATTTTGTCCAGAGAAGAACAAATGAATGAGAGAACAAAATGCTAAAAGGGTAACAATGACCCCAGAAAAATATACACTAAACAAATCAGAAGAGACCCAAAAAGAAAGAAAAAAAAAAGAATATGATCAGGCTGGTGACTATAACAGAGCCACACACTAGATTTTTGGTGTATTTTGGTCTGTTAGAAGAAACTGCCTCCAAAAATTTTAAAGAAAGAAAAACTTATATATATACAAAAATAAGGGTAAATACAGTGAAGCGATGGAATATGACTGTAAAGATGAAAATTAAAAGACTTTAAAAAAGGAATTGATAAGATAAGATGTTGGTTGAAAAAAGAAAGAAAATAAAAAAAGAAAAAGGAGAGAATGTGATCAGGCGGGAGACTAGACCAAAGCCATACACTAGATTCAGGGTATATTTTGGTCTGTTAGAAGAAACTGTACCCCAAATTTTTAAAGAAATAAAAACTTATATATATACAAAAAATAAGGTTAAATACAATAAAGGGATAGGATATGACTGTAAAAATGAAAATTAAAAAAGATTTTTAAAAAGGAATTGATAAGATGTTGGTTGAAAAGGAAAGAAGAAAAATTCAACTAAAAAAATAGAAATAGAAAAATAAAGAAACTTTTAAAAATTAACTTTGAAAGACTAAAGCATCATGGGAAAAAAGCCATGAATTCCATGTGCTGTATTCCCCCAGCACTGGAGTTTTGCCGTTCTCATTGATCGGTAAACTTGGTCTTGGCTGGCTGTTCTTGATGATCTTCTCTTGGTCTTGGCTGGCTGTTCTTGATGATCTTCTGGGGGAGGTGCCTGTCACCGTGGTTCTCAAATGTCTTTGCTGGAGGCAGAATTGCCCTGCCCTTGCCGGGTCCTGGCTAAGTAATCTGCTCGGGTTTGTTCTCAGGAGCTTTTGTTCCCTGCAAGCTTTCTGTACAGCTTTGGAGGACAAGAGTGAAATGGCGGCCTCCCAATCTCCGCCCTGGAGAAGCTGAGAACTCATCGCCCCACTCCTCAGTGAGCCCCCAGAGAACAGCAGTCAATCACTCCCATCTCCTGCACTCCGTGCTCACCCAGCCTGTGACCGAGCATTTCTATCTCTGGCACCCGACCCCGTGTGGAGTCTCCAAACCCAGCAGATCCCTGTGGTGCACTCCCGGGCCGCTCCTCCCGGGGGAGGAAGGGGAGTCTCCCCAGATCTGCGGCTTGTTGGGTCCCTGCTGGAGGAGCACTGGCCCAACTGTGCCACGGATCATGGTTTATGGCAACCGTGAGCTGAGAGCCCACTCCTCTGCAGCTGGCTTCCCCACTCTGATACCCAGGAGCTCTGCTGCACTCAGGCACCCCTGGTCTTTCTGTGACCCCGAGGGTCCTGAGACCACACTGGCCCAGCAAGGGTTCCACCCCCCGCTTAGCCACTGGAGTGACGTCCCTCACCGGAGCAGACTTCTAAAAGTTCCAATTTTGTGCTCAGCTGCTCTATCACTTGCCAGAAGCGGCTGACGGAGCCCCCCTCCCCCACCATCTATCTTCCTGAATATTGCCTCGGATTCACTTCTCCGCACATCCTATCTTCCAGAAAGTGGTCGCTTTTCTGTTCAGAGAGTTGCTGCTATTCTTTTCTTTGATCCCCTGTTGAGTTCATAGGTGTTCAGGATTGGTTTGATCCCTATCTAGCTGAATTCCTGGAACCAGACAAAATTTAGCTCTCCTACTCCTCCACCATCTTGCTCCTCCTCATGCAAATGCTCATGAAAAGCAAGAGCATCTATCTTAAATCAGACAAAATAGATTTTTAAGCAAAAAAAACCCACAGGAAAAAAGAGGATCATTTCATTAAGAGGGCATAATAATCATAAAGATTCATGTACCTAATAATAAAGCTGCAAAATACATAAAAGAAACATAGGTAAAACTGCAAAAAGCAGATAAACCATAATATGGATAGATATTTCAACAACAATTTTGTAATAATTGATTCAAAATGTAGACAGAAAATCAGTAAAGACACAGAAACCTTGAACACTAGTAATCAGCTAGACCTAATTGACATTTGCAGAATGCAATACCCAATGACAGCAAAATGCACATTCTTTTCAAGGGCACATAGAACATTTACAAAGACAGACCATATTCTGGGCAATGAAACAACTCTCATAAAGTTATAAGGATTCAAATCATACACAGTATGTTTTCTGACAACATTGGAATTAAGTTAGAAATCAAAAACACAAAGATATTTGGGAAATCTCCAAATAATTGGAACCTAAATAACACATTTCTAAACCTACGACTTAAAGGTAAAATCAAAAGGGAAATTAGAAGTTACTCTGAACCGGATGAAAATGAAAACACAGTAATTCAAAAAAATTGATGGCACAAAAGCAGCAACTTCAATGGAAATTTACAGCACTAAACACCTATATTAGAAAAAAGAAAATTTGCTTGCCACTGCTTTCACCCATTTAGAAACCAGAAAAAAAGAGCAAGGCAAACACAAAATAAGCAGAATAAAAGAAATAATAATGATTAGAATGGAAATAAATGAAATAGAAAATAGAAAACAATAGAGAAAATCAATGATATAAAAACCTGTGTCTTTGAGAATGAAAAAATTAATAAACTCAGAAGAATTAAGGAAAGGAAAGGAAGGAAAGGAAGGGAGGGAAAGAAAAAAGAACAATCCATTCCTCACAATATAAACAAAAATTAAGTCAAAATGAATCATAGATCTAAGGTTAAAAACCCTAAAGCTATAAAAGTCATAAAAGAACACCTAGGAGAAAATCTTTGTGACCTTGGGTTAGATAAAGATCCATTTAAAAATTGATAAATCAAAAAACAAAATAAAATTGAAAAATGGAACTTAATCATATTGAGTAATTTTTGGTTTGGTTTGGTTTAGATTTTTTTATTTATTTATTTGACAGAGAGAGAAACAGTGAGAGAGGGAACACAAACAGGGGGAGTGGGAGAGGGAGAAGCAGGCTTCCCGCGGAGCTGGGAGCCCAATGCGGGGCTCGATCCCAGGACCCTGGGACCATGACCTGAGCCAAAGGCAGGCGCTTAACGACTGAGCCACCCAGGTGCCCCACTTTTGTGTTTTGAAAGATACTGTTAAGAGGAGGATAAAACAAGTCACAGACTTGAGAAAATATTTGCAAATCATATGTCTGATAAAGGAATTATAACCAAAATGTATAACAAACTCTCAAAACTTAATAATAATAAGGAAGCAACAATTAACAGGAAATAATAAGAGTAACAAATCCAATAAAAAGTAGGCAAAAGATTTGAAGAGACACCATCAAAGAAGATACATACCAAAGAAAAGCATGAAAAGATTCTTAGCATCATTAGTCTTAAGGAAATGCAAATTCAAACCACAATGAGATACCAAATCAGATCTACTAGACTCTTACAATGACTACAATTTAAAAGACTGACCATATCAAGTATTAGGATGTGGAGGAACTGAACCCTTGTACACTCCCAGTGGGGAGGTAAAACTTTTAGAGAACGATTTTGCAGTTTCTTAAAACATTAAACATAAGCAGACCACATGGCCCAGCCGTTCCACTCCTAGGCATTTACTTAAGAGAAGTGACAGCAGATGTTCACAAAAAGACTTACAAAGACTTATACCAGCCCTATCTGTAACAACCTAGCAAAACGGAAAACAACCTAGCGATTATCAACAAGTGAATGGATAGACAAATTGTGATATACCCTTATAGCACAATGCTACTCAGCAATAAAAATAATTCAGCAACAATCTAAAGTGAGAGAAAGCAGAACAGTGATTGCCTGGAGTTGGGGATTGGGAGCAAGAAGAAAAAAGAGGCCGGAAGGAGGGATTACAAAGAGCAGAAGAAACTTTGGATATGACAGAAATATTTATTATCTTAATTGAGATGATGGTTTCACAGGTGTGTACATGTCACACTTTACCAAGCTGAATAATTTAAACACGTGCGGTTGTAAATTGTATGTCAATTACCAGAAATCTGTTTGTTTTTTTAAAACAGTGTATCATCATGATCTTTCTTCTTTTTAAGGATTTTATTTATTTGTCAGAGAGAGAGAGAGCACAAGCAGGTGCAGCTGCAGGCAGAGGGAGAAGCAGGCTCCCTTGCTGAGCAAGGAGCCCAGGGCTTGATCCCAGGACCCTGGGATCATGACCTGAGCCAAAGGCAGATGCTTAACCGACTGAGCCACCCAGGTGTCCCTCATTGTGATCTTTGATTAACTACTTCCATCACAAAATGGTATAGTGTTTTTTCAAACATAGCCTAACACCATGTTTATCATTTTCTAATTAAAAATTGATCTAGTGCTGCATCAATGAGATCAGATTGGTATTAGATTCATTACTGCATGCAAGTAAAGGCAAATTAATACTGGCTTAAAAACATGGTTTTATTCTTTCTTTTTTTTTTTTTAAGATTTTATTTATTTATTTGAGAGAGAGAATGAGAGAGAGAGAGAGCACACATGAGAGGGGGGAGGGTCAGAGGGAGAAGCAGACTCCCCGCTGAGCAGGGAGCCCGATGCGGGACTCGATCCTGGGACTCCAGGATCATGACCTGAGCTGAAGGAAGTCGCCCAACCAACTGAGCCACCCAGGCGCCCCATGGTTTTATTCTTTCATTTTAAAGGTCCACAGGTGGATAGCCCAGGGCTATAGAGCACTTCCACAAACTGTAAGGGGCCCAGAATTCTATAACTTTTGCCCCTTCATGTGTTAAGGAACTCCTTAAGACCCAGCCATTATACAGTCATTCCAGAGGCAAAAAAGAGAGAGACAAAGATGAGCGGGCTTAACCCCTTAAAGACACTTCCCAGAAGTCACACAATACCTTTACCTACATCTCATTGGCCAAAACTGAGTCATGTGGCCACACCTACCTGCAAGGGATGCTGGGAAATGTAGTCTTTAAATGGCTAAATGGCCAGTTAAAATTCTCATATGCCATTAGCAATAAGGAGAGGAAAACTTGATTAAGGGGCAATTAGTAGGCTCAGGTTTCCACAGAAGATCTATAACTGAAAAAAGAGATTGTGAAATATCTCAGTCCTGAACAAATAAGCGTTTTCAATGCTGAAGATACAGCCAATTTTTACTTGTGCCTCTTTCATAGTCACTCTTCCTCTCCAGTATTTACAAGCAACAATGAAAAAAAGGAAATTAGCTTCAGTCCTGGAGATGATGTGGGTGTCAAGAAAGTGGTGCACGCATGCCAGGCTATACCCACTGGTGAGCAGTCACAGTGGGATGGCGCACACTTGAAAGCAGCCCAAGCCATACAGATCTACCATCATGTGGTGGACGCCTCCCTGTACATGGGCTCCAGCACAGCCTCTGACCAAACACTGGCTGAGCAATAAGCTGCTCATGCAGAAGGTGACTCCTAGGCAGCCAGGCTTACAAATAATATCACAAGCACGGCCAGTAGTCTGGAAGACTGTGCATTCGCCTAAGCTTGTCCTCTCAAGAGCCACCAGAGGGGAGCTCCAGGCTAAAGGTGGGCAAAACTAACACACAATAATGACACAACTCCCTGATTTGCAACAAACCACATGCACCAATAAAGGCTAAAAACCCAAAGGGCCACATAAGGGGCCTTAAACATGACTTTGGCCAAGAGTGGCTTCAGCCGAATGCTGCAGAGCCCAGCAAAAGATAAAAAACAGGGAGGAAACTCTGAGCAAGGCCATCAAAGGCTGTGCACTGTGGGGGAAAGAGACTTCAGCTGAGTCACAACCAAGTAATATGGCCAAGAAAATGGCCACCACAACACTGGGGACAGGGGATATCGGTAGCCAGGGCCACTACAGTGTCATCTAAAATGTCCCTTTTAGAACGATCACTAACAGTTGGCGAGGGGAAAGGCTGGAAGTAATGCAAGACTGGGGGCAAGGAGACGGACTTTTAATTTCTGATTAAGAAACATTGTTGAGGGGCACCTGGGTGGCTCAGTCATTAAGCGTCTGTCTTCGGCTCAGGTCATGATCCCAGGGTCCTGGGATTGAGCCCCGCATTGGGCTCCCTGCTCAGCGGGAAGCCTGCTTCTCCCTCTCCCACTCCCCCTGCTTGTGTTCCCTCTCTCGCTGTGTCTCTCTCGGTCAACTAAATAAATAAAATCTTAAAAAAAAAAAGAAAGAAAGAAACATTGATGACCTGAATAAAGGCAATGGCAGTGGATGGGGAAAATGGAAAGTGTTATAAAGACTTAAATATTACTGACCAATTGGTTAATTAGTGGGGATGGAGGGTTCAATTCAGAGAGAAGGTGGTACTGGGAATAAATCCCAGAAACGTGACAAGTGGACCCACTTGTCTGCTATAATGGCTTTTTGGCAAATGGGAGAAATTTATGGCATTTGGGACACATTCAGTCCGATATACTCCTGAGAACTTCCGATGAAAATGTACAAATGGAGTATATATCCAAGAGTCCAAAAATCATGGGCTTAAAGCTGTATGTTTGGGAGTTATCAGGATATAGAGGTTGAGAGAAGGTATGCAAGATTACATAAGAAGAACATTTAGATGCGAAGAAAAAAACATTTCTATCTCGAGTAACTCAAGACAGGACACATGGAAGAACAAGGGTTTGGGCAGAAATGACAGGCGCCATCTTGTCCTAGTTAAGTTGGAAAAGACATGGGACATGGAGGAGGAAGTGAGACTGGTCTGGAGGCCAGGCACTGTGTTCACATAAGAAGTGGGGAGGCCGGCAGGATCCAGAGAACAGACTGGCAGCTTTTATGACCAAGCCCGCCACCACCCAGCTCAACCCCTGAAAAGTCACAGGGCTCCCCAAACTTCCTTTTCCTCATATGACAAAAGAAGGTCTGGAACAAGTGATCTTTATGTTCAGCTGTAAAATTCTAATCCTCAAATTCAGCCTGCCCTTCATGACCCTTGTGCCCCTCCCCCAAATATGGCACATCTCATCTCTTACCCTTTGTCTGTTATGATATTTCTTGAGTCTAAACTGAGCTTCCCTGAAATGCCCACCCCTCACCCATCTCGTGTCATTTACAATACTTTTGGTTCCAAGTACAGAAATCCTCATGTGGGCTAGCCTGAATGGTTAAATGAATTTATCAGCTTATGTAACTACAAGATGTCGAAGGATTTCAACTTTCCTGTACCTGTTAGGGGAGTACTGACGTTCCATTTTTCTGCCTTTCTATCACTCTGTGCCCCTCCCTGGGTCAGCTTTGTCCTTAGACTTGTCTCCCTCATAGTGGACTCTACAATTCCCTGCTCCCTATCAGTACATTGTAGTACCTAGCAACTTGAAGGGAATATAGCATCAATGTCATGGAATTCAAGAAAAATGCCTGTGATTTATGCACATTCAACCTACATCTGGCATCCAACAAAATGCTTCAAGTCCAGGTTACCTGAATTAATTATGATAGAAAGGATGCAGGGTGGCACCAACCAGGTTGAACCCATCAGAGTGTATCCAGGGAGCAAGGATAGAATCAATCCCCCCAAATGACATTACTATGACCTAACAGAAACATGGGATGGATGGTGGGGGGCAATTGCAATGTCTTCTAAGTAGAATGATTGTACCTCTAGCTGTCAAGTCTTACCCATCTTTCAATCCTTCAGAGGCCACCTCTGTTCTTGTTCACAAAAAAGGTGCAGTATTTCCCACTTCTTTTCCACAGTCTCCATGTTGCTCATATTTTTAGAACCTATTTTATCCTCTATTCTCTAAGCTTCTTTAGAGCAAGAACTATATCCTATTTATCTCAGAATTTTCCAGTTCCCCAGCACAATCTAGCTCTAGTGATGCTTAATGTTTACTGAGGGGTGCCTGGCTGGCTCAGCCAGTAGAGCGTGCAACTCTTGATCTCGGGGTTGTGAGTTTGAACCTCATATTGGGTGTAGAGATTACTTTTTTTTAATCTTTATAAATAAATAAACAAATAAGTAAATGTTTACTGAACTAAATACAGGACTGTGGATAGCTAAGATATGTAACCTCTTTTTCCTTCTGTCAATTCTCGGGAGGCGTAACTCCCCCTTAGTTTATATATAGGAATACCAGAAGTACAAAAACAATAAAGTAGGTCTTTGAGCAGTAATTCTCAACATTTCAAATATGTTAACAACCTATTCCTTCTCCTTGGCTTTGTGACTCCGTAAGGTAGCAAGTGACAAGATTTTTAATTTTGGTCACTTTATTGGGGATATTCATGCCCCCCTCACTTTATTTTAAGAACTGAACTTATGGAAAGAGGGCCTACAGTGTAAATAAGCCACCTACCCTTTCCCTTTGGAACGACTAAAGATTGTCTCCTTCCTGTCTTCAAGAAAGGAGAAAGGGAAGTTGGCTTGGGGTTACCAATAATCTCAGCTCCAGTTTTAGTGGACCATGAAGGACTACTCTAACCGAAAAGACAAGACAAATGCTTTTGAAGAGAAGCATGAAGAGGGTTTGGAGGGAGAGGAGTTGTCTTGGCAAATGGAAGGGAGGATTCTGGGAAGACTAAGTAAAGTGCACCCAAGTGAAGGTTTTGTCAGGTCTTATATTTATACCAGTCCTTCCTGGACTACTATTAAGGATAAGAGTGGGGCACTCCCTGGGAGGTCCTGGTAAGCACCAAAGCCCAAACTGAATCCAGTCCCAGACCTACAACCACGGAGCCTTCCCACTGAGAACGTTCTTACAGCTACCCACAGGCCTCAGGACAATGACGTCCACTCCCTATTTCTGCCACCTGCAACAGTGCCTCAGCAACATACCTCTCAGAAGAAGCAGTGTTTCAGGCACCCACAAGCCCTGAGTCTGCTATTTAATATAATTTAATTTAATTTAAATCTATGAAGTATCACAGACACATCCCTAAAATGTCCCCAAACAGCTATAAGCCCAAAGAGAACATCAAAGAAGAGCCCTGTGCCCTCTCTTGAGGGGCTAAAGCAAGCAGGTTCAGGACCCAGAATGGAAGCTGAGGTTAGTGATACCCACAAACACTCTTTTTAAAACACGAAATCGAGGATTATCATATTTGTTTAGAGAACTTGAAAAGATGAGCTACAGCCCTGGAAAAAAACCAGAGACCCTCCAAGGGCCTGTAAAACCAGAGATTATAGGCTTTTTTAACATCACCCCTGAGACGGAGAGTAACAGATTGCCCTGGAAATACAAGGCTATGCTTTCAAATCAATAGACACTAGCTATGTCAACGTAACCTTCCAGACTTCCCTGCTTCCCAGGTCCACACGGCAGGAGCCTAGAAGTCACCACTCGATCTCTACAACAAGTAAAAAAGCTGAACAAACTGAAAACATCAACAACTCTTCTTAGATCTGTAAGAGAATTGAGGTCATGGGGCAAACAACAGCCCCCAGAATTAGACAGACAGACAGACAGGCAAATGCAAAGAACACCAACATCCCCCAGCAGAAGCCTCCATGAGAACCAGGTCCCCCGGGAGTGGGAAAACCTGAACTGTGAGTAATTGCTAGAAGCTCCCTGTGGACGCGTCTGAGAGTTAAAAACCCCAGGGGACCCAGTGAGAGGGAGGCCCCAAAGTTGTGTGGGTTTTAGCCTCTTGGAGCTCAATGTGGTTCTCACAGTGAGGATTAGAGAAAAGTCCCCTCATGCCTCCAACAGAGAGAGGAAAAGGGGGCCATGTTGAAATACCCCTGAGCATCCGGTCAGGAGAAAGTGGGTAACCCCAGCCTGACCTGCTGGAGTATTATCAGAGCCTAAGCAACCTGAAGAAGGGGAAATACACAATCCCAGCCCCCTTTATCCATCCTTTGCCACCTCAGCGGGGAGAAGAAACCAGAGAAATGCAGGTGAAGTCTGGAGTCCAGAGGTAAAGGCTCAGGGTGAAGACAGAGGCTCTCCTAGGACTATAGCCACCTCCCCTCACCCACACCTCACCACACATTACTAAAGCCGGGTTACAGCAGTCCCCTTTATCCAGTTGGTGACGTCTGGTTATCATGAAAACATTACAAGGAAGACTAAAAGGCAAAACAAAAAACAAAAAAACAGCAATCCAGTTTGAAGAGACAGAGCAGGTGTCAGATCCAGACGTGACAGGGATGTTGGAATTATCAGACGAGGAACTTAAAACAACCGTGATTACTATGCAGAGGCCTCAAATGGATAAAAGACAGCACGCAACTGACTACACCTTCCAGAATTTTCGAGAAAGTTTGAAACTGTTTGCCTTCCCTTGAGATCTATCTCTTGATCTTCACCCAAAAACAGAGTGGTACTGGTTGCCAGACTAAACTCAAGGACAGGGAATCACAGACCATCAGAGCATGGCCAACGTCAACTCTTCCCTCTCCCCTGTTTCCTATTTTGACCCTTACCCACTGCTCCAGGCCATACTCTGCAGTCAACTCCAGCACCCCTTCAGATAAAAGCTCAGGAACTCACTGCTTTGAAGTGTAAATGAGGGCTTAAAGGTGGCATGGCTCCCCAGGGTGCCTGCATCATAAAAGAGGAGGGTTCAGACAATAACCCACCTCTGAAGGTGGATTTGAGAATTTTGCTTCCAGGTTAAGGGATTTTTTTTTTTTTTTTTTTTTTTGGCTGGGTCTCTCTAAATCTCCCAAATTCAGAGGCAGCTTAGCATTTACTCTAAAGCCGGGACCCAGAGGCCTGTTTCTTTCCCAGGGATGAGAGATTTTCACTAATGTGCTCTTTTTGATGTTTCTCCAACTCAGAGTCCGGAAAAGGCTAACTCTTCTATCCCCTGGAGAGAGAAACTAGCTACCAGATCCGCTGGGGGTCCAGCTGGGGGCCTTACGACGGATGAAACTGCCTCCAGTTTAAAATTATTTATAAACGGTTCTCCTTCTTTTATTTTAATGAGTCCCCAAATGGAATCTTTCACCAGATTTCTGGAAAGTGTAAAAACTAACAAATATTGGATTTGTTTTCCTTTCCCTAATCTCCCTTCTGCCATACAAGGGCTGAGGAGCAACAAAATGACCCCCCAAAAGGCTTTTTCTGCATGGATGGCATAGGACAGCCAGGCATGACTCTTAAGCACTTGACAAACAGGGCCTCCTGTAACTTTCATGAAAATACAGGGAGTTAAGGGCTATTTTTATCCCTAAGTGACTGGTCCAAGGCTTTGCAGCGAGGGAGGGGAAGAGCGGGAAACTTTGGTGCACAGCCTCTTGAATCACTCTACGACTCCTTATTATCAAAGAAAGCCCAAAGCCTCTGGCTACCACATGAGAAAAGAGGATCTGATTAAGCATGAATAAAGGAAAACTGCTGTTTTATAGATTTCAACGTTTTTACCATAGCAATATAATTTGAGAGAGAGATGGAGCCTCAACAAAATAGAAGCTGAAATACAAGTCTCTGTCTTGATAGACTAGTTAGCATGTGATACATTCTCTGAGCCCCTATTAGGTCATCCATAAAATGACGATAGTAGCCAATATCTTAATTTGTATATAGAGTAATGGTACATGAAAGTTCTCCATAAACTGTTAAGACCCCATCTAAATGTCAGAAGCAATTATTTTTATCCATATAGATGATTGAGGGGCAAAACACAAATCGTACAATTGCAGCAACTGAGTTAAAGGCTCTTAACGAGTTAGAAAAATTAAACACTCCCCTACTTGTGTTTAAAACTGGCATCACGCAATATAAAGATGAACAATGAAATTCAGGCTGATTGTTTCAATTTTTAATTTTTCTTTCCTTGGAATTTTCTTTTATTCATCTCTTTATTCCATGCCAGCACCTCAAACGGCACTTTTTCCTGGTTTTTGAAAAATAGACCCCCCTGGTGCAAAATGCAAAGGACCCCACCAATGATGTGGCCAGGCCTGGGCTCAAGACAGGTTCTCCACTAAAACTTGAAAACATTCTCCAAGGCAGATTATTTATAAATAAACAGATTACGACTTCCCCTCCAGCAGCAAACTGCCCCATGTTCCCACACATCTCCCATGAGACACATCTACTCTTGACATCACTGATTATCAATACAGGATCATTCATTGTATGGCTTACTTGGGTTATTCAAGATTAAAGAACATATACAGAACAAATATTCTTCAGAGAAGACCCTACCCCTTTTCCTCACTTGTTAGCTTCTCCCACGTCACTCTGGATATTTTCACTAACATCTCACAAACCTCCCGACTAAAATGCTCATAAACCTTTTCCTCAAACCAACTACACTACACGCTAATGGTCTACATATTGCTTATCAGATGAATTTCTTTTTCTGCCTGTATTACCATGTCTTTGCTGTACACTGTCAGATGTATATATTTTTCTGTTGTTATCTGTCAACTTTTTTTAAAAAGCAAATGCAGCTTTATTGGACCCCTTCCATAGAATACTCAACATATTAGCTATACACAAATAGGTTATTTCCTAAAGTAAAATAAATTTTAAAATTATAAAGGGTAAGACCAGCAAGATATTTTAGAGATCATTAAGCTCAGATTTTTCCAAAGTATTTCTTTTTTTTTAAGATTTTATTTATTTATTTGAGAGAGAGAGAGAGAGCACACATGCACGAGCACTCACTCTCAAGAACACAGGGCAGGGGGGGCGCAGAGGGAGAGGGAGAAGCAGACTCCCTGCTGAGCAGGGAGCCCTACTTGGTTCATTCCCAAGACCCCAAGATCATGACCTGAGGAGAAGGCCAACACCTAACTGACTGAGCGACTCAGGTGCCCCCAAAGTATTTCTTATGGAACTATATTTCCAGGAGTAGTTAAAAGTTGCTATTTTAAAAAGAAAAAAAAGTAATAATGGAAGTTTTTTCTAGGGTCAAATAAATTTTGGCAATGCTGGATAAAACAGTATTTGGCAGATTTCTTTACTGCAGCAATTCTTAGTGTTAATGTGCTTCATGAATTTCCAAGAAAGGGATGTTTCTTGCTGCGCTGTCCAAGGAATCATTTTGAAGGAGTCTGTAGAATGTACTTTGGAGGATGATAACCTATTCTGACCCTCCCCCACCCCACACATACACACCAAGCAAAGTGATTTTCCTTGTTACAAATCTGGAAGAAAAATCATGGCCAGAGCCCACATCTCCTGACCCCCAGGCAGGGCTCCTTCCTCTATGTCATAGAAAGTCAGTACTGAGATGGGTCTGCACAATCATACTTTAATAAAATTACCCTTATCTTCCATTCATTTCTACACCTATTCCCACAATTTACCACTCCTAGAAGCCCAAACTCCTTTTCCTTTTCCTTGCCACTTCACAAATTTACCACCCTTTGTTAAAATGCTTATATAAGCCCTTGAATCCAACCACTCTTTTGGGATCTTCGTTTCTTATCTATGAAGGCCTCCCTACACATAAACATCAAAATAGTAACATCAAATAAAATTTGTACGCCTTTTCTTCTGTTAACCCATCTATTTGTTAATTTAATTAGCATGCCACAGTCACAGAAGATAAGAGGGTAGAAAAATTGTTTTCCTTCTCTACGCCAACCACAATTCCCTCTGTAAAACCACCTGTACCACATCTGTGTGTTCTCGGACCACTAAATCAGATCTAAGAAGTCAAGATATGAAGAAGAAAGAGCAAAACCAAAGAAAGAGTGCCAAATTAAAAAGGCATACTGTATATTATCTATGATTTCAAGACTTTAAGTCAAAATATGATAGGACATGAGGTTCCACTTTCAACAGATATATTAATCGCTGTAAGATTTTATTTACATACACGTATCTACAAGCCACTAACCCTGTTACAAAACTCACAATTTAGCTTCATCTCTTCACAGGGATCCACATTATCTTATTTACATGGAAATCATCCTCCCCTTCTGTGGTTTTACCAGAATGTCTCCAGGAAATTCCATTCCCAAAATTCTTTTAAACAGCCTCACAGTGTTAATTGGTACACTTGATTTCCCTCACATCTTTTTCCCTCAATAAACTGTTGATCAATCAATCAATAAGCAGAGATGTATGACTGATGAATGGATAAAGAAGATGTGATATATATATCTATACACACACACACATATATACATACAATGGAATATTACTCAGCCATCAAAAAGAATGACATAGATGCAGCTAGAGAGTATTATGCTAAACGAAATAAGTCAGTCAGAGAAAGACAAATACCATGTAATTTCACCCATATGTGGAATTTAAGAAAGAAAACAGATGAACATATGGGAAGGGGGGAAAGACCAAAAAGAGAGAAGGAAACAAACCATAAGAGACTCTTGATGATAGAGAACAAACTGAAGGATGGAGGGAGGCGGGTGGGGGATAGCTACATGGGGGATGGGCCTTAAGGAGGGCACTTGTGATGAGCACTGGGTGTTGTATGTAAGTGATCAATCACTGACTTCTACTCCAGAAACCAATACTGCACTATATGTTAACTACCTAAAATTCAAATTTAAAAAAAAATAAGCACAGATGTAGATATCTGGTGGGGTTAGGGCACTTCTAACCTTGACATAGAACCAGTTTGATTTTTCTGAAGTAAAAAAAAATTCCTTTTGCCTTTAAGACTTCTCACCTAGGTTACCCTTCCGGGGATCAAAATCTGAAAGCCCAGAAAGTAATCTCATTTATCAAACCTGTCGGGAAGGAAAGCCTTTGACATGCAGCATACCTGCATGGAGCCCAATGCAGGACTCGATCCCTTTGTGGGAGAAATGTACCTATATAACAGGGCAACCCCTTTGTTTTCCAAACATCTCCTCTCACCTTCCTGCTAATGGTCTTTCTCCCCTTTCTCCCATTTGTATCCTCAGACCACTGCCCCTCTCCTTAGCTCACCCAAGCGTTATGTTGCCTATCTTTGGAATTTCCATGTCTGTGTGAATTCCTCATATGTATGTACGTATGCTATTAAATTTTATTTTCTCGTTAATCTCACATCACTTTGATTCATACTCCAGCTAGAAGGATCTTGAAGGGCAGAGGAAATTCTTCTTCCCTGACACTAGCAAGATGTTGATATGATCATAAGCTTTTGTAGTTACAAAATTAAGATTTTTGTGTACTCCTTTTCATTTATTTATTTATTTATTTGAGAGAAAGAGAGCACAGGCGTGCGAGTCAGGAGGAGCAGAAGGGGAGGGAGAAAGAATCTGAAGCAGACTCCACGCTGAGGATGGAGCCCGATGTGGGGCTCAATCCCACGTTGGTGAGATCATGACCTGAGCCGAAATCAAGAGTCAAATGCTTAACCAACTGAGCCACCCAGCCTCCCCTGTGTACTGTCTTTCTTAAGAATGACACCCAAACCCTACAGGCCTCCAGAGCCTTTGCTATCAGAGATCAGCCCTGATGCTCCTCTCCCATTTATAGGAAACAATGGGTTTTGACTGGTTAAGGACAGGAAATTCACCCTCAAACCTCATCCAAAGTAACCACAACACAGAGACCTTGTAACACAAATGATAAGTCCACACTATTATGATGATGATGATGCTGTCAGCAAAGACCTTAACCACAAAAGGATATGTTTTGTCAATGTGAAATTAGGACAGAATTTAATGAAATAAATAGTCAAAGCTCCATCACTCCTCATTGATGCTATTGTAAGAACTGGCCTGGCCTTCTTCTAAAGGCCCTGAACATCCCTACCAGAGCAGCTTTTGTACAGAGAAGTGGGTAAAATGCTAACTTTCTGAAGTGGAAAACTTTTACATAAAGATGAGGCAAAGCAATTTATAGCACTAACTTGGGTGTTATAGAATTTAGAATCAATAAGCCTTGGGAACTCCCCAAATCTATCTATACATAAAGCATATTGATAGCTAGTTAGACACAAGAGAGAATTGAGATATATTTATACACACACTCACGCACATATGTGTGAGCTTAATTATGTCAACCCAAATTCCAGGCATACAGATGACTCCACCTAAAACAACATGCTGCCTTCCCACGTCCCACAGAACTTAAGGTAGCGAGCTAAAGACTCAAAACTCCATTCCCTCTTTATCGCCATCCTTAAAATTCTCACTTTGATATATAGAGGATCAAGAACAGAATTAGATCTATTTAAGTCGTTATTTGTTAGTCAAATGAAAAAGAAACAAACAGTAGCCAAGGCGACCCTAGGTCAATCGTGAACATCTTCAGTTTCCCGTTAAGTCATGCTTTCGGGTTACTGTGGGAGATGCTAAGGCTGCCACCCCCTAATCACAGGAAGGGGGCCATCCTGAGAGTATTTCCTTCAGAAAGCAAACAAGCATGGACTATTTTCTGTTATCTTTGCCTCTTCTAAAGGTGGGCCCAACAGAGAAGCCCTGGGGCTGGCTCAGGGGGTGGAGTGTGCAACTAGTGATCTCAGGGCTGTGAGTTTGAGCCCCACATTGGGTGTAGAGATTACTTAAATAAAAATAATACAACCCGGGCGCCTGGGTGGCTCAGTTAAGCGTCTGCCTTCGGCTCAGGTCATGATCCCAGGGTCCTGGGATCAAGTCCCACATCGGGCTCCCCGCTCTGCGGGAAGCCTGCTTCTCCCTCTCCCACTCCCTCTGCTTGTGTTCCTGCTCTCGCTATGTCTCTCTCTGTCAAATAAATAAAATTTAAAAAAATAAATAAAAATAAAAAAATAAAACAACCCTTAGGGATGCCTGGGTAGTTCAGTTGGTTGGGCATCCAACTCTTGATCTCAGGAGTTCTCAGGTCCTGATCTCAGGGTTGTGAGTTCAAGCCCTACATTGGGCTCCACGCTGGGCATGAAGCCTACTTAAAAAAAAAAAAAGAAAAAATTACCAAAAAAAAAAATATATATATATATATATTTATATATATATATAAATAAATAAAAGTGGGACAGATAGCCGTTACTTCCACTACCATTCCCCACCATTCTACCTCCTTTCTTCCCACCTGTTCTCATTTCCTTTTCCCAAAGCTAGCTTACAAGGCTTTTAGCACAGTTTTTATTCATCCAGAAAAATGTTTAATAAGCATCTTAAGCTGGTTGGCAAAGTTTTTGCCATTTTGCTTCACACATCCAAAAAAAAAAATTTTTTTTAATTCCTTTTTTGTGGGATGCCAGTGAGAGATACAAAGTTGAGTAAGACCCTGTGTGTTCTGCATCTGCCTTTCACAGGGTCCCCATCTATGTTGTAATGTTGCTATTGTGGGTTTGTCCAATCTCTACCATGTGGGGAGGCAAGTTCCTTTAGAGCAATGTGGCATCTGAGTATCCTCCCAGGCCCTTCTCAGGCAGAGAGCTTTTCATGTGGGAAGCATGCTCAGAAATTATCTAGGAAGGAGGGGGACTAATTTCTCAGCTTTCATTCTGTTAAAGAACATTCAAGAGGACTATTCCCTTCCTTTTTAGAAGACACTTCTGGTATATCCGTGGTAATATTCCAGTTTTGAAAAACCACCCATTAGAAAATCAATTCTAGGCTCTGCTCCTAACCAGCCATGTGATTTTAGGCAACTCAACCTCACTGAGGATCAATTTTCTCATAAGTAAAATGGATAATAGATTTCTTTGCTTTTTCTTTTCTTTTGGTAATGATGTATTTCTACCTCCCTGAAATACTCTAAAAAATAAGTGGGAGATAATTTATGCAAAACACAGTTTCCTTCACCTAATAAATATTCAAACAACGTTGCTCTAATTGTTATGACATAAAATGCAAAGTATAATGCCTGGTAGAAAGTTCAGTATTCTCACTGATAGGATTAACTGTATTTATCACCAGGCACTCTGGTTTGGTTTGTTTTGTTTTGTTTTGTTTTGTTTTGTTTTGTTTTGTTTTTTTCACCAGGCACTCTGTTTGACTAATAATGCATGATGCAGTCCTGTTTCAAGGTTTAGCTCTTTTGCTAGTGCGGAGTTTTCAGAAGGGTTCCAGAAGTTGGGCTTTACTGCAAACTATTTGGTCTAAAGAATATTTCCAGGATTTTGAACACTATATGGGGAAAAAAATCACACCTAATGTATACCCAGTTTTTTTCTCCTTTCCAATGAAGACTCAACAGAAGTTTCTACAGTGAACTGAAATGAGTATCGACAGAGGAGTAAAATGAATTAAGAGCATCATTAGACCATTAACTGAGAGCATCACTCAATTCAGGTGGGACCATTTGATGCATGAGGCATGCACTCAGCAGTGAGACCAAGTCCTAAGTACCGGATCTTTCACTCTTTAGTTATGTGGCCCAACACAACTTACTTGCACGACACACACACACACACACACACACACCCTATGGGGTTACTGTGATTACATTAAATACTATATGTAATCAACACAGGCGCTCAGTAAATGTCAACATTTGCTTTGGTGAGGGCAGCAGAGCATGAAGATTTACTATTAAACAGATGTTCTGCCAAAAATGGGCTGCATTCCCCCCTCATGTTTCCAGTACTTCATCAAATTCCACAAAGACACAAATTATGAACAACACATGCAACCAA
Source organism: Mirounga leonina (assembly GCF_011800145.1). Taxonomy (NCBI): domain Eukaryota; kingdom Metazoa; phylum Chordata; class Mammalia; order Carnivora; family Phocidae; genus Mirounga; species Mirounga leonina. The sequence goes on along the minus strand of NW_023270426.1, from coordinate 891,649 downwards.
CAACCTTTGAAATGAGATATAGAGCAGTAATGATTTTTCCACTCCATTTTCCCAGAATTACAGAAAGAGTAAAGGAAAAAATGAGCCTGTTGTCATTCTTCCATCCGCACTCTAAATTTGGAAGTTACATTAATTCTCTTTACATTGACTGCCACACTAATGAGTTTACCAAGTGATGTACAATGTTGACAGTAAATATTTCATCTTAGCCACTGACTAGGTTTATTAACCAAATTTTTCATGTGTTTATTTACTGATTTCATTTCTTCAATGCTTATGATGTATCTGCAAAAGGAAACTCAGACATGAATGAACCAGATTGCAACTCCCATGAGGGCAAAAACAAATCTGACAGAGTTCACAGAATAGGGACAACTACCAAGTCACATTGGAGGCAAAGAACAAAATCTTTTCTAATTGGCTGATTTGGATAAATTACATATTAAGTTCTGTACCCTTTCCAACATGGCAACTTACACACACAAACAGGAACTAAATTATGCTAGAAACTATTACCCACATGCAGTGAATCGCTCTCAGCCCTAGAACACATGAATCTTTTGCAAGACGGTCTGACTATTCAGAAAAAGATTATAAATCATTTTTATATTGTTCACGTGTGCACATGCATGTGTACATGTGTTGCAATGTTGGGTTAGGAAACATGCAAAAAATAACCTTGACCTTAGACAACCTTAATGTGATTAACTTGTCAGGGAATGCATTAGAAGAGTAAACATCTATTCACCTTTTTACCATGTTCCCAGCTTCTGGTGCCAATGAGAAGCAAACAGCTCGACTATCCTAGGGTTACTCTTATGTCTCCATCCTAGACTCACAGATTGGCTTCTGAAATTGAAAAAAAAAGGAAGGTTATCTGCTTGTCTTCTCAGAAGGTCGAAATTAGGAGGAAAGAGAATTGAATGTGAACCAAGTCACAGATCTGTTTTAGTGTCCATAGACCAGAAGATATTATAAGAAGAGAAACCTGAACAAATTTAAAAAGAAAGAAAACAAGATGGGGTACCTGGGTGGCTCAGTTGATTAAACATCTGCCTTCAGCTCGGGTCATGATCCCAGAGTTCTTGCTTCTCCCTCTGTGCCTCCCCATGCATCCCCCCTCCTCTCTCTCTCTCTCAAATAAATAAATCAATCTTAAGGAAGGAAGGAAGACAAAAGAAAGAAAAAAAAAAGAAAAGGAAAGGAAAAAAGAAGAGAAAACAAGAAGTATAGCACTTGAAATGGATTTTCTTACATTTTGCTAGTTCCAGGAATTATAAGTTGGCAGAAAGAGGGAAAATCTTCTATGTGATGGTGGGAGTCACCTGGGGGGATGGGAAGGTAGGTAGAGAAGGGGTCAGAAGGTTTGGCTGCGGGTCCCAGCTGTGTCCCTGGTGTGCTGTGTGACCCTTCACAATACATCGATGGGGCTCACGTTCCTCTTCTATAAACTCTGAAATCTGGGCCAAAGCATGCTTAAATAATCTTAGAGATGATTTCCAACGTCCATTTCACACAACGTATATGTATGTGTCTACATCTATAAATGCATCTGTTACACTTCAGCCAGGAGACTGAACGAAACTAAAAGCTGGTTAGAACTAGTGGGACCAGGGTGGAGGCGCCTGGGTGGTTCAGTTGGTTAAGCGTCTGCCTTCAGATCAGGTCATGATCCCAGGGTCCTGGGATCGAGTCCTGCATCAGGCTCCCTGCTCAGCGGGGAATCTGCTTCTCCCTCTCCCTCTGCCCTCCTTCCATGTGCTCTCTCTCTCTCTCTCTCTCTCTCTCTGTGTCAAATAAAAAAGTCAAAAATCTTTAAGAACTAGTGGGACCGGGTGGGGCCATCCAGCTGGGGTGTGGAGCTGCAGAAGAAAGTCCAGGCAGTGGAACAGGGCAGAACAGCACAGAGCCCAAAGAAGATCGCAACTATAGCTGTGATCCAAAGGTGCATTCCAAGGATCACCAAAGGAAAGCAAAGGTCACAGAAGATGCAGATGGGGGGCCATCAGGGGGACACTTCAAAGGTGAGGATTTAGCAGCCGAAGGAAGTCAGTGGGCAGGGTAGCTAGGTGAGGTACAAACACAGTAAGAAGACCCTGGTGAAGGTTGCTGTCCAGTCCACTGGTTTAACCACAGATACCTATATTAGAAAGAGAAGAGATCGTGCAAACCAGAAGCAGCAACATGTCAATGCCATGTCATCCATCCATGTTCTCACTCCCTTCCACCCTCTTTCATGATCCTTAGAAACGAGAGAGGTTTAGTTGCAACAGCAGACGGTCAGCATTGCCTCCATTCCCATTCAACTCACAAGCCCCCCCTGTCCAAGAACCAGGTCCTACAAAACCAGACAGTGGAGAGTGGAGGAGGCAGAGCCAGCATCAGAGAAGGCCCAGGCAAGAGGGACTCCATGCGCTGGCCCTGCCCCTCCTCAGGGCTAGGAGGCCATGGCCAAGGACGGGTACCAAAGCCCTATGTCCCCTTCCTCCAAGACTATGTTCCTCTTCCACTGGGTCCAGAGATCCTTCTCCCCGAACCTGCTTCCAGGGAACCTGCATAGACCTCTTCCTCAGTCTGTCCATCTAAGGGGAAACCATACCTCCAAGGATACCTCTAGACCCAAGTGGCATTCCAAGAGTGCCTTTGGAGGACAGCGCTTAGCTACACAGACTGGGTGTCCACATGCATGTGTGAGACAACCCTCCCCAACAAAAGACGGGGTTGGAGATGGGACAACACGGGGCATGGGCTAGGGGCTGGGCTCAGTGCTGGGGAGCTGGGAGCCACAGATGAATGGCCTTATCAGCCCACATTCCGGCACCTGACTCCCCAGAGTCTCACAATTCAACACTGAACCCGGCTCCTACCTTCATACCAGGGTAGAATGGTAGAACATGTTCTACTCTTTTCACAGTCAGCTTAATATATAAATTCTCACTTCTTCAACTATGGTATTAGGCCTCCATTTCTACTTCCGCCTTGGGCCCTGCAAAGGTTAGGAGGGGCCCATGCAGAGCAAAGCAAATCTATGTTGACTTTATTTATACCAACAGCAACAAAGGTGGTCATACCCAAAGAGGTTCTTAAACACACATGGATTATTTTTACATGTTTAAATAGAATCAACCCCACACTCCTTCCTTTCTTCTCTGAGTGTATTCAGATTTCCAGTGAGTTCCAGAATAATCTTTTTCTACCCCATGTGTGTTGGGAGAGGATGGCAGGGGGTGGTTAGGGTGTGATGGTTCCACAGTACCCCAAATTCTTTGACCAAATCTGGCACCTTGGCAGCATTTTTTTTTTTTTTTTGGTGATAACCATAACACTAGTTGGGTTTTATCCCCAAATGCATACAAAGAACATGACATTTCCATGTTCCATATTTTGCAAAGAACAAGACACTTATTCTATATCTATATCTGCTGGAGTTAAGTAATCTACATATTTTTCCACCATCCTTGTATCCATGGCCCTGTTGTTACCACACACCTGACTTATCTCGATGGTTGTGCAGTTATTTCTAAAATTTCAACATCCTGATCTACGTGATGGTCAGTTTTTCCCCTCATCTGTAATGCTCACAACCCTAAATTTAACTATGACCACTCCTCTGCCAGTGTTTCTGGACCTGAATGAAGCCATGTTTGGCTTTCGGAAACCACTTAGATACGCACTCAACCATGATAAAAACACACAGTCAGATTCAGGGCCCCAGTCCTAGTCCCAGCTATGTTGTCAGTCTGCTCACCAAGGAATCCCGGCCAGATCACTTCTAGTCCCTGAGTCTGAGTGTCCTTTTCTATCAGATGAAGGGGATAAAACCTCTCCACTGCAGGTAAAGTCCAAATCAAATTGGCTCAGAAAAGACAAAATGTGTGTGTGTGTTTGTGTGTGCATGCAAGCACTGGGGAGGGAGGAGGGTTCTTTCTTGCCCCCTGGAACTAGAATGTCCAGGAGTCCAAATGGCTCTAGGTACAGCTTCATCTATTACAAGGACCTGGTTTCTTCCCATTCCTTGGCTCAGCCCTTCTCCACAGTTTCATTGTCGGACTCCAACTTGGAGCAAGATGGCTGCTAGCAGCTTCAACCCAGTATTCTCCCAAGTTCAGGTCCAGGGACAAGAAGAAATCTTTCACAACACTTAAGGCAAGAGTCCTGAACCTATCCTTGAGCCAATCTGTGAGACCAGAGAGGTAGAACAAGCTAATCAGCCAGACCTGAGCTCTGCACTCACCCCTGGAGCCTGAGAGAGAGAAAGTCAACTGCCCCAAAACCACTTGGGTGGAGAGCTGGATTGGGATGGGTCCCCAAATGGAAATTCAGATGCTTTACCAAAAACAGCAAGAAATATCCCATATAGACTATGATTGCTTATGTTACTTCTGATTCCAAATTTGTATGACTCTATAAGAAATTCTTTTAAAAATGTTTAGAAATAAATGTGAAATATTTCAATTTGTTCCTTCAAATCTTACTGAAATTAATTTAGATTCTTAAGAAGAAGAAAAGTATTTTTAAATGATGTCTTTACAGATGGCCAACAGACACATGAAAAAAATGCTCAAGATCATACATCAGGGAAATGCAAATCAAAACCACAATGAGATATCACCTCACACCTATCAGAATGGCTAAAATTAAAAACACAAGAAATAGCAAATGTTGGCAAAGATGTAGAGAAGAAGGAACCCTGTGCAGTGTTGGTGGGAATGTGAATTGGCACACAGTATAGTGGTCCCTCAAAAATTAAAAGTAGAACTACCCTATGATTGGGATTCTACTACTGGGTATTTACCCAAAAGAAATGAAAACACTAATTCAAAAAGATGTATGCACCACGATGTTTATCGCAGTATGATTTACAATAGCCAAGATATGGAAGCAACCTAAGTGTCCATCCATAGATGAATGAATAAAGATACACACACACACACACACACACACACACTGGAATATTACTCAGCCATAAAAAAGGAATAAAATCTTGCCATTTGCAATGAACGTGGAGAGAGCTAGAAAGTTTAATGTTAAGCAAAATGATTCAGTTAGAGAAAGACAAATACCATATGATTTCACTCAGATGAGGGATTTAAGAAACAAAATGAACGAATGAAGAAAAAAAGAAACGAAACAGATTCTTAATTATAGAGAAGAAGCTGATGGTTAGTATCAGGGGGGAGGGGGGCGGGGGGAATGTGGGAAACAGATGATGTGGATTAAGGAGGGCACTTGTCGTGGTGAGCACTGACTAACGTATAGAGAGGCTGAATCACCATATTTTACACCAAAATATAACACAGTATGTTAATTAGAATTTGATTAGGTGCCATTTGTTTTGGGAAGAGGATAATTATAAGAAAAATCAAGAATTAAAGGAGAAAGACCAATATATTTTTTTAAATGGTCGGAACCCAAAAGAACCCATGAATTTTTGTTTGTTTGTTGCTTTTTTGCTTGCAGATACTGAACGAATGCCGAAAAGGCTGTGCTCCAGGATAATCCGGGGGAGTCAGCATTTGCTGTCTGCAGCCTGCACTCCTGCAGGATCCTGACCCACAGGGGTTCCTAGGGCTCAGGGACCCAAGAGGGCTGCAGATGAGCACTGGGACACAGTGAGTGTCCTTTGCCAAAGTCATGGCTGGAGACGTAGTCTGAGAAATACATGGACTGTGACTTCTCTGATGGACATGGACTGTCCAGACATGGATTTTGCAGCCTCCTGTCCCTTGGTTTGGCCAGACACCATTTTCCCACGGCAGCCTGGGAAGCAGCTGACAGCTGCCTGTCAGCTGACCCAAGTGACTGAAAAATAGGAGGAAGGTGGGGAGTAAAAAGCCAAGTGGCCCTTTTAAAGAAATCCACACCATTCTCCCCAGAGTTGCTAGGAAAGCTCTCAACTATCCCGGGGTATGATGCTCAGCAATGTCACGCAAACAGCGCCCTCAGTCACAGGGACAGGCTGGGCTCTCATGGAGCGTTGACTCTTCAGTCAAGGAAGGACCAGGAATCAGGGGGCTACCGTCTTGTGTCATGCTCAGCCACCAGCTCCTGGAAAGATCCAGAAAATCACTTGGCTTTGGGGCTTGGCTCCTTCCGTTCTCGAGACAGTAGGCTGCACTAAATGGGATCACTGAGCCTCTGGACTGCTGCTGGGAAGAAACAGGCTCCAGTGATGCTACAGGAACTTGAGATTTTATCTTTTTGAAAAATGCCTTGGGGCGGGGGCGCCTGGGTGGCTCAGTCAGTTGAGCGGCTGCCTTCGGCTCAGGTCGTGATCCTAGGGTCCTGGGATCGAGCCCCATGTCGGGCTCTGTGCTCAGCAGGGAGCCTGCTTCTCCCTCTCCCTCTGACTGCCTGTCTGCCTACGTGTGATCTCTCTCTCTCTAGTAAATAAATGAAATCTTTAAAAAAAAAAAAAAAAGAATGCCTTGGGGCTCCTGGGTGGCTCAGTGGGTTGGGCGACTGCCTTTGGCTGAGGTCATGATCCTGGAATCTCGGAATCAAGTCCCGCATCGGGCTCCCTGCTCAGCAGGGAGTCTGCTTCTCCCTCTGACCCTCCCCCCTCTCATGTGCTCTCTCCCTCTCTCTCTCATTCTTTCTCTCTCTCAAATAAATAAAATCTTAAAAAAAAAAAATGCTTTTACACTGGTTTTAGACCCACAAGGCTTTTTCACATGAGATATTTTTCAGAACACAAAGGCAAAAGGCACACAAGGGGAGCTGCTCAGGGTGAAGTGGGATGACAGCCACCTCAATAGCACCTCAGCAAGCTCCAGAGGGGTGTCTGAGGAGGTGAAGGTTTAGACCCAATGGAAGACCCCTCTTTCACAGATGAGAGCCCAGAAGCTGAGAAGGAGTCATTCATTGGCTTGCAGCTAGTTAGCAGAGAGCTATGTTGAAAGCCTAGGGCTCTTGACCTCTGGTGTGGCGTTCACTGCTAGACCCCAGGGCAGCACCTTTCATGAAGATTGGCAGAGTCCAGAAGGCACAGTCTGGCTCTTTAAAAGGAGCGTGGGACTTACATTCCCACAGCATGTTTCCTGGCTAACCTGAAAACCCTCCCAGCTACAATTAGAAATGCTGTATAGAATATAAGAAATATTGTTTCAAATGCAAAGTTGAGCTGACAGGGAAAAGGGAGGGTATCTGTTTGCTTGGACTGCCATTGCAAAGTACCATGGATGGGGTGGCTGAAGCAACAGAAATGTATTGTCTCCCAGTCCTGTAGTCTAGAAGTCCAAGATCAAGGTGTCAGTAGAGTTGGTTCCTTCTTGAGCTTATCCCCTTGGCTACCTTTTTCCCCTGTGTCCTCACACGGTCTTTTCTCTGTATGTCTGTGGGTCCAAATTTCCTCTTCTTCCACAGAAACCAGCCATATTGGATTAGGAATACCCTAAAGACCTTCATTTTAACTTAATTCTCTTTTTAAAGATCCTGTCCCAAAATACAATCCTATTCTAAGGATTTGGGTACTAGGACTTCAACGTATGAATTGGGGCGATGGAGAACAAAATTTAGCTCATAACTATTATTTCCTGGTTTCCAAAACTAAAGAAAGACCAGAAGCACAACTGTTAGTGTCTTTGGGCTGATGTGGCAGATGCCCTGAGTGAGGTGAAAGGGTGAATGTCTCAGCCACAAGGGGCTCTGGCCCTCCTCAGTGACAAGAGATGAGGTCTTGAGCTTGAGTAAAGCAAAGTGTTAGAAACAAGGTCTTCAAAGACCTGCACCCTCAGTAAAAAGATAGGCTTGAAATCATCTACTCAGTATCACAGGGTGGTGATAAGAAAGTCTACCTCAACCTGGAGTTTGGAATAAGGGAAGGGAAGTCTCCACAGGAAGTTGTAACCCCGAGCCTGTGACTGGTACCGGCTTAGACTTAATTTGACACTGTCCCTGTGGCCCAAGAAATTAATAATAGTCATTTTTAAAAAGAGTAATTGTATAATGATACCCTTAATTTGTCAACCCCTAGCCTAGAACACATTATGTAAGACCTTCTGAAATTTGGTAGATCTTGCTTATAAAATCATCTGGTCCTAGTGGACACTTGGGGCATATGTGTGTGTATATAGGGCATGTGTGTGTGTGTGTGTGTGTGTGTGTTTAGATTTCTAACCACAGTTTCATGATGATTGTATTTCTATTAGATGTCCTGTTCATTGTTGAGTCAAAACCAATTCTTTTGGGGCACCTGGTGGCTCAGTTTGTTAAGTGGCCAACTCCTGGTTTCAGCTCAGGTCATGATCTCAGGTTTGTGGGATTGAGCACTACATCGGGCTCCACACTTGGTGAAGAGTCTGCTTGGGATTCTCTCTCCCTCTGCATTGGCCACTCCCCCCTGCTCACTCTCTTTCTCTCTCTCTAAAATAAATAAATAAATATTTTTTAAAAAACTAATTCGGCAATTTTTACTTCCTAAATAAAATATCTACTTCATCCAAGTTTTCAAATTTGATTGAAATAGCATTATTCATATTCTACTGTGATTTTTATATCCCTGAGCCCTGAACTGTAGCATTCATTCTTATGTCCTGATTTCCATTCTTTTTAAAAAAATATATTTTTTATTTATTTATTTGACAGAGAGAGAGAGCACAAGCAGGGGGAGCGGCAGGCAGAGGGAGAGGGAGAAGCAGGCTCCCCGAGGAGCAGGGAGCCCAACCCAGGGCTCAATTCCAGGACCCTGGGACCATGACCTGAACCAAAGGCTGTCACCTAACCAACTGAGCCACCCAGGCACCCCTCTGTTCTCCATTCTCACTGGTGTTTATTTTCTCCTCATTTTTGTGGGTAATCTTGCTAGAAGTTTATCATTTTCATTAATATTTTTCAAGATTTAGCTTTTGGTTCCATTGGTGTTCTCTATTTTCTCTTTATTTTTTATTTTACCAGTTTAGGTCTTTGATTTTATGACTCCTTCCCCCACCTATAATGGGTTTACCATTTTCCTGTTTTCACATACAGGCAACACAATCTCCAATGCAACACCGAGCTACAGCATGAAAGCAACCACAAAAAACACATCGATCAATGGGCAAAACTGTGTTCCAACCAAATTTCATTTATAAAGCAGGCAATGGACTGAATTTAATAAGTACGCCATAATTTGCCAACCCTTATTCTAGACGATGGGACAAGAGGAAAATCTCTGCGACTCACTTCATGAGACTTTTCTTATCTTAATCCCCCAAATTGGGCCAGGGTAAGAAAGAAAAGGTTAATGTTACATGTGAATACAGAAGTAAATATCCTACAGAAGACATTAGCAGACTGCATACAGCAACACTGAAAAGTAATCACACAGCACAGTGAAACAGGGTTTGTCCCAGGATTTTAAGGGTCAACTAACATTAGAAAAATCTATTAATATATTCAGTAAATTTCAATCAAAATCTCAACAGATTTTTTTAAATTGAAGGATAGTTGACACACAATGTTTCATTAGTTTCAGGTGTACAACATAGTGATTCGACAAGTCTATACGTTACGGGGCACTCACAAGTGTGGCTACCATCTGTCCCCATACAACCCTCTTATGATACCATTGACTCTATTCCCTATGCTGTGCTTTTCATCCTCATGACTTATTCCTTCCATAACTAGAAGCCTGTATCTCCCACTCCCCTTCTCCCGGTTTGCCCATCCACCCCCCACTTTCCCCTTCTCTGGCCACCACCAGCTGTTCCCCTATATTTACAGGTCTCAACAGAGTTTTTCACAAAACTTGACAAACTGATCCCCAAACTCGTAGGCCAAGAATAGCCAAAATTGTTTTTAAGGAAAAGAATACATGAGCGCATTTCTTACAACTATCAATTTACTAGGAGACTATAATGTAACCAATGTATTACTTGCTCAGGGAGCCCATATACAAAAGGGAGTTGGCACATGACAGAGTAGATATAACAAATCAAACAGTGAAAAAATACACTGTTCAATAGGTGGTGGTGAAAATTTTCATAATTCATATAGTGAAACACAAAAGTAGATCTCCAATTCATGCATACACGTTAATGTCTTAAAGATAAGAAGCAAATCTCTAAAAATTGAGGCATATCTTTATGACTTCCAGATGAAAATTAATTTCTTTTTTTTTTTTAAGATTTTATTTATTTATTTGACAGAGAGAGAAAGCACAGCAGGGGGAGTGGCAGGCAGAGGGAGAAACAGGATGCGGGGCTCGATTCCGGGACCCTGAGATCATGACCTGAGCCGAAGGCAGACACACTTAGCGACTGAGCCACCCAGATGCCCTTGAAAATTAATTTCTTAAGCAGAACACAAAAAGCCAAAACTATAAGGAAAATTAGATATATGACTACATTAAAATGAACAACTTTGTCAGAAAAGGCACAACAAAGTAAAAAGGTAAGCCACAGACTGCAAGAAGACATTAATAAGACATATGCCAAATAAACATTTATGAAAAAAGGCACACAATCCAAGAGAAAACGGTAAAATGATTAAGAATTGGGAAATCACAAAAGAGAACATTCAAATGGTCAATGAATATATAAAAGAAAGATTAAGAAATTCTAGGGTGCCTAGGTGGCTCACTCAATTAAGTGTCCACCTTCAGTTCGGGTCATGATCCCAGGATCCTGGGATCAAGTCCCGCGTCAGGCTCTGTGCTCAGCAGGGAGCATGTCTCTCTCTCTCTCTCTCTCTCTGTCATAAATAAATAAAATCTTTAAAAAAAGAAATTCTATTCATTGAAAATCCATACAGCTATTAAAATGAATGAAAGTAGCAAAATGAAGCACAACTTACATCCATCAGAGTGGCAAAACATTAAAATGTCTAACAAACCTAGTAACTGATGTGTGAGAAAGAAAGTATGACATTTTCAAGAGGTCTAACTTCTAAAGTCACGCCCAAAGTGTTCTGGGGCACCTCAGAAATGGAGATTCCAAGAAAAGGGGAATTCTCCCAAAGAGTAGCAACTGGTAGACAAAGTCGACTTATTTCACCACTGTATGTAGTTTGACACAAACTACTTACCAGATCTGGAACAGCAGCTCTTTTATGCTCTGAGTGGAGTGTAAATTGGTTCAACCTCTTCGAAGAAGAATGGGATAATATCCAGGCAACTTGAAGAGAGATGTAGATGATAGACAGACAGATAGATACATGGATACATAGATACATACATAATGATGATCCACAATGACCAGAAATCTACTCCTATCATCTATCCTACAAAAATGTTCACTAATATTCACAAAGAGGTTCTTTGTTCTCATTACACATACAGTAGGAAAACTGGAAAAATCTAAATGTCAATGAACCAGACAACAGATAAACCAATTCAATTGCACAATGAAATTTTATACAGCTAATGGGGGGCTCCTGGGTGGCTCAGTCGTTAAGCGTCTGTCTTCAGCTCAGGTCATGATCCCAGGGTCCTGGGATCAAGTCCTGCATCAGGCTCCCTGCTCCGCGGGAAGCCTGCTTCTCCCTCTCCCACTCCCCCTGCTTGTGTTCCCTCTCTCGCTGTGTCTCTCTCTGTCAAATAAATAAATAAAACATTTTAAAAAAAGAAATTTTATACAGCTACTAAAATTAAAAAGAGAGTTGCATGAATCAACATGAACAGACCTCAAACACATGATGTGGGATGCAGAAGTAGCAATAGGATAGTATTCATAAATACATAAATGTGTAATAAAAGCATAAAAACATATGAAAGATAAAAAAAAGCACATCTGGGGTAGGAGGAAAATGGGGAGTAGGGGTTGGGTTTTTGATCCATTCATAATGTTTTATTTCCTACAAAGTAAAAAATAAAAGAGAATGATAAACATTTTTTTTTTTTTTGACAGAAAGAGACCCAGCAAGAGAGGGAACACAAGCAGGGGGAGCAGGAGAGGGAAAAGCAGGCTTTCCACCGAGCAGGGAGCCTGATGTGGGCTCAATCCCAGGACCCTGGGATCATGACCTGAGCCGAAGGCAGACGCTTAACGACTGAGCCACCCAGACACCCCAAGAATGAGAAACATTAAGTAAATATATCAACAGTTTGACATACTGTTTAATCTTAGTGATGGGTATATTGTATGCACATTATTTCTGTTGACTTTTTAACATGTTTGGAATACTCCATAATTTAAATTAATTTTTAAGGGAGCCTGGGACCAATAAGTGAAATTTTAATTGCGAAGTCCCTTATTGAAGGATTAGGAGGTACAAACTTCCAGTTATAAAGTAAGTAAGTCACAATGGTAAGAAGTACAGCCCAGGGAATATAGTCAATAATATTGTAATAACTCTGTATGGTGACAGATGGTGACTACACTCAGCATGATGAGCATTTCATAATGCATAGAATTGCTGAATCACTATGTTGTATACCTGAAACTGAGACAACATTGCATATCAACTATACTTCTATTAAAAATAAAGGGGGGCGCCTGGGTGGCTCAGTCATTAAGCATCTGCCTTTGAGTCAGGTCATGGTCCCAGGGTCCTGGGATCGAGTCCCGCCTCAGGCTCCCTGTTCCACAAACAGCCTGCTTCTCCTTATCCCACTCCCCCTGCTTGTGTTCCATCTCTCGCTGTTTCTCTCTGTCAAATAAATAAAATCTTTTAAAAAATAAAATAAAAAATAAAGGGACACCTGGGTGACTCAGTCGGTTAAGTGTCTGCCTTCGGCTCAGGTCATGATCTCAGGGTCCTGGGATTGAGCCCCGCATCGGGCTCCCTGCTCAGCGGGGAGTCTGCTTCTCCCTCACCCTCTGCCCCTTCCCTGCCTCTCACTTGTGCTCTCTCTCTCTCAAATAAAATCTTTAAAAAAGTAAATAGGAAATCCCTTATTGAAATTCTTATTTCCCTTTTTTTTTTTTAAGATTGTATTTATTTATTTGAGAGAGAGTGGGAGAGAGCACGAGCTGGGGGAGGGAGAGAGGAAGAGGAAGAAGCAGGCTCCCCACTGAGCAGGGGGCCCAATGTGGGGCTCAATCCCAGGACCCTGGGATCATGACCTGAGCTGAAGGCAGCTGCTTAACTGACTGAGCAACCCAGGCACCCCTCTTATTTCCCTTTTAATAAACAATTATCCCAAAGAAAAGAAAATTGGTAAAAGAGCAAAAAAAAATATAGAGGAAAGGCTTTACCAAGGATGAGCTATTCATCCCCCCCACTATGTATCTCCCTGGTAAATGACAATAATACTAAAAGAGAGATGAGGAAGAAAAGTGGAGAGGGGGGCACCAAGTACAGTTTGGGTAGTTCCTACATGGAAAGATACGCACAAGGTGAGAGTTCTCTAAGCCCATGGCCACACAGGAGAGGTGGGGGATGCTTCTGACAGAATTCTCATGTTAGCAGCTCCCCTTAAATGGCTTGCTTTTGTCCCCTCCACCACATGCATTTTAACTCATGAAGCAATGGCCAGGAATCTACCAGCCCTGGCTTCCCCAGTCTCTCCCAGGATGGAGTTCTTCACCTCTCCCTTGTCCCTGTTCAACTTCTCTGTGTTCTCACCTACCTCTCCTAGCAAATAACTTTTACTTAGTTTTATGGACAATTTATGTTTAATATTTGAGCTAAAACCCCTGTACATGATTTTAATTAATTCATAAGAGTGAATTTATGTAGATGTACAAATTAAAGGGTAGATGAATGGGTGGGTGGGTGGTTGGATGGATAGATGGATGGATGGGTGGATAGATAGGTGGGTGGGTGGATGGATGGATAGATGGGTGGGTGGGTGGACAGAGCTGATGGATAGGTTAAGGGACTCATAGAGAATAGAAGTGATAAATACAATAGAAAGACGTTAGATGCCACAGTTGACAGCTGAGTCCTCCAGTTTCTGGTTCCCAAGATGTAAAGCCAATCAATCTGGGAAGGAAGGAGTTAAAGCAGCTGGCCCATCTTCTACTTCTATCCCAGTTACTGAAAGGGAAGAAGACAGCTGACCCAGACTAATCTGCTTGTAACCGTGCTATGATCATCTTCCTGGTAGACAGGCTAACAATATTTGCTAGGAGGAGGAGAGTCCTTACTTACACAATGCTCTTAGCAGGAAGTCTTGGGATTAGGATTGTGGGAGGCAGACTAATGTTCCCCCCCAAAGACGTCCACACCCTTATGTGTGAAGATCAACTTTACTTTGCCAGGAAAGTATTCCACAATCCCTTTCTTACCTTAGGACTATATTCACACTCCCACTCTCCTCCGAAGTGTAGTCTGAAGGACGTATCACCCTGACAACCTACAAGACATCATGCTGGTTCACTACACAGACAATGTCACCCTAACTGAACTTGATGAGCAGATAGTGACAGGCGACCAAGATGCTCTAGGAAGACAGATGCATGCAGAGGATTGGCAGCAAACCTGACATCGTGGAACTGCCACATCAGGGAAGTTTTCAGGGACTCGATGGCCCAGGGCATTCCCACTAAAGTAAAATACAAATTATCATACCTTATACCTCCTACCACTAAGCAAAAGGCAGAGCATGTAGTAGGGCTCTTTGGATCTTGGAAGCAACATATGCTGGACTTTGGAAAACAAGTCCCACTTACTAATCAGATAACAAGAGGCTGCCAGTTTTCTGTGGGGTCCAATTCAGAAGAAAGGTCTGCAGCAAATCCAAGCTGTAGTTCAAGTGCTCTATTCTCTTAGGCTATATGAGCCAGCAGGCGTAACTGTATCAGAGAGCTCTGGCTGATGACGTTGCTGCAGAGTCTCTGGCAAGCCCCTGGGATTCTAGAGCAGGTGCATGCCCCAACAGCAGAGAACGACACACCTTTGGAGAAAGAGCTCCTGCAGGGCTAATAGGCCACAGTAGAAAATGCGGGTCTGATCACTGGACACCACTAACTACACGACTTGAGTGCCCACAGCCAGCTCTGTGTCGTCTGATCTACCAGGTCATAAGGCCAGCAGCATTCCACAGTACCACAGCAGGTGGTGACACATTGGAGCTCGGGCTTAAGTGGGTCCAGAGGCAAGAATAAACTATGTGAGCAAGAGACTCAGACTCTATCTCGGTTCCAGGACCTAAAATCAGTCCACACCGAGGACCTCAGAGGGATTTCTCTTTGGGTTTGTCTTTCTCGTGCTCAAGAGCAACAAAAGCTAGGTACTGAAGCAATAGAGTATTTGCCAGAAAGTGAAAGAGGTCAACATTCTTCCAGATTCTTTTGTCTGGTCTAATGAGAGTCTCCTGACTTCTACTTTTGTCCCCCAGGAGTCTATTCACATAATAGGCAGAGTGATCCTTTTAAAGTGTATCTACAGTGGGTGCCTGGGTGGCTCAGTCGGTTAAGTGTCCGACTCTTGATTTTGGCTCAGGTCATGATCTCAGGCTTGAGATCAAGACCGACATCAGGTTCTGTGCTTAGCGGGGAGTCTGCTCAAGATTCTCTCTCTCTGCCCCTTCCCCTCCACTTACGTGCTCATGCACATGTGCATTCTCCCTCTAAAAAAAGAAAAAGTGTGTATCAGATTGTGTCACCCTACTCACAAGCTTCTGACTGACCCCCATCATATTCAGAATAAAACCCCAAGTCCCTACCACCAGCCAATAAGACCTGTATCATGCGGGCCATGACTAGCTCCCCAACCCCCCTCCCTCCTTCACTCTTTCCTGGGTCACTCTGCCTTCCTGCTATTCTCTGAACATGGTGCTCCTCTTTGTCTGGATCTTGATTTCCCACCCACCCCCACCCCCGTCTTTCCATGGCTTGCTCCCTTGCTTGATTTAAATCTCTACTGACCTGTTGCTTCCTCAGTAAGGTCTGTCCTGAAACACCATCCCTATCCCCTATCCTTGTACTCTGCTTTTGCTTTCCCCACCATCACTTCTCACTACCAGACGTATATTTCATTTGTGTGCCATCTGTCTGTACTACAAGAGAAGGCAGAGAACCCTATCCATTAGCTGCTGTACCAACACTTAGAATAATACCAGTACAGTACCTGGGACATGGTACTGGCTCAGTTAACATTCACTGAATGAATGGATCCATGAATGCATGGATGGATGGATGGATGGTTGGATGGATGGATGAATGAGTGAATGAACACTGCTGGTTTGGTAGTGACATCACTAGCAAGTTCCCATCATCTTTTCCTCCAAGAAGCCCTCCTTCCAACTAACTTTTGCATTGAGCATGAAGGGACTGAAAAAATCTGATTATACATTTTGAGATTTTTTTGTCATCCCTTTTCCAAAATTAATATGCTCTTTGTGATTAACACAATTCAAAAAAAATTTAATTATCCCTCTCCCATCTCCCCCTTGCTCCCCCCACCCCCACCTCAAGATATCAATGTTAACAACTGATGTGCTTCACTCTATTCCTTTCTTCCTGAACATACCAAGATTTAGTCCTTTTTTTAAGCTTTGGTCTTCTCAGTTTTTATAAACATGGGGGATCCTATATATATATATTTACTATAATATATTTTTCTCACTTAGGGAAAACAAAACAAACCCAAATCTTAAGACACTTGCACAAGGAACATACAAATACTCGTGTTTCCGTAAATTCATTACAAGATGCTCTTCGCAAGATCTCTTGGGGGCTTCCATGCAGGGAGTGAGCACTTGACACATAGTGTATCAATAGCTAGAAATATTGGCCAGGTGAAACCCCAGCTGCCATCCATGAGAGCAGAAAGCAGGGGGCTCATTCGTGCACGCAGGCTAAGCCCAAGCTATCACAACTGTGGTGAATGGCGGCCACATCACATGCCCCTAGGGGCTGTGGGGGTCTGTTCTCCACAATTTGGCTGACCTGGCTCCTGCCTTACCAGCTGTGGATGACAGCATGTCCCGCCTGGTCGCTGATAACTAGACTCTCTGGCCAGGTTGCTCCAGCAGCGGCCGCTGCCACCACTGGACTGCTCTCCCTGGTCTCACAGACCCCTGACCCCCGGACTCAAAGCACAGATGGAAATTGGAGGAATGCATCCACATGTGGCAAATTCCATGCTCCCTTTAGCAGATTTCACAAAGGCCAGCACTTGATTCACTTGGTCTGTGGTGAGGGACTATGTGGTTTGGATATACTGGATATCCCTGATATTCAGGGCTGCTCGGGATATTTACAAAGAGATCCTGCACTTTCCTAGGCCTGGATTCAAAGACTTGCATATTTCTTCCTTGAGCTTTCTCATTACAATCACTTCCCCAATGGAAACCTCCAGCCTTCAGCCCCTGCAGGGATTGTGTAAGATTGGGCTTCAAATGGTTACTCCAAACCACTTAGACCGAAAGCTCATCTTCTATTGTTCTGTTCCTGTCATATGCTATTCACAGAGGAATGGAAAAAAATTGTAGGAATAAGGTGCATAGGCATCTGAGGATTTGTGATCCTGAGCACGCTAAATTTTGAGTATCATGGTCCTTAGACCACATTGCTAAGTCAACACAAGTTGTCTCATCTTCTCTGCCTAGGCTGGCATTTGGTAAGGATCTTCTGGTAAGTATATCCCACATCCTATGCCCACCCCCAACCTCTAGCCCACAGGTAGAAGAGTACTAGATGGTTGGGGAAAAGTCTAAACTATACTGGCATAGATTAATGAATCTGAGATTATATTGAAAAGGTCCTATCATATTGATTTCATTTGAAAGAACCCAGTCAAGACCCTTCTGTCTTTTTCATCAACCTGGCCTTATCAACCTAGAGCCAGGCTAGCACAATGGCTACCCATCAGGTATTAATTAATTATTTAATTATACCAACGGAATTCATTACTTAGGTTGTGATAGGTATGACGGAGTTCTTTATAACAATTTAAAAATGTGATAGTGACCAATAGTTACTGTTACTGAGGTAGGTCTGATTTTGTGGTAAGAAAAAAACAAAACAAAAAACAAAGTTATAGAGCCATAAATGTAGAGTGTGATCCCATTTTCGTAAAATTTGACTCCCATATCTGTTTGTGTGTAGTTGTATGTGTATACATACATGGAAAGACATCTGGATGTCTTTGTCCATGATGCCCAAAAAACTCATGCATTCATTCAACAAATATTTTTTACACCAGATATTGTTCTAGGTGTTGAGGATCATAACAGTGGACAAAGCAAACTGGTATTTTCATAGAGTTAAATTTTATAATAACAAGAAAACAAAACAAACAAACAAAAAACAAATAAAGTATACATATAATATTCCAGAGAGTGACATGTACACACTTTGGCAAAAAGTAAAGCCAAAGATACTGGAGTGTGCTCTGTGGTCACCTTGACTACAGCTAGGAACTACATTTCCCAGAATTCCTGGGAATTCCTAGGGCTTTTGGTGAGAGTTTGACCAAAAAGGAACGTGGGAGATGTTTAGGAGGCAGAAAGGAAGCAGCAGTGGTCAGTACAATCTGAAGGTCTTGGCTGTCAGAGAAAGTGAGAGACAGTTGTATACGTGCCTGGTGGCCTTCAGCTTCCAGCTTGTCTCCCTCCTACTGGTCCTGCCGACCAACAGCAGCCACAAGCCAAACCCCCCAGTGCTCGCCCACCAACCATCGCTCCCTCAGAGGTATTTGACACATTTCCCTTAGCATTTAGTCTCAACCCACTTAGATGACCATTTTACAGCATTCTCTCTTTTCTCCAACCCTCAACCCTCTTGCCTCCCTACACCCTTACTTCCAGTTACACTCAGAAATGAAAAGAACTTTCACCCATTCCCATAATCATATTAACTAGCAAAAAAAAATCACTGGCATCTAGAGACTCTGCCCTCCTTCCTATGGCAGAGACTAGCTGGAAGCTCATCAATTCTCTCTTTTGTTCGTGGAAACACAGAAGACTACACTTTCCAGCCTTCCTTGTCTTGGGGCTAGCGGCATGAATGGTAGCCAAGGAATGGGAGTGAAAGTAACACAAGCCATTTCCATACCTGGCCCTGAAAGTCCCCCTTGAGATTCTTGGCTCCATCTCCCTTGCATGGCTGGAAATAAAGGATCCCAGTATGGCAGAGCCACACCATGGCAGGAACTTCATTTCTAGAATCACCATCTAGAGGGGGACAGCCTGGAAGAGAAGCCTGACCTGCCCTGCTCTGTGATATGAAGGAGAAATAGATGAACTATTATTTTACTGCATCCAATAAGCATGACTCTAATACACCTTCTGTCTCTGTAGATGCACTGTCCACACTTCTATCAAAGGCAAATCCTCCAGCTACATGCTAGGTCCCATTTCTCTCAC
Organism: Mirounga leonina; assembly: GCF_011800145.1. Lineage (NCBI taxonomy): Eukaryota > Metazoa > Chordata > Mammalia > Carnivora > Phocidae > Mirounga > Mirounga leonina. Next base: position 872,475 of record NW_023270426.1, on the reverse strand, counting down.
CTGCTCAGGGACAAAGCGTCAAAGATTGCCCCCTCCCTGTTGCATCATCAATGTCTCCCTCTCTACTGGATCAATCCCAGCCTATAAACAGGCTGTCATGTCTCCCATCTTTACAAAAAGCAAACCGCGCTTTTATCTGGGCGATGAGACTTTTTAAAAAGATCTCTACTTTTTTGCTTTCTTTCCCCTGTATTGTTTAAATGAATGCTTTCTATAGGAGGAGGAGGAGGGGGAGGGAGAGAAAAGAAAAAGAAGAAAAAAAGAAAAAAATTCATCATCTCGGAAGAATTCTGAGGGATACAGGATATGACCATTGACTTCCACTTTCTTTCCATGCCAGACATTCCCTGGGGCTCCTCCACTCATTCCCCAGCCTGCCAGGACTCTGACTCTCAGAACCTTCTTGCTGCATAGAACATTCACAGAGAACATCAGGAAATGGAAAAGAGACACGGGCTTGTCACTTCCATTCTGATGGCTCGTATTCCTCATCCACAGTGTCAAACAGCTGACGTTCCTCACCAACTGCTCCTTCTCCTCATCCGGTGGCACACTGTCCTCATTTAACATCCTCCTTCGAAACCGGATATATATTTCCTATATATATGCTTTCTTTTTTTTTTTTTTTTTTTTACAGATTTTATTTTATTTATTTGACAGAGAGAGAGCATAAGCGGGGGGGAGCAGCATAGGGAGAGAGAGAAGCAGGCTTCCCGCCGAGCAGGAAGCCCGATGCAGGGCTCGATCCCAGGACCTGGGATCATGACCTGAGCTGAAGGCAGACGCTTAACCAACTGAGCCACCCAGGCGTCCCCCTATATATATGCTTTTATATATATTTCATGTATATATGAAATCACTTATACATATAGATTTTACATATATATGATTTCAAGTACTTTACATCTTGTTAATTTCAAATAAATTCTATTTCCCACCATCCAATTCAATGAATTCTCTCTCCTTGGGTTTAGGACCCAACACTCTGCCACATCTAGCTCTTGAAAAAAAAA
>NW_023270426.1:767109-871452 GCF_011800145.1 Mirounga leonina | reverse complement strand
CCTGCTTGTGTTCCCTCTCTTGCTATGTCTCTCTCTGTCAAATAAATAAATAAAATCTTTAAAAAAAAAAAAAAAAAGACAGACCTTGTTGCTGTAAGAAAACAAACTGACCTTAAGAGTCTTGACTCCTTTGCATTCAATGTCAGGGCACGGAGAAGGTCTCTAACTTATGATAAGGGACCAATTTAATCTTATCTAAGGCCTGTTCAGTCTAATTAATCAATTAATATGAATTGGGTTTAGCTCACTAAGTCAAAGATGCTCTTCAACCTTGCCCATTCTTATCAGAAAGGTCATTGCAAGCACACCACCTGAATACACAAAGTAATGTAGTCCAAGGTGACTGCTTCCCTTGCAAACCTCCCCACCCAAACCAGCTTCTACTCTAAATCAGAACAGACTTGATACAATTTCATTTTCCCGGTTTCCTTCTCAAACAAAAGATACACCCTTTCTTTTAAGGCCCCCCAGATTCTTATTCTGTATCCTCAGCAACACAGAAGGTCAGGACACCTTTCCCAACCTGAAGAAGCTCTGAGAAAAAGGAACGTAGGTAAGACAGTGAGATTTCACTGTGGGGTCCCCCGTAAAATAGGAAATTGGAATAAAGGGACTGCAAGGTGGCTTGAAGGGGTGTAGAGGGAGTTTGAGCGGAGTCTTATCTCAGGTGCTCTAATTCGGTTTCCTGGCTTCCTTCCATAGTCTACAGTAGGCGCATACTCGGTGACATATTCCCTTTTCTGCGAGATCTTCCCTGAAGACTAGAGGCATCCGCTCTCCTAAATACTGTTTAAGAACCTGCAATGTGGACCAAACCAAATTATTTTATCTCCTAAACCCCATCTCTTTGACGGAGTCTCCCTTCTTCCTGCTGCTGCCCCGAATCCTTACTATTTGGAGCAAAATAATGTTAGACCCTGTTAGAAATAATACAACGAAGTATTGCAGTCATGGTCCCTGATTTCCTATCTCCCTGCCAGCACCCCTGTGTGACGTCACAACAGAAACCACGCCCCCCAGGCTTAAAGAGGTTGAGGCGCACAGGAAATTTACAGGTTGATTTTCAGAGACCTGTTTCTCCCTGATGAGCTCTTGTTTCTTTCCAGACCCCACTAGCTGTCTGAGCAGAGGCCTGAACTGACACAAACGAGGATCCCTGGTAAGATTCCAGCCTATGAGCAAGCAAGGCCCTGCATTCCTTACCAGGGACAGGGAGCCCAAGATTCCATCCAGCTTACACCAGGTCTTGGAGCATGCACACAGCCTCCTCCTTGTTCTACCCGCTACCTCGTGGAGGCTGTTGGAAGGGGAGCAAATTTTGCCTCTTTTTAATGTTAAGTGTCCACGCCAAAGTGGACACGGGATGTATGTTATATAGGTGCTTGCTCAATGCTCATGTGCCATCATTCTTCCAGAGTAACTATCAATGTCCCCGCCCTTTCCCAACCCCTGTGCTTATAAAAAACTTGCTCTACTCTCAGTTGGGGTGACAGATTTGAGCCAGCCTCCTGTCTCTTCTTGTATGACCACTTTGCAATAAATCTCTTTCTCCGCGAAAGACAGTGTTTGGCTTTCCCTTGCACGCAGGCCAACGAACTCTTTCCAGTTGGGACAACCATCCTGCTCTCCAGGAAGGTAAAAAGAAGGTAGAAAGACAAAAAAATAGAACAAAAGGACCGAGATCTTTCATAGGCTCTTCTATAAAGGAAATATAGGTAGAGAGAAAAACAGATGCAAGCCTAGATCCTCCAAATTTTGCTGGAATTCCGGGGCAATATTGATAGGGAATCTCACAAGCTATAAATAACCTGAGACTTCTCCACTATCATCAGATTAGCAAATCCTGCCTTCTTCTACATAGTTTCCAGCAGCAAAAATTATTTTTGAAAGTTTTGTGGTGGCTTGAGAGAGCTGAGAGCTGGGAGGAGGGGGGCACCTCACCTCAAAGAGGACAGCCCATGGAGCTGAGGACCTAGGAGCTAGGGGAGGCAGGGTGGGTGGGAGCCATGGGGGGTGGCTGAGCTCTGGGAGTGCAGAGTGACAGAAGGGCCAGTGGGGAGCTGCAGAGAGCTACAGGGGGCCAGTCACTCAGTTCTTTCCACAGATATTTATTGAGATCCTATTATGTGCCTGTCATTATTCTAGGCATGGAGGATAGAACAGTGAACAAAGCAGACACAACCTCCCTTGGATGGAGCTGATACTCTGTTTTGGAGCAGGGGTGGAGAAAATAAAAAGATTGAGACTGAGTACATTTTAGAATCTGAGAGAAGGCAATTTTAGATGGGGTGTCCAGGGATGGCCTCCCTGAAAAAGTGTCACTTGAGATGTTAAAAAGAAAACCAGAGGCACAAAAATGGCATCACTTAAGTTAAGGCCCCAAGGCAATAAACTAAGACTTAGTACTTAGCCTGACTGCAGTTTCAGCCCCCTCCCCTGCCCCCAGGAATGTAACCTTTAACCAACCAAACTAGAATTTCCTGGTTAACAACTAGGAGGTAACCCACTGACCTACCCTTCCATTCCCCTTAGGGGAGGGCCACCCTGCCTTAAACAATGGATTTTTTGCTAATAACCGCCCCCCACCCCAACCTCACTCCCTCCACCATTCCCACCCCACCCCCACCCATCCCCTCTTATCTTCGGGGCCCCCACCCCACCCCTCACTCCCTCCGCCCCTGCCCTGGAAAACCTTTCCTTTTCTGCAGCCTCACAGAGCTCCCCTCCACTTGCTAGTTGGGATGCGGCCCAATTCATGAATCATTTATTAAAGACAATCAGATCTTCAGATTTACTCGGTTGAATTTTTTTTTTTTTTACCTATACATGTTTTTATTATGCTGCTTGCTTTAGCTATTAAGTATTAATGCAGTGTACCATTATTTTAACATACAATGTATTATTTGTTTCAGAGGTACAGATCTGTGATTCAACAGTCTTACACAATTCACAGCGCTCACCATAGCACATACCCTCCCCAGTGTCTATCACCCAGCCACCCCATCCCTCCCACCCCCCACCACTCCAGCAACCCTGTTTGTTTCCTGCGATTAAGAATTCCTCATATCAGTGAGGTCATATGATACATGTCTTTCTCTGATTGACTGACTTATTAGATCAGTTGAATTTTTTTTTCTTTTTTTAAGGGTAAAGACCAGAAGGAAGTGAGTGGGTGGGCCATGTGATGCTCCAGTCCAGGGGCACGGAGGCAGGGAAAATTAAAAGTGCAAAGGCCCTGGGGTAGGAGCATGGGCATGCACTAAGGAACAGCCCAGCAGCCAGTGTGGCTGGGACAGATCAGGAGAGCCCCAAACTGTGAGTGGCGCATGCCGGACACTAGCTGCGTCCCTGAATTCCAAACTATTTTTGCACTCATACACACCCTGCAGAGAATTCTGCTGCTGGTTCGGCTTCAGCTCCGCTGGCCCGGGAGCAGGATTTCTACAGCAGTGCATCCCTTTTCATAGAACAAATGCAATGGACTGATGTCAGGGGAGGAAAAATTCCTTTGCTCCAACTGGGGTCTTAGAAAATGATATGGACAAAAAACAGATTAACAAGAAAAAAAACACACACCGAAGTTTATTAACGTGTGCATTGCGTGAACCCCTGGAAGTATGCAGCAGAGATGAGTAAGGCTAAGGCATTGTTAGAATTTGGGCTTCTGTAGTATCTTCCATGTTTGCTGGGAAGTGACAAGACAAAGGAAAAGGGTCGTCAGCTTTCAAAGGTGGCACGCGGCGGGGAGGTAAATATATAGGGGAAACTAAGTAAAGGTTGTTTATTCTTATTTAAAGATTGTCCATCTTTGTGCTGCTTCTTCGTGGCCATATAATTTTACCAGAAGAGGAGATAAATGGCAACCCCCTCCCCCCATTTTCCAGAAGTTTCTGCTTTTAGTCAAATGAAGGAAGGCTCAGAAAGACATCTTTCTGCCTCCAGCTCCAAATCCTTATGCCAAATGGCATCTTTTGGGGTAGTATTTCTGTCCCCCAGCTGGGAATGGAACCAGCACCCCACTTCCCTGCTGCTGTACCCCTTTATCAATGCAGACTCTCACCTCTCACAGATACAGGTGCTAGGGCCCCTTGACTTGGTAAATCTTGCCAATTCAGCTTGAAGCTTAACAAGCTTACAAGGCCCGGTCCATAATGATTTATATGCTGACAACTTATTAAATGTTCCCTAGCATTTCTGTTCTTTCAACGCGAAGCTCTCCATAGATTCTTTCCCCATGCAAATTTAATCGGCTGTTAGCTCAAAGTAACAAGCATGAAGTTGTAAAAAGGTCTTTCGAAGCAAGGGAGAGGTTCCTCCAAGAAGCTGGTGGGGGTAAAAGAAACTGTTTAAAATCATCTCTGCTTTTATCCTCACTTACCAAATTAAGGGAAAGAGGAGCTTTTGGTGTGAGCAAAAATGCTACCAAAATCCTAGGTGATTGATTTTCAGTGTCAGGACAGAGACATGAAAGGGAGAGAAAATTCTTTCCTCTTTTCATGGAGAAATGGAAATTTGCCAATTACCACAGCGAGGGAAGGAAGCTGTTTTGACCAAGATCTCACAAGAGGTTGGTTACTACAACTTTGAATTCACTTATCCTATCCAACTTGTGTTTATTGAAGCTTACTGTCGAAAAGTGGCTCAAAGCAAACTCAAGTCCCCCAAAGAAATAAAGTTTTCAATCCACAGTGAAATTTCTCTGGTCCTTCCTAAATTGCCTGGGGCCAATTATGCCCAGCTTTCCTAGAATGAAAGCTTTTGGTGTAGCACCTTTATTTAGAAGGAGTCATTGATTAGAAAAGTAAAAGTGATGGAGGCCTTCTTTCCCCTCCCACACTCTTCAGGAATCCTGGTTTATAAGCTGATTGAAAACATAATATATGGACACATGGAAGTTTATAAAGCATATGCATACTAAATAATGACCTAAGACAACAGTGTAAAAGATACCACAAGATAAGCTATAAGGGTCGAATACATGACATTATGCATTCATAGGAGGGAGAGATCTTTGTGGGTTGGTACAATCGCGGAGGGGATCCAGGTGGAGGTGTGGAAGATCCAGGCGTTGTGACAAGTCCAGAAAACACAGGCAGAGCATCAAGGAGAATTGCTCTTAAAGAGGCAAGTAATGACCCCTCCCTCCAAGGGCTAGAGGAAATGCTTGGGGGGATTTGGGGTTATCACCAAGAATGGGAAAGACCCTCTGCTTTCAAGTGGGTGAATGGAGGCCAGGGGGAGTTAAATCTCCTGAGATCCAGGAAGTCCCATGCCAGGGAGGGCTGTCCTCCCAAAATTCCACCAGCACCCCTCCGCTGAGAAACATTATGGAACCAAGAAGAGATGTTCTGGAACTAAGAGCTTATGTTTTAGAAAATAACAGGCAAGCCATTAAATGTTTGGGAGCAAGCAGGTAACTCCTTCCCACCAACCTCCCAAAAAAGTATAAATCACCCAAAAAGACTCATGGAAAATTGCATGATTTTCCTCTGTGTAGGCCAATGCCAAATCACCACTCAAAGGATCCTAAGGGTTCAAGCAAACAAATGTCTCCTTAAAGCAGTGGTCTCCAAATGCCTTTTAGTTTGCACCTTTAATTAATATGTCTTAATGTATTATGGCTATTGCTTAAAAAATACGGAAAAAATTAAAAATAAGATACAAAGTAAATAGACATTTCTAACTTTCTTTTGACAACTTAATGGATTCTCTTGCCCACCCAACCTTGGAGATCACTCCCCAAAACCATTAGGCAGTCCTGATCTAAATTGCTTGGTTCTCATTATAGTTCCATTGATAATTCTATTTTTATTTTATTTGGTCACTGTGCTAACGTGGAAGAGAAAAGGGAAAACCAAAGGAACCTTTACTATCATTTTTTAAAACTAGTAAATGAAGGGCGCCTGGGTGGCTCAGTCAGTTAAGCACCTGCCTTCAGCTCAGGTCATGATCTCAGGGTCCTGGGATTGAGCCCTGCATCGGGCTCTCTGCTCAGTGGGGAGTCTGTTTCTACCTCTCACTCTTCCTCTGTTCCCTCTCTTTCTCTCTCTCTAATAAATAAATAAAATCTTTTTAAAAATAAGATAAAATAAAACTAGTAAATGAGGCCAGGAACACTCTGGGCCAAGGACCCATGGCCCCCACACCTGGGAGTACACAGTTCTACAAACTGACTGTCTTTTTTAGGGCAGGTATAGCAAAGCCCTCCCAGAGTCCTCAGGGGAGAACCAGATGATTCCCCAGCAGGGTATAATCTGGCCCCCTGCCCACATAGCCTTCCTAGGGTGTGTAGGATCAAGGGCACAATGAATATTGAGGAGGTTGTCATCCCAAGAAGCGATTCGAGATGATGGCTGGTAGGCTGAAGAGAAAGGAATTCAATGACCACACATGGATTGCCTGCCAAAAAATGGTACGAGTTCATCACACCTCTAGTCTATGGCATATTAGCATCATGAGTCCACATGATGCTCTTCTGTTGCTCTTATTCTCATAAAATCTATGTTGTTCTTATAAATGAAGTTTTATTTGACATAATGGTAAGACGCTCTTTGCTACTTCAGTCATCAACATGCTCTTACGATCCATCTATGTTGCTGTTTGTGTACCCACCACATTTTGCCTATCCACTCCTCCAGTAATTGACTTCCAAACTGCCTCCAACTCCCCACTGAAGGATATCAGAATACATCACCCCAAAAATATGCCTCTCTGACAGCAAAAATATTGTGAACTGAAGGTAATTAAGAAACAGCAAACACTGAGAAAGCTTCCCCTTTGCTTCCTAAAGGTAAGACAGTCGGCTTCCCCTGGAGGCTTAAAATCGCTTTCCTTTATCCTGTCATTTTCCTACAAATGTACTGCTTTGAGTTTTCACTGAGGTTTCTCCCACATGCCTTGCACTGCACAAGTTAAGAAACTTTTTCTCTCGTCAATCTGTCTTTTTGTTAAAGAACTGAAAACCCCATGTTACCGGTAAAGGTCAAGTTCTACTTCCCCTACGTCATCATCCCATACAACACCACGATGAACCCCCTTCTACATGTCCCCTCCACATTATAATTAAGAGTGGGGGGCGCCTGGGTGGCTCAGTTGGTTAAGCAACTGCCTTCGGCTCAGGTCATGATCCTGGAGTCCTGGGATCGAGTCCCGCATCGGGCTCCCTGCTCGGCAGGGAGTCTGCTTCTCCCTCTGGCCCTCCCCCCTCTCATGCTCTATCTCATTCTCTCTCTCAAATAAATAAATAAAATCTTTAAAAAAAAAAAAAAGAGTGGGATTCCTGCGTCATAGAATGGAACAGCTCCTATCACAACCGTAAGTGGAGAGAAGAGTGAAGGAAGGTCCTATTTTCCTAATTATTATGAACATGCTATGCAAAGTGATCAACTGTTTTTAGAAACTCCACATCCAGGAGGATGGAGAAGAGCATGCCACTATCTGCAGTGTCCAAAGAAGTGAGGAAGAGAGAGTAAGCAAAGCAGGACACAGAGAAAGGGAAAACAAAGAAGAAAAAATTATCAGAGGCACTCAAAGGGGCTGGAATAAGAGGGAAGAGGCTAGTGCTCAAAATTGCCCTTTAAACCCAGCACCTCCTACAACCCACAAAAGAAGCTCCTTGTGCTGAACCCTATGCTTTAAAGTGCCCCATTCTTGCCCTCCTCCATCCATACCCCTACCATCCATACCATCTGCAGGCTGGGCCTCCCCTTCTCTGTAACACTTGGGGTACAGGGACTCTGCAATTCCTGCTCCGGTGGTCCTAATTCCAATTCCAGGTCCTGCGTGGATCCAGCTTCCTGAAAGGCCACCACTGTGTATACCCTTGGCCCAAGAGACAGGCAAAGACAGCTATTGCAATGTGTGTGGGTAGAGCTTGGACCTACAGGCTGGCACGTCCAGCACAAGAAACTCTATTTCAGGGCAGAGTCAGCTACGGAGAGTCAAGGAGATAGACCATGGCCTTCCAGTTTCAGGTTTCTTTGAACCAACCAGTGAAGGAGAAATCTCTCCTTTCTCTCTCCTAGCTCAGTGGCAGTGAGTCTTCCTGGAAAGAATCCTGGTCTTCAGCAATGATGAAATGAAATTAATTTGAAATCTGTGCCATCCACAATTATTTGTTAGGAACTTTTGCTTTACACAGTTTTGAGCTCTTCGCTGGGAAGGTATATTTGCCAATCTAGAAGTCTATGACATATGTATTTAAGTTTGTTTATTTGATTTAGAACTTTGAAGAATTTAGACGTGTGGGGCACAGGCTTCCCTTTGCACTCTTGCCTTGGAACCCGCAAAGGGGAAATAAGAATGGCCTGCCATTCTCATCTGTGAGAAGCCAAGTGCCAGTCTGTGAGCATCTGTGATGGGCGAGCAACTGGGCTATACTTATGTCGTTTCACTTCAACATCCTAGCAATTTTCTGAGACAGAGTAGGCACCTGACCTGAGGACCAAAGAGGTCAAGATGCATAGCTAATAAGCAAGGATCTGGACCTCCAACAAAATTCCTGCCAAGCACAAAGATTTTCTTTCCACTCAGTCACACCTCAATTTAAGTCCAGCCTTGAGATGTGGATACAAATGGCAGTTTACCTGCTCTTGGGTTTTGTTTTCATTTGGAATGGGCAAATGACACCAACAACCATCTGCTAATCCCAATAGAGTGTCTGCTTGGAGAGACCCAGAGTCCAGGAGCTGTGAGCTTGTCTTTCTTTCTTACTCAAGGCTCTGCTGGGAACGGTGTGTTAGACATAGTTCCCTCCCCTCTAAGTCATAATCATCCTCTCCTTCACCAACATCCTTAAAAAGTATCCTCTTATGCAGAGAAAGGGGAACCCTCCTACACTGTTGGTAGGAATGCAAGCTGGTGTAACCACTCTGGAAAACAGTATGGAGGTTCCTCAAAAAGTTGAAAATAGAGCTACCATATGATCCAGCAATTGCACTACTGGGTATTTACCCCAAAGATACAAATGTAGGGATCCAAAGGGGCACGTGCACCCCAATGTTTATAGCAGCAATGTCCACAATAGCCAAACTGTGGAAAGAGCCTAGATGTCCATCAACAGATGATGGATAAAGAAGTTGTGGTATATATATATATATATATATATATATATATATATATATATATATATACACACACACATATACACACACAATGGAATATTATGCAGCCATCAAAAAAATGAAATCTTGCCATTTGCAATGACGTGGATGGAACTAGAGGGTATTATACTAGGTGAGATAAGTCAATCAGAGAAAGACAATTATCATATGATCTCACTGATATGAGGAATTTGAGAAACAAGACAGAGGATCATAGGGGAAGGGAGGGAAAAATGAAACAAGATGAAACCAGAGAGGGAGACAAACCATAAGAGACTCTTAATCTCAGGAAACAAACTGAGGGTTGCTGGAGTGGAGGGGTTTGGGAGGGATAGGGTGGCTGGGTGATGGGCATTGGGGAGGGTATGTGCTATGGTGAGCGCTGTGAATTGTGTAAGACTGTTGAATCACAGACCGGTACCCCTGAAACAAATAATACATTATATGTTAACAAAAAAAATTTTTTTAAAGTATCCTCTTGCTCACCTGTAGGCTTCAAGGGGATTTCACAAAAGGAGAATTTCATCTGTCCTTTGAGGTCTGCTGGACGTCAGTTGGGATGCTGTCAGCTACAGATAATGTAATAGCCTGATTCAAACTAGATGAAACAGAAAGGTAATGTACTGGCTCACATAACTGAAAAGGTGCTCAGGTAAAGCTTGATTCAGCAGCTCACTGATGACACCCTGGACCTGACCTCTTCCTATCTTGCCACTCTGCCTTCAGCATGGGTTTCCTCATCTGGCACCAGCCCCCCTTTGTGGTCTTGAGAGACACGGCGATCCATAGCTCCACGTGCTATGGGCTCTTTCCTCTTCATCTTGCCGAAAAGAAAATCATAATTGCCCTAACACTCCCACAAATTCAATCTAATTATAATAGTTTAGGTTACCTGGCCACATTTGAACTGAGGCCAGTAGAATAAAATTCACTGATTGCCTAATTGGAATCTCGAAGCTAGAGATAGACCCAGTTTTCCAGGAAACGTGTCAATACCCACATGGAAATCTGGGGTGACTGGGAAGAAACAAAGGGGCAGTCGTGGTTGGCAGCCAATGTCCATCATAGTCTGTACAGTGATAATTTTCCCTAAGATCATGACCTGAGCCAAAGGCAGACGCTTAACTGACTGAGCCACCCAGGCGCCCCCGTAGAGTGATAATTTTTCTGAAGACACATGTCTCCCAAAAAACGTTAAAAGACTTTAACCAATATACTTAACGGCTGTTTAAAAATCTCTCTCTCCAAAGAATGATGCCCTCCAAAACTCATATCCCACCCCCACCCACAAAAGGCAGCCACATTATTCTTTCTTTAACAAAGGAGAATTTAAAGATCCCTTCTAGAAAAAGATGGATGATGATAAAGGAGCCATTTCAGGAGCTGACCCAGAAAGTAATGATTAATTATATTCTTGCAGGCTGAGCTGTCCAATGTCCTGGAGGGCATCATCTTTCTTCCAGCTTCTAAGGAGGTCAAGAGAGTCTTTGCCTGTGGCAGTGAGATATGAATGGAAGGTTAGTCACTTGATCCTTCCACAGAAGCAATAATTCACTGCTTCCAAGGCAAGCTCTCCAAAGGAGCACTTTTGAGGGACTGTATAAGACCTATCCACTCAGCTGAAATGGACAGATTCTTGGACACTGTTGTAATGGGCGTCTGCTTTTACCTGAAGAATTCAGACTGGCTGCCCATCTAGACTAAATTCCCCAGACAAATGCTTCAAGGTGGACCATCATGATCTAAGAAATGATGAAGGTTTATAATCTTAAAAAGATAGCAAGACTCCAGTTGTATTTGTCCCACAACTTTAGGTTGAGATTTCAACTCCAGGTAAAATTGTAATGACACTTGGGGCGCCTGGGTGGCTCAGTCAGTTAAGCATTGATTTCTCAGGGTCCTGCGATCAAGCCCCGTATCCCCCAGATCGGGCTCCCTGCTCGGTGGGAAGTCTGCTTCTCTCTCTCTCCCTCTGCCCTTCCCCCTGCTCATGCTCTCTCTCTCTCTCAAATAAATAAAATCTTTCAAAAAATAAAATAAAATTTTAATTACCCTTGGGGTAAACGATGTTAAAAATGGTGCCTGTGAATTTAGTCTCCCTGTATCCATGCCCATTGGCTATTCCCCTCACCCCCCACCCCCCCCCCACACACACACCCACGTACACTGAGCTTGGCCATGTGACTTGCTTTGGCCAATGGAATGTTAGCAAACGTGATACAATAGAGGCTTGAAGAGTGCTTGCCTGCAAGGAACTCTTCTACCATCATGGCAAAAAGCCCAGGTAGCTTCTTGGGAGATGTGGAGTATGTAGAGTGAGATCTCTGCTGTTCCAGCTGACCCAGCTATGCCTGGCATCTGAACCAAAGCCCAACTGCATGTGTGAGCCCAGCCTTCAACATGTGGTGCAGAAATGAATTGTCCCAAGTTGAGCCCCGCCCATATTGCCAACCTACAGAATTAAAAGCAAATAAATTGTTTTGAGCCACTAAGTCTTGTTATATTGACATGTGTGCTATGATTGGTAAAACCCTCAGACCTTTGATGGGGATTAAAGAGTATACTCATGGGATGCCTGGGTGGCTCAGTCTGTTAAGTGTCTGCCTTTGGCTCAGGTCAAGATCTCAGGGTCCTGGGATCAAGCCCCACATCAGGCTCCCTGCTCAGTGGGGAGTCTGCTTCTTCCTCTCCCTCTACTCCTCCCCTGGCTTGTGTTCTCTGTCAAATAAATTTTTTAAAAAATAATAAAAAAATAAAGAGTACACTTATGATGAGCACTGAGTAATGTATAGAAGTGTTAAATCACCATATTGTACTCCTGGAAACTAATATAACACTGTATGTTAACTATAATGGTATCAAAATTAAAAACTTGAAAAAAAAACCCTCAGACCTTAAAGCACCTACACCCCCTTAGTGTACATAGTAGGTGACCAATAAATGCCTACTGAGTTTCTTAAATAAAATAATCTAATTGTGCTGGTCATCCATTTGAATCACATTAAACATATCTATAAAAAGATTTTCTCATAGAATGTCAGAAAAGATATAACATTTTACTGCAAAATTAATTTTGGTCTCCTTGTTTTATTCAGAAAAAGACATATAGGATGTCATCTTTCAGTTAGTCTAGCAAGGCTATAAAATAGGACTCCAAGAGTAAATGAAGTAATTGACCTAAAATGCTTAGTTCAGCATTCTACTATATTTTTTTACCTTTCTGACCCTTGAGATATGTTCTCACTGATGATGTGGAGAATGACTGTGAATATAATGATGATGACTGTGAACTCCCCAAGTGGAGGGGCTATTTTAGTCCATATTTTATTCATGGTACATTACTTATAATATCACGGATATATATATTTTAAGGTAGGCTCAAAGCCCAGTAGGGGGCCCGATGCAGGGCTTGAACTTACAACCCTGAGATCAAGACCCAAGCTGAAATCAAGAGTCAGATGCTTAACTGACTGAGCCATCCAGGCACCCATATCAAGGACATATTTTTTTAAATATGAGGTCTGTGGGGCTCCTGGGTGGTTAAGCGTCTGCCTTTGGTTCAGGTCATGATCCCAGGGCCCTGGGATCGAGTCCCGCATCAGGCTCCACTGAGCAAGGAGCCTGCTTCTCCCTCTGCCTCTCACCCTGGCTTGTGCTCTCTCTCTCTTTCTCGCTCACTCTCTCTCTCAAATAAATTAAATCTTTAAAAGAATTTAAAATTTTTTTAAAAAAAATATGAGGTCTGCAATGAAGAGGATAATATTAAATAACACGAGAATAGGGAAAGGGTTTTTTTTAATTCTACTTGGAATATACTGTGATTCTCCAATATGACTTACATCTTTCTTCAGTTATAAAAAATTCTTATCCCTTCTGACATTACCTCTTCTCCATTCTCTTTCTTGCATACTTTATATTGCATATCCTGTCATCTTTATGTATGAACTGCTCTTTAAAAAAAAAAATTGAGTCGACATACAATGTATGTTAGTTTCAGGTATACAATGTAGTGAATTGAAAAGTTCGTACGTTACACTGTGCTCACCTCAAGCATAGCCACCATCTGTCACCATGCAATGCTATTACAATACCATTGACTATAGTCCCTATACCGTACATTTTATTCCTGTGACTTATTTACCTATTGATTGCTCTTTCGCTCTTTCCATCTTGTCATCTCTATGTCAGACATCCTACGGATTTTCCCTTTAATGGTGTTAGTTTGACTAATTCTCTCTTCTTCTATACCTAATCCCCTCAGTAACTCATCTCTCCTGCTGTGAATTTCAAGGACTGCTTTTTTTTTTTTTTTTTTTTGCTAGGCATCTGTTTGGTACCTGTTCTCTAATCCACCTGCTCTTTTTCATACTATTTTATTCCTTCATTGTGTTTTCTACTATATTTTTTTACCTCTACACTCATACAAAATATTCACATTTTATAACATCTCTCTGATTTAAATTGTTTACATCTTTTTTTTTCCCTAAGATTTTATTTATTTGTCAGAGAGAAAGCATAAGCAGAGGGAGCAGCAGAGGAAGAGGGAGAAGCAGACTCCTTGCCAAGCAAGAAGCCCAATGTGGGACTCGATCCCAGCACCCTGGGATCATGACCTGAGCCGAAGGCAGATGCTTAGCCAACTGAGCCACCCAGGCATCCCTAAATTGTTTACATCTTTGGGGGCACCTGGGTGGCTCAGTCGGTTAAGCAGCTGGCTCTTGGTTTCAGCTCAGTTCATGATCTTAGGGTCCTGGGATGGAGCCCTGAGCTGGGAGCCTCAGCAGGGAGCCTGCTTGAGGACTCTCTCTCTCCCTCTGTCCCTCCGCATGCTAGCTCTCTCTCTCAAATAAATAAATAAATCTTTTTTTAAAAATGTGTGTGTCTTTGGATACTAATTATTTTGTTGGTTGCATCTGCTGGATCTCCCTTATGTAATTTGTCTATTTTAAACATGAGTTCATCTTCAAGGATGAATAATTATTCCTTAGGAGTCCTTGGGAGTGCTCTGGTTTATAAAATTACTAGAACAGAGGGATTTTGGCCTTGCTTATGCTTAGAGAGTAAAAGGTTTCAATGATTCTGAATCAGTTGTAATGCCTAAGTACCTAGTAGAATGCCAGGTCCTTTTTGGCTAAACTCTGGACACAACTCCCAGGCTCCATTCAAATTGCACACCTCCATAGTGATCTAACATAGACAAACGTATTCCTCCTCTCCCCCAGATCACATAACTTTTTTTTTAAGATTTTATTTATATGAGAGAGAGAGAACAAGCAGGGGGAGCTGCAGCTGCAGAGGGAGAGGGAGAAGCAGACTCCCGCTGAGCAGGGAGCTCGATGCAGGGCTCGATCTCAGGACCCTGCGATCATGACCCAAGCCAAAGGCAGACGCTTAACGACTGAGCCACCCAGGCACCCTCAGATCACATACTTTACACCTGTTGTAATTCCTAAACACACAGTCTGAATCAATTTCTACAACAATGACCCTTCCTCGCATGCTTTATTCAGTTCTCTTTTCTCCACCATCTTAATCTTTTCCCTTCATTTCCCTCCTTTTGGTAACAAGTTTATCCAAACTTCGTCTTCAGCTTTACCTCTGCAGCCTCCTCAAATTCTTCCTACTCCATCTGCATTGCAATGACTTACTAAAATTCTATTTTAGAATGAAGAAGTGAAGATATAATCAAATGACTGATCTTAAATAGGAGTGCACACAGAACACACATAGAATCTGGGAGACTTACATAATGTACTTCATGACAAGATTTATTTACAAATCTAAAACTAAGTTTTCTGAAAGAATCAAATTAATAAAATCGGTCTTCAGAACATTAGCCTTCAATCTACTTCATAGAGAGATTGCCAAAATAATGGTTCTATGGTATTCTAAATTTTAAGGGGTAGAAGAATGATAGTAGCTCCAGAAAAACTAAAAACAGTTTCCTTGTTCTAGCAAGATTCTTGTAAAAGCCGGGGGCGGGTGGGGGGAGGGCGGTGCCTGGGTGGCTCAGTTGGTTAAGCGTCTGTTTTCGGCTCAGGTCATGATCCCAGGGTCCCGGGATCAAGCCCCACATCAGGCTCCCTACTCCGGTGGGGAGCCTGTTTCTCACTCTCATTCTCCCTCAGTGCTCTCTCTCTCTCTCTCAAATAATAATAATAAAATAAATAAAATCTTTAAAAAATAAAAAATAAAAAAAGATTCCTAAAAAAAAAATTTCAGTGTCATGAAAAAAGGGGCCTAATTCTCTAAAAGGATGACAGTTGTATTTCCCATTAAGCAAACTCACTAGAAATATAATAAGCATAGTTTGTTCTGTTTGGGCAGCGAAAAAAATTTTTTTACCGAGTTTCTGAACTTAGAAGACTGATGGGCACAAAGCTCCAGGTCTGGAGGACCGCCTTGAGATTTCTCTTTACTAGACACATCCTAGAAGAAGAGAGTGAATACATGAGTGAGGGGTTGTCAGGAGCAAAGCAGAGATCTCCACGCCATGACTCACCACGTCTCAGAGGAAGAGAGATTGTGGGCAGAAACCCTACTTGTGCAATCTTAGCTACTGGGAAAGATCCAGAAAGGGAAGGATCCAGAGATGGCCAGGGATGTGTCCATTCATTTAGCACCATTTACAGAGAACCTACTGTGTGTGAGGCAGGACACACCAAGCAGGACAGCAGAAGTAAAGCTGTTTCAGATTCAGGGGCGCCTGGGTGGCTCAGTCAGTTGAACAGCTGCCTTCAGGTCATGATCCCAGGGTCCTGGGATCGAGTCCCATGTCGGGACCCCTGCTCAGCAGGGAGTTTGCTTCTCTCTCTCCCTCTGCCTCTCTGCCCCTGCTCATGCTCGCTCACTCTCTCTCTCTCCCTCATGCTCTCCCTCTCACAAATAAATAAGTAAAATCTTAAAAAAAAAAAAAAAAAGCTGTTTCGGATTGAGGCTCTACCCTCTTTGATATTCGTATCTAGTGTAAAACAAAAATGAGATCAAATGGCACACAGAAGTCCCATGTGAGTAATACTAATAAAGAGTTTAAGACACCCAGCAGATTAAGAAAACTTTTTTTTTTTTTAATTTTTAAAAACTTGATTCCGGTTAAAGGAATGAAGAAAGCATAGGTTTATCAGTGGTACTCCATCCCTCCAGGCCAGAAATTCCCCCAAAGAAGTCAAGTTTTCTTAAACGTGTTGGAAGGAGGAAGAAGGAAGCATCAGAGGAAGAACAGAAGCCTCAAATCCTTATACCCCCCATTCATACCATCAGCACAAAAAAGGGCGCTCTAAACCTTGGAAGCCATAAGGCATCCTCACCACCCCTCATGTCCCGTGACCATATTCTAGAACAAGCAGGTGCTTTGTCAAGAAAGCAGCTTGCAGGGCTGTTTCAGCAACTGCTCACATTGGGCCCTAAAATCACCAGGGTCAATTTCTTGGGTCTCACGGGAAATAAATAAAATGCCACACAGAGCTTGTAAAATTCTGCAAGATCCGATTCGATACCACCGACCTGCCGGCAACCGGCCACCCTGCTGGGACCTCAAACAACCTGCCAGCAAAACTCAGCCTTGACTCCTCCGCCGTCCAGATGTGCCCCCGCCAGACATGGCCTTAAACCTCTCAGCTTTCCTGCCTACGGAGCGAACGGCAGCAGAGCCTAGACGGTCTCTAAAATCCATCTCGTTCTGGATTTTAGGAGACTAGGAGGTTTTCCAGTAGCCAAGTATCTTCCCTTCTCTTGCTGCTCATTTGGTGACAAGTTAATTTGGGGAAAATCAGAGCTACTGAAACTCTCTTAAACAGGACGTTACCATAGATTTGCTCTTTTCTGCTTTTTCCTGGATGTGCTTAGCCCCTGCCCTGCCCTCTACTACGGGGTCAATAAGTATCATCTCTCTCCCTTAATCATCACACAGAAAGTCTCCAAATCCAAGTGCAAAATGGTGGCTCCTCAGAGGCAACGACATGCAGTTATGGGTCTGCAGCTCTGCATATTCCAAGCAAGCAATTTACAATGTCAAATAGGGAGCAGTTTCTTTGTCCTCCATAAAAAGACACCCTCTAATTCCCCCAGACAATCCGTTTGCAGATTTGCTAGTAAATCAACATAATTTGTTTTCCCTGAGCCTGTGTTCTGCTAGGGAAACCTCCTTCAGAACTGCTGAAGCTGTTGCAATTATATAAAATTATTGCATCTCGCAATGAGGAACTTCCCTATAATTGGTCATGCAAATGAAGGACAATAATACATACATAATTTAGACACAGAGGATTATCCTTGAAAAAGCAGTCTGTTGTTCTCAACTTAATTTCTCCAGTGTCCCCTCAGCTTCATAAAATCCCTAAATTCTACAATTCAGCAGATATTAGCAGGGAAACACGCTCTGCTTGGGTGAAATATATTCGAATATTGAGGATATAACGTATGTCAAGTATTTGCAGTATTTGAACGCAAATACGCTATCACTGTGACGTCTGTCACTGCAGAATGGAGAATAATTAGGCTTCGTTTCAAAGCAGCTGACTTTTTTTCCCCAAAAGTGTAACAGAAAGCCCCCAGGCAAGTCAATAGTATCTAATTCCGCACACCTGGTGCCACCAAAGAAAATGGATCAGAGCCCATGGAGGAGCCCTTTGTAATGCACTTTCCCGGAGAGAGCTGCCCCAAGACAAGGAAAGATTCACCCTTCCTTGTACCATGTTTGTTTATAGCTCTGGATATGGCTTTCATCAAAGAATGTCCTTGATATTCAAAAAGGCAGTTTATTCTGGGGGCAAGAAGTCTGGATCCTGGCATAGCCTTTTGATTAACTAGCTCTGTGATCACTATCAAGTCAACTCGCTTTCATACCCCATCTCCTCAAGTACAGAATGAACGAATTGAATTACATAATCCCTGTGCTCTCCCTTCGCTATAAAATATCATGAATCTACCTATGATAAATGTTTGCTATCACACAAAGGGTCGCTAAGGGGTTACAGTAGGAAGGTGGCCTTATGACTAACAGGTCGGGCACGGGATCCCAGTTACGGTATTAGCTGTATGAATCTATATACAAGGGATCTCTCCAAACCTTAGCTTCTTCATCTAAGAAATGAATTTGTGGGAGAATTAGGTGTTCACTTGATATACAGTTCCCATTAAAAATCTGAGCCCACACCCTGGAATAATTAAAGCAACCCTAGGCAAAATTATGCAATGAGTCAAGATTACCTAGAGCCCCTTCTCCCTGCATTTTTCATTTCTCTTTAAGTTTACACTCTGGCCTTCATGCTGCTTCCTTCTTGCAAACATGATTACCAAGCCTCACGGAAGTTAGGGGGATACAATGTATGAGCAGCATTTTTTTTATTTGAGTGCTGTTGACATACAATGTTACATTAGTCTTGGGTGTACAACATGGGTCAACATCTCTGTACCTTATGCTATGTCTGAACAGTATTTATATGCAACGTAGTACAGAAGCTAATTGCACAATATCTAGATTCTGACAGATCTGGGTTCAAATCCCAACTTCATCCTTGACTAGTCACGTCTCCCTGGGAAAGTTAGTTAATATCCCAAATGTCAATTTCTCCATTTGTAAAAAATGAGGATAATTATATCTACCCGTATACATTTGATGTAAGGACTAATGATGTTGACATTCATCAATATCATCGCGATAATGACAGTGATGTACATGACACAATATTATGTTAGATACTAACAAGCATCTGATAAAACAATGGTGCTGGTTATATTTATTCTTTCCTGATAATGGCTCAAGTTCAGCCTGTAAATAAAATACAAACTTTCTATCTTTACACAGGAACTTGAACCACACTTCCCCTCTCCTGCCTAATTGATTTGTAAAAATTCATTGCAGTCTTCACATTCTACCTCTTTCAAATTTGCTTTCTTTTGACCCCTCTGTTTGCTTCCCTTACTCTTCCAGCTTTCTGGTGAAAGGGGGAGAGGGGCAGCCTCTCCAGTCCATTTATGTAGGATTCCACCCTCAAATTTCTAGAATCACTAGTCCTTTCTCATTCCTTCCTCCACCCATCCAATCATGCAACAATCTTTGAAGGAGTACCTCGCATTTGCCAGTCTTGGTTAGGAGCTGGAAATACAAAAACAGCAGAGATTGGGTAACGGGCAGAATTGGCAAAAGCGGCATATTTGAGAGACATCAAGGAGGCAATATCAACAGGGCCTGAGGATCAATAGATATGGCAGATCAGGAGGGAAGTTCACTCCCTTTGATTCCTCCCCAGGTTCTTCTCAAAACTTTTGTATGAATATGCTTCTGTCTGCGTATTCTCCTCCACTAAGCACCCCTATTGGGTAGATTGTGCAATATCAGGAATATTCATGTGATAGGGAGAAATTTAACTTTTGGCAATTCTGAGAAACAAATTTTTCACCTGCTGAAACTGGCAGAAATTGATCTGGGGAAAGACAAGTTTCAAGTACTTGACTCCACTTACTAATTTGGTTTGGGACCTTCAAAGTCTTTAAGAATAACTCATCCTTTTTGGTGGGAATGCAAGCTGGTGCAACCACTCTGGAAAACTGTATGGAGGTTCCTCAAAAAGTTGAAAATAGAGCTACCATATGATCCAGCAATTGCACTACTGGGTATTTACCCCAAAGATACAAAAGTAGGGATCCGAAAGGGTACATGCACCCCGATGTTTATAGCAGCAATGTCCACAATAGCCAAACTGTGGAAAGAGCCAAAATGTCCATCAACAGATGAATGGATAAAGAAGAGGTGGTATATATATACAATAGAATATTATGCAGCCATCAAAAGGAATGAGATCTTGCCATTTGCAACGACGTGGATGAAACTGGAGGGTATTATGTTGAGTGAAATAAGTCAGAGAAAGACATGTATCATATGACCTCACTGATATGAGGAATTTTTTTTTTAAAGATTTTATTTATTTATTTGAGAGTAAGAATGAGAGAGCATGAGAGGGGGAGGGTCAGAGGGAGAAGCAGACTCCCTGCCGAGCAAGGAGCCCAATGCGGGACTCGATCCCGGGACTCCAGGATCATGACCTGAGCTGAAGGCAGTCACTTAACCAACTGAGCCACCCAGGCACCCCGATATGAGGAATTCTTAATTGCAGGAAACAAACTGAGGGTTGCTGGAGTGGGGGGTGGGGTGGGAGGGATGGGGTGACTGGGTGATAGACACTGGGGAGCGTATGTGCTCTGGTAAGCGCTGTGAATTGTGCAAGACTGTTGAATCTCAGATCGGTACCTCTGAAACAAATAATGCAATATATGTTAAGAAAAAAAAAGAAGAAGAAGAAGGTAGCGGGAGGGGAAGAATGAAGCAGGGGAAATCGGAGGGGTAGACGAACCATGAGAGACAATGGACTCTGAAAAACAAACTGAGGGTTCTAGAGGGGAGGGGGGTGGGAGGATGGGTTGGCCTGGTGGTGGGTATTGAGGAGGGCACGTTCTGCATGGAGCACTGGGTGTTATGCACAA
Organism: Mirounga leonina; assembly: GCF_011800145.1. Taxonomy (NCBI): domain Eukaryota; kingdom Metazoa; phylum Chordata; class Mammalia; order Carnivora; family Phocidae; genus Mirounga; species Mirounga leonina. The sequence continues at coordinate 850,870 of NW_023270426.1, read as the reverse complement.
ACAATGAATCATGGAACACTTCATCTAAAACTAATGATATAATGTATGGGGATTAACATAAGAATAAAAAAAATGTTAAAAAAAAAAAAAAAAGAATAACTCATCCTTTTAAGAGCCAGGGCTGTGCTGGTGAAAAGTACAAAACGGAAGGAACACCTGGTGTGCTTTACTCTACAAAGGAAAACAAAGGCTATTCTGGAACCATACAGTTAAGTCAACAAGCAACCAAACTTAAACTGTAAAAAGCTGATGATTAGGAGGTGATTTGTTTATTGCTTTCTTCTAAGGCAAATCAGGAAACAGGTTGGGACCTTAAGACCCCCGAAAGCAGAAGTGAGAAAGTGCACGAGAAATCAATGGCCGCCGGCAACATGTCTGAAATCCAGAACCAAGAAGAAAAACGGTCAGAAGGGGGCCTGTAGGTTGTGCATGGACAGACTCCAGAAGCAAAATACGTGTATCCAATTTTGTTTTCCTTTTCTGCAGTATAATTCATCTCTCCCGCTCCTCCTTGTTGCCCTACGCTCAGTAAAGCCAGTTAAAACCTTCCAGCACAGGGAAGCGGCTCAACGATATGGAAAAGCTTTCTGGAGGCAGAGAAAAAAAAAAATTGCAAGAGAAGCCCTTACCAGTGACATCCCTTAGAGATGCAGGATGTGCTCCCATTCCCGGAGAACCCCATTAAAGAATGACAGAACCCCACATGCCTGCCAACGCTTTGGCTAAATGTAAGGTGGGAAATCTCTCATTTTTCTTCATCACTTCCAGCCAAAAGCTCTTCTTATCAACCCCATTATCTCTGACAGCAATTCTAGCCCCGCTCTTCTTCCTCCGGTCTTGCATGGAGATGAAGAGCCGCTAGTCAACCTTCTCCCTGTACTTCTTTATAGACATGACTACAAGGATCTTACACAGGCTACATAACATCATGAAATGTGCCCCACGGAACCATCCCTCTAATTCACCCCTTTGAGAATCTCTACCATTCTAGTCTCCCTGTTTGCGTGTGCCATTTTTCAATAAAAGAGCAAACTGGAGACCGTAGGTTTGGAACCAATAAAAAGGCATACTAAGATAATGCATGGCTTCCCTTTTTGATCACAGTTGTACCCATGGCGTGCTCGTTCTGAAACCTTCTTAAAACTGTCATCGTTCTGGGTGCCTGGGTGGCTCAGTTAGTTGAGCATTTACTTTAGAGGCCCTTAGTGACCTGACCAGAACAAGAGTAGCTTGCTGGACCAGAACTCTGCTTTCAGTTTTGAAGGTCATTTTCAGTCCCGTGTAGCAGATACCTTGAGCAACAACTCCAACACCTGGATTTTTTTTTTTTTTTAGAACAGAACATTGTTTGACAGAATTGAAAATTTAACTGTTTCAGCACAAGGCAGATTCGTAGGACTGACAGAGGTTTCCAACACTGAGCATTAATGAAAGATGACTTTTTTAAAGATTTTTTTATTTTTATTTGAGAGAGAGAGAGTGTGCGTGCACACACGAGCAGGGGGGAGCGAAGGCAGGGAGCAGGGAGGCAGAGGGGAGGGAGAAGCAGGCTCCCCGCTGAGCAGGGAGCCCGATGTGGGACTCGATCCCAGGACCCTGAGATCATGACCTGAGCCAAAGGCAGACGCTTCACCGACTGAGCCACCCAGGCGCCCCAAGAATTGTAAGATTTCTAAATGAGTGAGAAATAAACCCTAATTGTGTTAAGCCACGGAACCCTTGGTTTTTGTTTTCTGTGGTTTTTTATTGTGTTTTTTTTATCAGAACACAGTTTAGTCCATCCTAATAGCCCATTTAGTTGCATTGTTAGTCAATCTTCTGTCATCTTGTGTTGTTCAATGACTGGCACCTAGCACATTGTCTGACGTCTAATGGGTCCTGAGAAAATATGTGTTGAATAAGTAAATAAGTGGGTAAAATACCAGAGGGTACAGACTGACAGTGATTTCCTTTCGGAGAGAGTTAAAAAAAAAAGATTGAAGACAACAAAGTATAATTCTTTGTTCGCGTTCATAGAAGACTCTGTGGAGATTTAGAGTCACCTGCAATAGGACCTGACACCTTCCTCTTCTTCCTGGGGTTAGGGAGGATGAAACACAGGGAGTTATAATTCCCTGAGAGATTCCCTTTCCAGAAGATAGACCAGAAGGGCATCACAACAACTGTATCTTATGCTTGCTTTGCACAATGACGTGTCTAGATTAACAACGCTCAGAGAGATTTCGTGAGTGAGGGGGAAAAAATTATTCACATCCCTTTTCAGCTACAGACACAAATATAAAAGACTACAAATGAAAGAAATCATGTTTTCTTCTTCTTTCCTTTATTAAGATATTAGCTTAATAAAATAGCTCATCGATCATCTTAATAAGATGATAATAAATAATAGAAATAAATACCAATCCTTTTTTTGGCTTAAACATGGTACGAATTTTAATTGTACCTCGGCATCTTATTTCTGTAAATGGTTACTTGAAAAGCGCCATCTCGGTTTATTTTTACGTTGGGTCATTCTAGTCATTTCTTTTTTTTTTTTTTTTAATTTTATTTATTTATTTGACAGAGAGAGAGAGACAGCGAGAGAGGGAACACAAGCAGGGGGAGTGGGAGAGGGAGAAACAGGCTTCCCGCTGAGCCGGGAGCCCAATGCGGGGCTCGATCCCAGGACCCTGAGATCATGACCGGAGCTGAACGCAGATACTTAACTGACTGAGCCACCCAGGCACCCCATAGTTGTTTCATTTTTAAAAAGTAGTATTTCTAGTGTGAAGATACAGGGGAGCAGCCTCCACTAGCTCTGGGAGGCCACCCACCAAATCTTCAGGTGGGCAGAGGCCTGGCTGTGCACCTACGTCCCGGGGCTCTGTCTGGCCCTCTGGAGAAGCACCAGGAAGTCAGAAGAGCAGCTCCCTAAAGGCAAAATCTGCAAAATTAAGATGGCAAAATGACAGCTCATGTCACAGTCAAGACCCAGAAAATAAAATTAAGAGAATTACTATGAGGAAAACTATGGCAATTCAAGCCACATCAGGCTGAAAGGACATCACATCAAAGGCTGTCTGGCTCATGTTAAATGTCCACAACCTCAGGGGTACCTGGGTGGCTCAGTCGGTTTAGCAGCTGCCTTTGGCTCAGGTCATGATCCTGGAGTCCTGGGATCGAGTCCCACATCAGGCTCCTTGCTCAGCAGGGGGTCTGCTTCTCCCTCTCCCTCTGCCATTCCCCCTGCTTTTTGCTTGCTCTCTCTCAAATAAATAAATAAAATCTTTTAAAAAAATGGTCCACAACCTCAAGAGGGTACAGAATCCATGCATCCTTGACATCTATGAGCAAACAGCATGGGCAGCTCTCCTGCCTCAGCTCCACGAGAAGTAAATACACCATGGAGGCAGCCTATGCATAGAGAACATTTGCAGTGAAAAGTATAAATAGCCTAAGCTATGATATGGCAGCAAGGGAAGATGGGAAGACCATGAGACCGGGAATGAGGAGACTTGGCTTTGAACATGGAGTAGCCACCAGCTCGTTGGTTGACCTTGAACAGTAGACTTCTACTCAACTGGTTCTTGGTTTCCCTGTGTGCACAAGGAGAGCCTTTAAAAGGATCCACTGTTTTAAAACTGTGTTCCCACAGCTCCAGACCAAAAGTCCTTGGAGGCCTCCATACTCGCTTTCCCCTTCACCCAGAGCAGGTCCATCTTCACATGTGAAGACCTAGAGCTCAAGGTGAAACTTCCTCTGAACAAAGGATGTTTACATAAGATTGACTTGCTTCCATCCCCTTTGGCCTCATACATCCAGTGGGCGGAACCTGCTCCGTTGGCTGGCTGAGTTGAGTCAGATTCAGTTCAATTGTGCCAGCCCTCCAAAAGAAGCCCCAAAGAGGACACCATACCAGTGAGGTAGTTTGCTTTTTGATTTCAATCTGTACAGGCAAGCAAGCATCTTCCTACCAGCAAGCTGCCTGGGGCAGCAAACAAAGGTGTAAAGATTATCCAAGCAAGCCTACATAACTGAGAGGACCCACCTGTGCTGTGTATCTTCTGTTTGCTTTTTCATGTCCTCTCTCCAGCCTTCTCTAGCCCACTCTCTGCTCTAAGAGGCTGACTTGCTGGGTACCAATAGCCCTTGCTCTCCACTTCTCACTGGATGTGGCAGTCCCAGCAGGAGGTGATATTCAGGGAGGAAAGAGACATTGGAATAGGTATCTTCCTTCTTCCTCCTTGTAGGGTAGAACAAAAAGTCACAACTCCTCTCAAGGTGGCCTTTTCTAAATGACTCTCTTCTTCTGGTTCCAATGGTAGTTCCTTGACCTTTACTTTTTCAATTTTTATTTTATTGTGGCAATGACACTGAACATGAGATCTGTCCTCTTCACAAATTTTTAGTAACAAACTGTACAATACTGTATTGTTAGTTACGGGCACACCATCGTACACCAGATTTCTAGAAATTATTCATCTGTCAAAACTGAAACTATGTATCTGTAGATTACTAACTCCCCATTTCCTCCTCCCCCAACCCCGGCAAACACCATTACACTCTCTGGTACTATGAGTTTGACTATTTTAAATACTTTATTTATTTGAGAGAGAGCTAGCAAGCACGCGTGTGCGCACACATGCATGTGTGGGTGGGAGGGGCACAAGACAAGAAAGAGAGAGAATCCCAAGCAGACTCCCCACTGAACACAGAGCCCAATGCAGAGCTTGATCTCACGACCCTGAGATCATGACCTGAGCTGAAATCAAGAATCAGATGTTTAACCTACTGAGCCACCCAGGCACTCGAGTTTGATTATTTTAGATATCTCATATATTTGCCCTTCTGTGACTGCCTTATTTCACTTAGTATAACATGCTCATCCATGTTGTTGCATATTATAGAATTTCCTTCTTTTTTAAGGTTGAATTATATATTAAAATATATATATATAAAAATATATATATAAAAAATATATATATTTTTTATCCATTCATCTGTTTATGAATATTTCGATTGTTTCCACCTCTTGGCTATTATGAATAACACTGCAGTGAACACGAGCTTGCTAATATCCCTTTGAGATTTTGATTTCAATACTCATGGATCAATACCCTGGATCATATAATAGTTCTATTTTTAATGTTTTGAAGAAACCTCCATACTGTTTTCCATAGCAGCTGTACCACTTTGCATTCCCACCAACAGTATACAAGGTTCCAATTTTTGCAGGTCCTTACTGACATGTGTTGTTTCTTGTGTTGATTTTAGCCATTCTGACAGGTGTGAGGTGATCCCATTGTGGTTTTGATTTGCATTTTCCTGATGGTTAGAGACAATGAGCATTTTTTCATATACCTTCTGGCCATTTGTATGTTTTCTTTGGAGAAATGTCTATTCAAGTCTTTAGCACATTTTTAAATCAGGTTATTAGGGGTGTTTTACTATTGAGTTGTAAGTGTTCCTTGTGTACTTTGAAATTAACCCTTTATCAGATATGTGGTTTGCAAATATTTTCTCCCATTCAGTAGGTTGTCTTCATTTTGTTAATGATTTCCTCTGTTGTGTAGAAGCTTTTTAGTTTGACAGAGTCCCACTTGCTTATTTTTGCTTTTGTTCCCTTTGCTTCTGGTATCATTACAAAAAATCAGTGCCTTGACTGATGTCAAGGAGTTCAGCCCTATGTTTCTTCTAGAAGTTTTAGGCTCAGGTCTTAAATTTAAATCCTTAATCTATTTTCAGTTGATTTTGGTGTAGGGGGAGTCCAGATTCATTCTGTTGTGTGTAGCTGTCCAGTTTTCCCAACACCATTTATTAAAGAGACTCCTTTTTCCTCATTTATTAAAGAGACTACATGTTGTGGGCTTTTCATATATGGCCTTTATAATTTGGAGGTAATCTCCTTCTATTTCCAGCATTGTTGGGTTTGAGTTTTTATCATGAAAAGGTGTTGAATTTTTTCACATGCTTTTTCTTCATCTATTGAGATGGTCATGTGGATTTTTATCCTTCATTCTATTCATGTGATATATCATGTTTACTGATTTACATTTATAATTTCCTTGAATCCCAGGAATAAATCCCACTTGGTCATGGTGAATGATCCTTTTAATATACTGTTGAATTTGGTTTGCTAGTATTTTGTTGAGGACAGCTAGTATTTTTATTAACTACTATTTTGGATTTGTGTTCATCAGAAATAGTGGCCTGCACTTTTCTCTGTGTAATGTTGTCTGGCTTTGGTATCAGATAATGCTGGCCTCATAAAATGAGTCTAGGGTGTTCCCTCCTTTTCGATTTTCTGGAAGAGTCTGAGAAGGATTGCTGTTAATACATCTAAAAATATTTGATAGAATTCACAAGTGAAGCCATCTGGCCTTGGGCTTTTCTTTTCTGGAAGGTTTGGGATCACTGAATCCATCTCCTTACTTATTATGGGTCTGTTCAGACTTTATTTATGATTCAGTCTTAGACGGTTGATGTTTCTAGCAATTTACACATTTCTTAGAGGGTGTCCAGTTTGTCGGGGTATAACTGTTCACTGGAGTGTCTCAGGATCCTTTTTAATTTCTGTGTTATCAGGTGCAATGTCTCCTCTTTCCTTTCTGAATTATTTAGCCTTCTCATTCTTTTTCTTAGTCTAGCTAAAGTTTTGTTAATTTGCTTACCAAAAAAAAAAAAAAAAACCCTCCCCATTCTGTTGATTTTTCTACTGTCTCCTATTCTCTATTTCATTTATTTCTGCTCTAAATTTTATGATCTCCTTCTACTAATCCTGGGTTTAGTTTGCTCTCTGTGTTCCTTGAGGTATAAGTTGTGTACCTGAGATCTTTTTTTTTTTAATTGAGACATCATTGCCATATGACATGACATTACTTTCAGGTGTACAACATATCGATTCAACAACTCTATACATTACTCAGTGCTCACCACAAGTGTAGCCACCATCTGTCACCATACCATGTTATTACTATATTATTGACTATATTCCCTAGGCTATACTTTTCATCCAGGTGACTTATGTATTTTATAACTGGAAGTGTGTACCTCCTGATCCCCTCCCCCATCTCACCCATCCCCCCCACTCCACCCCCCTCTGGCAGCCACCACTTTGTTCTCTGCATTTATGAGTCTATTTCTGTTTAGTCTGTATGTTTGCTTTTAGATTCCACATGTTTATTGATTCCTGTTTTAATATTTTTTTTACATATTTTCTTCTGATTTCCCATGGTAGGTTTTTTCAAATTTCTTGGGTAGAATGCATATTTTATTTCCATTCTTCATTGTTTAGGAAGACTGTACAGCTACAAATTCTCCTTTGAGCTCATTAGTGGTCTTCGCTATGAGTTTCTATAGGTAATATGACAATTACAACTATATTCTTAATGTTGTAATAATACTTTGAATTTTCTCTTCTCGTTCAGTAGGTCTCCTGGATTTTGAAATTTTCAACTGGTTGGGAGGGGTTTTTGTTTGTTCCTATTTTTGTCATTAACTCCTACTTTTATTGCATTGTGATCTGAGAGTAAGCTCTGACAATTTCTACGTTTTAAAAAATTTATCAAGGTTTTCTTTGTGACCTAACAGAACCAGCAAGGGTAGACCAGGAGGCTGGAGATCCAGAGAGGACGAGCAGTTTGAGTCTGAACCCCCCTCAGGGGAGGCCAGTCATTCCTCTGTTAAGGCCTTCAACTGACTAGATTAGGTCCACCCCCATTAGGAGGGTAATCTGCTTTACTCACAGCCCACTCATCTAAACGTTAATCTCATCTAAATACAGCTTCACAGAAACATCTAGAATAATGTTGAACCAAATATCTGGGTACTGTGTTCTAGCCAAGTGGAGACACAAAATTAACCATCACATCCATACTTCAGAACAATCTAAAGAAGATAATATTCTTCTAGGCCTGTGGTTTTCGAACTTTACCACATGTAAGATCTATCTAGGAAATGTGTTCAATGCATATTCCCAGGCCTAGAAGATGCATAAGCCCCTGTTAGTGTCAGCTACCATCAAGTTATTATGTTTTAGTGCTGAGGTGGAGCCCAGGAATCAGAATTTTATTTCCTCAGACATTTCTGACTCAGATGATTTGATGACAAATTTGTGAAAAACAGCTCCAAGATCTCCTCCTAAGTGTCTTCAAAGGGGCCTGAGAATATTCCTGGGGATAGAGGAAAGCCCAGGAGAAAACTCTATTTCCTCAACATTTTCATACACATGAAGTGAGGTTAAAACAAATACTGAGTTTAGGGGCACCTGGCTGGCTGTTGGTAGAGCATGTGACTCTTGATCTCAGGGTCTTTAGTTCAAGGCTCACATTGGGCATGGAGCCTACTTAATTTAAGAAATCAATTTTTTTTTTTTTAGTTTTATTTTTACTTAAGTAATCTCTACACCCCATGTGGGGCTAAACTCACAACCCCAAGATCAAGAGTCACACTCTTCTGACTGAGCCAACCACGTGCCCCGAGCCCACTTAATTTAAAAAACAAAAACAAAGATAAATTTTGAGCTTAGACTTAAAAAGTCAACAAGTCAGGAAGGACAATATGCAATCAGGCAGGAAGTAGAGAGTAGTTTTACACCATCTTATCTCAAGATAGAAAGGACTTAAGAGTCATTCATATACATAGGAGTGTCTCCAGATTCTTCTTGTAGAATCCTGTTGGAAAAAATACATCCTTCCCATCTGCTGCTCCACCTTGAGAGGCTCCGTCCAAAACTAATGGCTCTGGAGAATTGAAGGCTGTGCTATGTCCCACAGATCTTCCTATGGGACCAAAGTATCTGATGCTCTGGGGGAGCATGGAAGCTACAGCTCCCCATGGTCAGCTCCAGAAATTGGCTGAAGGCAGCTCCTTACCCCAGGCCACACCTTCTGGGAGCAGCATGAATCCAGTGACTGGTCAGCACAGGAACACATAGGGGATGTCCTTTGCCATGTGGAATAACACACTGTTGGTTTCAGAACTTCCTGTGAGGTTAGCTGAGAATATTCTTAAGATTGCTTTGCAGCCCAACTTCCTCTGACCACTCCCGCTTCCTTCCCTTTTTCTCTCTTCCCCTAGTGTGCAGTATTCCCTAAGAAATCTTCCACACACCAATATCCATCTTGGGGTCTGCTGGGACATGGACATGGGTGGGGAACCCAATCCTTAATGACAGGAAAAGGCTTGCAGGATGGCGGTCCTTTCTGCCCCAAACAGGATCCTCTTCCTCCGCCGCTAGAGTTAATCAGCTACTTCCACTGAATCAGAATATTCCTTCCTGCAGTTGCAAATGAAGTTGTCTCACTGGAGACACTGAAGGGAGGAGGTGACAGAACACCATCTGATTTGCATCAAGGACTAGAAGCTACATTCAGGAAGACCCACTCTGCTTGCTTCCCAAAGCACAAGTCAAGTCATAGGGTGCAACAGTTGCCCTGAGGTGCATGTGTACTGATTGAGATGATGCGGACAGTAGACCCTGCATTGGAGGATGCATGTCTTCGCACACTGGGAAACCAACAACCTCTACTCTAATAACTAAAATGGAAGCCCTTAAGCTAGCTGTTGATATGATCTTATTATTTCACATTTAGATAGCTCCAGAGAGCAAAGGCCTTTAACACATCTGCGAAAATGGAAATAATCCTCCTTTACTGCCAGTGACATTCGCAGAGCCATTAAAAATTCAGTTGTCAAATGAATAAAGGCACGCTGACGTCCTAGCTCAGAAGAAGCAGGGCAGGAGGTACTATTTAAATCTCTTTGCTGGAAATCTGTCTTATCAGCTTTCAATGACATTGGATTGATGTGTTTATCTGGAAATCAGAAGTGATTTCTGTCGATCCCTAGTTCCAGTCACATTTCAATTAAAAGCCTGAAGGAGCCCTCTTATCAGGCCCCAGCATTTGGTCTGAGTCATCACCAAATACACTTTCCCTGGAAACAGGATTTGTATTTTCCCTTTCATTGACTACAGAAGTTATTCCAGCTTAAGTGTGGTTTTGCTCACCAACTTTTCAAAATGAGAGATAAGGGTTTTATAGTTAGCAGGATACCTGGCCTTCCTCCACCAACATAAACTCAACAGCTCATGATTAGATTTTCCATACACACCAGAAAAATTGAGATTCACTTAATAGTGATTTGTTGAATAAATTAGTTTCTATTAGGGGTGCCTGGTTGGCTCAGTCGGTTGAGCATCAGACTCTTGATTTTGGCTCAGGTCATGAATTCAGGGTTGTGAGATGGAGCCCCACACTGCGCTCTGCGCTCTGCATGGAGTCTGCTGGAGAGTCTCTCTCTCCCCCTCTCCCTCTGCCCCTCCCTCAGCTCATGCATGCTCTCTCTCGTTCTCTCAATAAATAAAAATCTTTAAAAATAACAATAATAAATACATATTTTTATTAAATTAGAGCATTTAAATGCTGGCCCATAGTAAAGCCCATCAATCCAATAAATAAAAATTATTATTAATGAGATTATTTATTCTCTCACAGAAAATGTACCTAATATTTGTAATGTCCATTACCAAATAATAATCAAAATATTTTCTATAGTTCCAAGGAAAGCTACTGTTAATGGCACTTTGAGGGGGGTGCAGTTTCTAAACCTCACAACTTCTAAAATCTTGGTTAAGCTTCTAAATATTCAGGGGCGCCTGGGTGGCTCAGTCGTTAAGCGTCTGCCTTCGGCTCAGGTCATGATCCCAGGGTCCTGGGATCGAGCCCTGCATCGGGCTCCCTGCTCTGCAGCAAGCCTGCCTCTCCCTCTCCCACTCCCCCTGCTTGTGTTCCCTCTCTTGCTGTGTCTCTGTCTGTCAAATAAATAAATAAAATCTTTGAAAAAAAAAAGCTTCTAAATATTCAATACTAAAGAAGATATTCTATATATCTATATTCATATATAAACATATGCACATATCCACATGTAAGTAAAGTCCTTTTCTTTTAAACATACCCACTTTATCCAATGTATTTAAATCAGGAGTAGGGATGCCAAGAATTTTATTTCCCTGTAAGATTTTGATTAATCTTAGAATTCATAAAATTTAGAGTCTCAAGCCATGGAAACCTCTTGGTGAGCTTACTGGCCAACTTTAGCTTAACAACAAGAATGTGGAGACTCAGCAAGATCATATTTGAGATACAGTCAAAAAAGATCAGCTTTAAAGCCTCAAGTACCTACCTGGGTTCAAGTCCTTCATTTACCACTTAGTTTGAACAAGTTACTAAAACTCCTTGACCTCAGTTTCCTCATCTATAAAATGGGACTCATAAAAGTTCACTTAGGGGGTACCTGGGTGGCTCAGTCATCTAAGTATCTGACTCTTGGTTTCCACTCAGGTCATGATCTCAGATTCCTGAGATCAAGCCCTACGTTGGGCTCCATGCTCAGTGGGGAGTCGGCTAGAGATTCTCTCTCTCTCTCTCCCTCTCCCTCTGCTCCTCCCCTGGCTTGCTCTCTCTCTCTCTCTAAAATAAATAAAATCATTTTTTTAAGTTAACTTAGAAAGCATTTTAAGATGAGTGTGAACATTACACATCAATTAATTATGGTACCAATTATTATTACATATGCCTAGTAACTTAGCAGGTGCTGCAAAATGTAAATGCAAAGTGAGGTTAACTTAATTTTTTTTGAGGGATAATTGACACTCAATGACATTAGTTTCGCATGTACAACACAGTGATTCAACAGTCTACAGGTAATGTTGTGCTCACCGCAAGTGTAGCTCCCATCTGTCACCATACAACGCTATTACAACCCTCCTGACTATATTCCACAGTTAAGGTATATTTAAAGGGTCCAAAGTTGAGAAAATACTGGATAAACTGTGAAATGGGGTGGTGACCCTGGACTAGGGCAGTAACGTTGAGACAGGGAGGAGAAATGTTTTTTCAGTTGATACAAAAAGCTCAAGAGATCAGGCCTAAAACCCACAGAGTCTCTGATTAAAACAAGAGCAGACTGACTTCCACCCCGTGTCCACATACATTCCCCAACCTCCTAGGGACCCACATGAGCTCATTTTCCCTCCAGCACTATGCATCATGTTTCTCATTAACCGTGTTTCTCATGAGCCACAATTTTACCAGGATTAAAATCTTAGAAAGAGGTTGGGTAACCTGCAGTATGATATATACAGGCCCTGAACCTAATCATTTTTCAGCCTATTGATCCGATTTCCATCAGGTACTTTATCACCGATCCTAGTGGAAATTTTACAGAGCCATTAAAATCATAGAAGAACTGAATGTACTTTTCAATTATTTGCAAAAGTGCTAATAAATGAATCTATACATTGTGTGAAGTCAGAAGACTGTAACACTCCAAAATAAAGGATTTTTTTTTAACAAGGACTCTTTTATCTGTAAAAGATGCTTTTTATTTTTTATTCATTTGAGAGAGACTGAGAGAGCACAAGCAGGGGGAGAGGCAGAGGGAGAAGGAGAAGCAGACTCCCCAACAAGCTGGGAGCCCGACGTGGGGCTCGATCCCAGGACCCAGAGATCATGACCCAAGCCAAAGGCAGATGCTCAACCATCTGAGCCACCAGGCACCTCTAAAAGATGCTTTCTAAATACTACCATCAACTAAACATTTAGAACATACTCTGGGCCCAATATTCTAGCAAATATAGATCACAGAAGGATAGGCACTTACAGGATGTTTACAACCCAACTGGAAATTTGACTAACACACATAAAACCATTATTGAACTAGTAAACTCATTAGGATGTCCGTGTGAGCTGAGGAGATCAGACAATAATGATACCCCTTTCCATGGCTCTTTTATAGGTACAATTTCAGCTGCCATACAGAGAGATCCAGTGAGCAGAGCATTACTATTCCCACTTGACAGGCGATAAACTGAAACTCAAAAGCACTTAAGGCTGTGACTCCAGTCTTAACGACACCCAGCTCTATAGGGACCCCATAATGCAAACACGGAGCTTTCCTACCCAGCATCCATTTCCCCCTTTTTCTCTCTAAAGCCAGGATTTTGTGCACAGATGGGTCTTCTGGGAAGCTGGTCCCAGTTCCATGTCCAGGGGACACCTGGCGGGTTTGTGATGATGCATTTCCCTTGCAGGCAATTGGATTAGGAGCAGACTCTCCACCCAATTCTGTCCAGTTCTGTTGTGATGCCTGCCAAGGGCCTCCTGAAAAACAGTATGTGAGTCCTGAGAAAGAATTGAGAGATACATAGTCTCTCTCTTCCCCCAGTCACTGCTGTATGTGAATGTTAGGTGTGGGAACGGCATGGCCGCCTAGCTGCTGGTCTGCCGATGAAGCTCACACAAAGGTAGAATGGAGGGATGACAGGACCTACGTTCTCGATGGCGTCCCAGCACCTCCAAAGCCCTTCTCGCTTTTGAAAGACCCATTAGGTGAAATGAGCAATTAATTACCTTATTGGTACACCAACTGAGAGCATTTTGGGGTGCTCTGATTTTTATTTAACTCGCCACAAAAAGCATCCTAAAAATGCTTTTGAATCAGGATTCAAATGCAGGCCCTTCAGAGGGCCTTCCACCTGTTTTCCCACTGTGCCATGTTCTTCCTCCTCCTCCTTGGAGAAAACAGGACTCTCACTGGTGGGTCGGGACTGAGAATTTCCTGGGGAGCAGCAGTTGTCTGGGAATGAGTTGGGAACATGAAGCCACACCCACAATGCTCTGCTCCTACAACCAGCTGAGCATTTCCTTTACCCTGATTTTAGTATTCTGAGTGACGGGCAATATTATGAGCTCCAAAATTCTGTTTGTTACCATCGCCAGAATATTACAGTCTTTCTTACTCCTCCCCCTCCTCCTCTACCTTCTCTTTCATGATTGGGCTGGACAGATTGTGTTCCTGTTCTGCAGAACTAAGGTCCTGGGTTAGTTCGTTCATCCACCAGTCACTGATCCCACAGTATTTCTTAAAACCCAGAGCTCCCATTCAGCACTATGATGACTACTATAGAGAACACAGCCTGTACCTTCGGGGAGACCATACTGTTCTCAAGACACAAAATAGAGATAAGAATAAAAATAACTATTATTTATTGGTTCATATCGAGTGCCTGATATAATACCAGATGTTTTACTGACACTTCTCCCCTATACACTTGGGTAAGTAGAAAGTATTAGAAGAATATATATAAGCATTTAACAAAATGGCTCTTCATACTGATATTTAGCAAAAAAAAAGAAAAAGAAAATCAACATCTATTCCCAAAAACATGTATTGCATAAGGGCACTGAGATAATGAGCGATTCACTACTTCCTTTGTCCAAATCTTCTGTAATGTTTTAAAATTGTTTTTAAGACTAAAAAATGCATGAGTCTGATTCAATGTATGAGTAAATGTTTCTGAGTCTATCTCATTTGAAAAATGAAGAGGACTCTTAGCTACGTACGGGGTCTATATGAGGACAATTTTAAATGATAAACTACACACAGAGAGCTTATCTAAGAATAGTGAATTCTTAATCAACATTAATTCCCTTTCCTCTCTAGCAAAAAAGTGCATTTCATTATTCTGCCTAGCAAAATGCCAGGACTAAATTTGGATAACCCAATCTCATTGATTCCTAATGGAAAGCATTAGCATAGATGAAAGGAAAATCCAACTTTTTTTTTTTTTAATCCACTGCAATAGTTTAAAGCCATGAAGCACATCAGAGGGAAATAGTCTATGACACAAAGAGGTTTTTTTGATCATAAACGATCGTTCCATTTTTTAAATTGCCTCTCAAGTCAGAAGGTAATTTCTCTTACCCAAGCAAAGCTGCTAGAACATCAACACCAACAATAATATATACAAACGCCGAAAAACCATAGGATCATCTCAACAGGCGCAGAAAAAGCATCTGACAAAATTCAATACCCACAAGAGGTAAAAATCTTTCAGCAAAGCAGAATAGAAGGGAACTACCGGAATCTGATAATGACTACCTTAAAAAAAACTTCAGCTAATATCGTATTTAATGGTGAAAGACTGAATTCTCTTCCCCTAAGAGCAGGAAGAAGATGCCTGCTTGGAACACTTCTACTTAACATTGTATTCGAATTTCTAGTCACTGGGGAGCTCAGTCGGTTAAGTGTCGGACTCTTAGTTTCAGCTCAGGTCATGATCTCATGGGATCCAGCCCCACATCGGGCTCAACAGGGAGTCAGCTTGAAGATTCTCTCCCTCTCCCCCTGTCCCTCCCCCCATGTTCTTGAGCATATGCGTGCACACACAGGCTCTCTAATAAATAAATAAATCTTAAAAAAAAATTTCTAGTCACCGTAATAAAGCATGAAAAAAAAGACAGATTGGAAAGAAAGAGGTGAAGAGGTGAAACGATCTTTATTCCCAGACAGCATGTCTACATGTAAAATCCTAACACGTCAACAAAAAAACTTTTTAGACCTATTATACAAGTTAGTAAGGTCACTGGATACTAGGTGAATACATGAAGAGCAATTTATATAGGCTAGCAAATTTTGAATTAAAACAGGAATTTTAAAAATACTATTACCAATATAATCAGCATCAAAAAACAAGAAATATTTGGGGGCAAATTTAACAAACTATGTGTAAGAGCTACACCCTGAAAACCAAAAAACCTTGCTTTTTTTCCCAGTAAGAAATTTTAAAAGACCTAAACAAATGGAGAGTTCTGTTTCTGAATGTTAATAGTCAGTGTTATCAATTCTCTACAAATCGATCTGAAGATTCAACACCCCAATCAAAGTGCCAGGAGGCTGTTTTCGTAGCTACTGACAAGTTGATTCTAATATGTCTGTGAAAATATCAAGAACTTAGAATAGCCAGGATCATTTAAAAAAAAAAAAAAGTTGGAGAACTGACACAGTAACTGAGTTACGAAAAAGCTCCATTAGTCAAGACAGTTTGGCAGCAGGGAGAGATCTGACACAGAGATCAACAGAACAGAGCTCAGAAATAGACCTGCATATTTACAAGCAACTGATTTTGACCAAGATGTAAAGGTAATTCCATGGATAAAGTCTGCTGTAACAACTGGATCTGCCAAAAAAATAAAAAATAAAAATATAGAGCATTGATCCTTACCTCACCCTCATTGCTCGGCTTCCAAAACAAACCCGTTGTGACTTGAGGAAACAACTCCAATCACTGGAGCCTGATTCTCAAGTTGTTTAAACAGAAATCTCTTGCTCTTCTTTTTTAAGTTTTTAAAGTATGCCTCACTTGCTTGACATTTAACGACCTCACATACCTTCTCTCCTGTTGCTTTGTTTTTTCAAAAATGCAAATAAAAAAAACCCAGGCAATATGTTTGAGTAACCAGGTATTTTCACAAATTACCATAATGCTGAAGGGCATGTCTCCTCCTCGGGCTTTGTTTTTCACCCACATAGGGAAATGGTGAAGCAGACCCCCAGATGTCCTCTCTTAAACTAACTCACAGACTGGCCCACCTGGTCATCAGGAGTTAAATTCGTCCCTGCTCTTTCTTTGGTGGGCACTTTCCTGACAATCAGAATCAGCTGAAGTGCTTTTATTTTTTTTTAAGATTTTATTTTTGAGTAATGTCTACACCCAACGTGCGGCTCGAACCCACAACCCGGACATCAAGAGTCGCATGCTCCATTGACTGAGCCAGCCAGGCGCCCCCAGCTGTGGTGCTTTTAAAAAAGAGCCCATCTGAGCTCCGCCCAGAGTTACCGAATCAGAATCTCTGGGGATGTCTTCAGGAATCTCCATTTACGACGAGTTTTTCAGAGAGTTGCTCTTACTCAGTAAGGTTTGAAAATCACCAGAAGGTTGGATATATAAAGACTGTGATTACGTGAGATGATCTGATTTTAAATATTTTTCTAACAAACGTAAAACCATAATAACAGAAAGCAGACTATAGACTGAGTACT
Organism: Mirounga leonina; assembly: GCF_011800145.1. Lineage (NCBI taxonomy): Eukaryota > Metazoa > Chordata > Mammalia > Carnivora > Phocidae > Mirounga > Mirounga leonina. The sequence continues at coordinate 834,007 of NW_023270426.1, read as the reverse complement.
CTATTGGTGGGACTCGGCGAGGGGACTAGGCTCTCCAGTTTGGACCACCTGGAGGGCTTGTTCAAATATAGACTGCTGAATCCCATGCCCAGAGTTTCTGATTTAATAGGTCTGGGGTTAAGTCAGGTCATTTGCATTTCTAACGAGTTCCAGGTGGTGCTGAAGCTGTGGGTCTGGGGGACCACACTTTGAGAACCACTGAGATGCTTTAAGATACTAAGAGTGAGAGTAACGTAGGGGCTCCTGGGTGGCTCAGTCACTTCTCCCTCTCCCACTCACCCCTGTTTGTGTTCCCTCTCTTGCTGTCTCTCTCTGTGTGTCAAATAAATAAATAAAATCTTTGAAAAAAAAAAGTGAGAGTGGCATAATCAAATTTACATTAAAAAACCCCTCTGGTGCAGTAATTTTCAACTTTGGCTGCACATTATAATCATCTAGGACAGGAGACCCAAGAGCTCTTAAACAGAAGCTCTTAGGGGTGGGGGGGCAAGTCTCAAGCATCAGTATTTTTTTTTTTAAGCATCAGTATTTTTTAAAGCTTGCAGGTGATTTCAGTAAGTATCCAAGTATACCAATCGTGCTTTGGTGATCTATAGCAAAGGTGTTGGAGACACCTCCTGCTCTCGCTGCGTCTCTCTCTGTCAAATAAATAAATAAAATCTTTAAAAATAAATAAAACAAAATACACAGGTTCGGGCAATCACTGAGGTAGGAGTGCACATAAATCAGCTTGGCTCCAATCTTGTCGGGAGTCACTGAGAGTGGCGCAGGGTGGCCGGGATTTTATGTCGCCCGAAAGGTCAAGCAGCAAATGGTAGCTGCCAAGTGAGAAACGTCGTGTGGAATGAGGAGCTTGGGCAGGCTACCCTCAGGGTCTGGCTCGGGTGCTATCCTTTATTAGGATTCCCTAGGGAGGAGCATCAGCACTAATGGAACCAGAGTCTGATGTTGGAAGGGAGGAGTTGGAGATTTCATGTCTACAACTGGGGTCATTCATCCAGGAACCACGTGGAGATGTTGTTATGGGGGGTGTTTTCAGGGTACACTCCATGGAAAGCAGAAATTCCTCGGGAGCCAGGAATATGACCATTTTTCCTTCTCATGAGACAAATGAAGATAAATTCTGTGAGCATTGTTCATCATTCCCAAGGAAAGGATGCCAAAAAGTCACACAGAACTTGTTATGAATGGTAATTATGTATTTACCTTGAAGAAAACATACAACAAATATGGATATTAAGGATTTTGGTGGCATGCCCTCGAGGCGTGCCCTTTCCAACTGGAAAACACAGACTTCCAGAGGGCCATTAAGTATTCCCAAGGCGTCATAAGCATGGTTGGTTTTGAGGGAATCAATTCCAGGCTCCACTCTTATCTCTTCCTTCGTAAGTGGATCAGCTGACCGCCGTATATACAAATATCGGATTATTATGTTGTACACCTGAAACAAATAAAATGTTCTATGTTAATGAGATTGCAATGAAAAAATGGAGCAGCTGAGAATGTCTCTGGAGTGGAGACATCTTGCTGATTCTCCCCACTTCCTAGTCACCCTTTGCTCTTTACAATAGGAAAGAGTACCTCTCTCCCCCAGTCCTACCAGGGTACATCACTTTAGGGGTTCAAAAGTTCCAGGAGGCCCAAGGATCTGACCTCTTCCACACCCCACAATTATGTCTCCTCCCTGAGAGGGAGTCCCTGGAGTTCAAAGCCAGGAGCACACCAGTAGAGAAGTGACAAAAATGTTCGTAAATGAATAATATCTCTGTTTTCCAACCTTTTCTGAGGATATATTCAACAACGTCCCTAAGAGTCAAGAATTGTGGGTACAATTAATAATCATTGGTAAGTCTTGATAAAACTTTTTTGACATACATTCCAGAAATGGGGAAGGAGGGTGGTTCTGATGAGTTGGTAACAAATCCCCTTGGAAATCGGATGGTTTTCCATTCCTTAATTTCAACAAAACTGAAGGAGCACCAAATCAAGTTATTGGCTGATATATTATTAAAATCATTTTTGATGATATGTAACTGTGTGATTTGGATGCATAATTTGGAAGGAGTTCAAAAATTCATTGCCACTTGCATAATGTGACTCCTTCCACTTCCATATACTTTATTTATATGGGGATATGGCTTTTGGTACTCATATCTAGAAAACAAAAATATAAATAAAAGTGATGTTCAGCCCTATTTTGATTCCAGCAATGAGTAATATTTATCTATGGACTCATAACCTAACTGGACAACAAGTCCTAGTAATTTTATCAAGAGATACGTGTCCTCAAACATTTTACCATTTGTGTCTAAAAGTCACTCATCAAAATTTTTATTTATTTTATTTTGATTAATTGTGCAGGAATAATTGGTTGTTATGGTAATCCAATCCAGAAGAAACTTTTTTCCCCCCCAGAAATCGTCTACAAAGAATATCACAGTAAAGTCAAGTTTGGGAAGAACAATTTAAATTCCAATTTATATAAATATTTTTCTTGCACAGACATGTGGTAGAACGATCAATAATAGGATTCCAAGCCTGAAATATATTATCTTGGTATAAAATTCTCTGCAGGAAGTGGAATGGAAATATGAGTGCAGGATAAACGGAATGATGTAAAATTTCTGTTAAAGGAAACTTCTTACATATCTTGTAAATTGATAAGAGAATCAAATCGCCAAGGCTAGAAACATTTGCGAGCAATGGAACAATCACAGTGCACCAGAACTTACAAATCATTTCAAATATTTAAACTGATATTGGAAAAAAAGAGTTATCAACATAAAAACGGTAGGGTGCAGTTACATAATTTTTCAAAATTCTTTTAGTGGCTATGTGAGGAAAAAAATGAAACTGTCATTCTAGTGAATGTTTCTCCCCACTATTCTATTTAGAAAGAGGTGAATTCGTTGGCTGGTCAAACAAGACTGTCTTTTTTTTTTTTTTTTTTAAGATTTTATTTATTTATTTATTTTTAGAGAGAGAGAGTAGGGGGAAGGGCAGAGAGAGAGAATCTCAAGGAGACTCCACATGGAGCACGGAGCCCAACATAGGGCTCCATCTCCTGACCCTGAGATCATGACCTGAGCCGAAATCAAGAGTCAGATGCCCAACTGACTGAGCCACCCAGGTGCCCCCAAACAAGACTGTCTTGGATGGCATTTGTCTAATGGATTTAAGCCCAAGAGGAGGGGAATAGATTTCAATTTTAAACTACCACCCTGCCTTCTGATGCCCAGGAAGGATGTCTTGTTGTAAAGACATGAGGAACCATGATCAGAAATCCCACGTGGAGGCTCAGCTGGAGGCCAAGAGCATTGAAACTTTCCACTTCAGAGGCTGGAAGCAAGGAGGTAGTATTTAAGGATTGTTTAGATACTGCACTTACTGAGAAATAAACAGGGCTCATTCTCAAAGAGATTTAAAAACCTGGAGCAGTCTGACACAGAGAAAGGGAGCCCCCCCAAATTTGGGCAGTATGTAGATTTAGAAAGGCATTTTGGTTTGAAGGTGGGGGCCATTTTGAAGTCTCCTACTGAAGGACAGAGCCTCTGCAGATGATCCGAAGGACAAGCTTACCTCTTCCAAATGGCAGAGTCATTTTGGAATTCTTGGGAATCTTGAGTTTCACCCATCTATAAAACCTGTGGCTCATAGAGGTTAAAGGTCTTGCCCAAGGTCACGTGGTGTTTTAGTGACAGATATAAGAACAGAGTCCATGTCCTCTCTTCTCAGCCTTTTGCTATTTCTACAGTATGACCAGAAAAGTGAAGCCAAAAACTGTGTCTCTAGTCCTAATTTCCCACATCATGTAATATTTTACACATAAGGAAATGTTAAGATCCCCTTAAATGCAGCTAGCATAGCTTATAAAGCTTAAGGAGCAAAATGCCAGGTCCCTGAGTGCATGATGCATTCCCTCACTGGATGTGAGGAAGAAAATCACTTTTAAAACAATAATGAAGGGGTGCTTGGGTGGATCAGTTGGTTAAGTGTCTGCCTTCCACTCTTCTGCTGGTGTCTTGATCCCAGAGTCCTGGGATCGAGTCCCACATCAGGCTCCCTGTTCAGCAGGGAGTCTGCTTCTCCTTCTCCCTCTGCCCCTCCCCCTGCTTGTGCTCTCTCTCTCTCTCAAATAAATAAGATCTTAAAAAAAAAAAAAAACACTATTAGAAACCCCTCTTTCTAATGAATACTTGTACTCCTGTTGAGATAAAAGCTTGGTCTGGCAAAATTTCCCTCTTCTTTTTCCTGGAGATAGCGGAAGCATGGGGCTTCCTTGCCTACCCTTGCTGCCGTTCAAAGCAGAGGAAAATTCCCCTGTGGTTTTATTGCTGCAGATGACACACAGCACTCTGCCACATGCAAGGCTGAAGAAGATGATACACGATTCGCTTGTAATTAAATCTGTAGATTACAGGTCAAGAAAAATAAATCCAAACCTTCATCAGAAGATTGAATGGACGGGGGAGAGGGGGAAAGAAGGCGGAGGAGTAGGGGACCCTATTTCAACTGGTCCCCGGAATTCAGCTGGATATCTACCAGACCACTCTGAGCACCCACGAAACCAGCCTGAGATGTAAGAAGATCTGGATCTCTACAAACAGAATATCGCAGGCGGTTGGTTTTGAGGTACGAAGCAGAGAGCCGTGATTCTGCAGGCAGATATAGGAGGATAAACGGCGGCGGGAGGGTGCCTGGCCGTGGGGATCCTACACCGCTGGTGAGTGACAGCCTCGCGCACTGCAGACCGGCACAGACTCGCAGACCGGTAGCATTGGGAAAGGACTTTAGGGCAGCCCCCGGGGTGGAAAACCAGAGCAGCGGGGTCGCACACACACGAACTGCAGCCCTCCGGACAGAACCCCGGAGCGACGCTCACGCGCACACGAACTGCAGCCTCCGAGACAGAAACCCTGTGCGCCGGGGTCCCGCCAGTGAACTGCAACCCCCGGGGTGGGAACCCCAAGTGGCGGAGTCAAACGCGCGGGAACTGGGAGCGGGTGGCAGTTTTAGAAGCACAAAGGGCAGAGACGTGCCCCCACCTGCAGGCAGGACTGGGAGCGCTGCGGAGGGGCGAACAACCCAGGCCACTGCAGTTTATAGCAGCGCGGACAGAAACGGAGACGGTGTGGCCTGGAGAGCTCACTGAAGAACAGACTGCGGTCTCTCTGCTCTGAGGCAGAGGGTTGGAAACAGTCTCTTCTGCTCTGACTCACGGAAGAGATGTGGAAAGTCACCAGGGAAAGGCGCCAGAGAACAAAAGCCCCAAAGACTGATTCCCAGTGAGCCCATCCCCCGCCACAGGGGCGCAGGGCAACTCTGCCCAAACAGGGTTGCCTGAGTAACAGCACGGCAGGCCCCTCCCGCAGAAGACAGGCTGGGAAAACAAGAGGCCAGCAACCCAAAGGTCCCAAGAAAACAGGTGCATCTTGCTTGGGTTCTGCTCAATAATTTGGACTCTATACATTCCCTCAAACACCTATCAACAGAATGACTAGGAGGAGGAGCCCCCAAAACAGAAAAGACTCAGAGATTATGACTTATGCTGCAGACTTACAAATGGATGCAGATATAACCAAGATGTCAGAGACAGAATTCAGGCTAGCAATTGTGAAGACAATGGCTAGAATGGAGAAATCAATTAATGGCAACATAGAGTCTCTAAGGGCAGAAATAAAAGGGGAATTGGCAGAACTTAAAAATGCTGTCAATGAGATCCAATCCAATCTAGATAATCTAACAGCTAGGGTAACTGAGACAGAAGAGAGAATAAGCGACCTGGAAGACAATATAATAGATAAAAAGGAAAAAGAGGAGGCCAGGGAAAAACAACTCAGAATCCATGAAAATAGAATCAGAGAAATAAGTGACACCATGAGGCATTCCAATGTCAGAATCATTGGAAACCTGGAGGGAGTGGAGAGAGAGAGGACTAGAAGATGTATTTGAGTAAATCATAGCTGAGAACCTTCCTAATCTGGGGAATGAAACAAACATTCGAGTCCTAGAGGCAGAGAGGACCCCTCCCAAGATCAAGGAAAACAGGCCAACACCCCAGCATGTAATAGTAAAACTTGCAAATCTTAGAACCAAGGAAACCATCTTAAGGGCAGTTAGGGGGAAGAGATTCCTTACATACAGAGGGAGGAACATCAGAATAATGTCAGACCTATCCACAGAGACCTGGCCAGCCAGAAAGGCCTGGCAAGACATATTCAGGGTACTAAATGAGAAGAACATGCAGCCAAGAATACTTTATCTGGCAAGGCTTTCATTTAGAATGGATGGAGAGATGCAGAGCTTCCACGACTGGCAGAAGTTGAAAGAATATGTGACCACTAAGCCTGCCCTGCAAGAAATATTTTTTATTTTTTTAGATTTTTTTTTTATTTATTTATTTGACAGAGACAGACACAGCGAGAGAGGGAACACAAGCAGGGGGAGTGGGAGAGGGAGAAGCAGGCTCCCCGTGGAGCAGGGAGCCCAATGTGGGGCTCGATCCCAGGACCCTGAGATCAGGACCTGAGCTGAAGGCAGACGCTTAACGACTGAGCCACCCAGGTGCCCCGGCCCTGCAAGAAATATTAAGGGGGGTTCTATAAAAGGAGAAAGACCCCAAGAGTGATATACAACAGAAATTTACAGGGACAATCTATAAAAACAACGTCTTCACAGGCAACATGATGACAATTAATTCATATCTTTCAATAATCACTCTCAACGTGAATGGCCTAAACACTCCCATAAAATGGCACAGGGTTGCAGATTGGATAAAAAGACAGGACCCATCCATATGCTGTCTACAAGAGACTCATTTTGAACTGAAAGATACATCCAGACTGAAAGTGAAGGGATGGAGATCCATCATCCATGCCAGCGGACCTCAAAAGAAAGCTGGGGTAGCAATTCATATATCAGACAAATTAGATTTTAAACTAAAGTCTGTAATAAGAGACATAGAAGGACACTATATCATTCTTTAAGGGTCTATCCAACAAGAAGATATAACAATTGTAAATATCTATGCCCCCAGCATGGGAGCAGCCATCTACATAAGCCAAACATTAACCAAAATAAAGAGTCATATTGATAACTATACGTTAATTGTAGGAGACCTCAATACTCCACTCTCAGCAATTGACAGATCATCTAAGCAGAAAATCAACAAAGAAACAAGAGCTTTGAATGATACATTGGACCAGATGGACCTCATAGATATTTACAGAACATTCCACCCTAAAACAACAGAATACTCATTCTTCTCGAGCGCACATGGAACTTTCTCCAGAATAGACCATATACTGGGTCACAAATCAGGTCTCAACCGATCCCAAAAGATTGAGATGATTCCCTGCATATTCTCAGACCACAATGCTCTAAAACTGGAACTCAATCACAAGAAAAAATTTGGCAGAAATTCAAACACTTGGAAGCTAAAGACCACTCTGCTCAAGAATGTTTGGGTCAACCAAGAAATCAAAGAAGAACTTAAACAATTCATGGAAATCAATGAGAACGAAAACACATCGGTCCAAAACCTATGGGATACTGCAAAGGCGGTCCTAAGGGGGAAATACATAGCCATCCAAGCCTCACTCAAAAAAATAGAAAAATCCCAAATTCACCAACTAACTCTACACCTTAAAGAACTAGAGAAAAAGCAACAAACAACGCCTAAGCCACACATTAGAAGAGAAATAATTAAAATTAGAGCAGAAATCAATGAATTAGAAACCAGAAACACAGTAGATCAGATCAATGAAACTAGAAGTTGGTTCTTTGAAAGAATTAATAAGATCAATAAACCACTGGCCAGACTTATCCAAAAGAAAAGAGAAAGGACCCAAATTAATAAAATTATGAATGAAAGGGGAGAGGTCACGACTAACACCAAGGAAATAGAAACAATTATTAGAAATTATTATCGGGCGCCTGGGTGGCTCAGTCGGTTAAGCGACTGCCTTCGGCTCAGGTCATGATCCTGGAGTCCTGGGATCGAGTCCCGCATCGGGCTCTCTGCTCGGCGGGGAGCCTGCTTCTCCCTCTGACCCTCCCCCCTCTCATGTGCTCTCTGTCTCTCTCATTCTCTCTGTCTCAGATGGATAAATAAAATCTTTAAAAAAAAAAAAAAAGAAAGAAATTATTATCAACAACTATATGCCAATAAACTGAGCAATCTGGATGAAATGGAGGCCTTCCTGGAAACCTATAAGCTGCCAAGACTGAAACAGGAAGAAATGGACAACCTGAATAGGCCAATAACCAGTAACGAGATTGAAGCAGTGATCAAAAACCTCCCAAAAAACAAGAGTCCAGGGCCTGATGGATTCCCTGGGGAATTCTACCAAACATTCAAAGAAGAAATAATACCTATTCTACTGAAGCTGTTTCAAAAAATAAAAACAGAAGGAAAACTTCCAAACTCATTCTATGAGGCCAGCATTACCTTAATCCCCAAATCAGGCAAAGACCCCATCAAAAAGGAGAATTTCAGACCAATATTCCTGATGAATACGGATTCCAAAATTCTCAACAAAATCCTAGCTAATAGGATCCAACAATACATTAAAAGGATCATCCACCACGATCAAGTGGGATTTATTCCCGGGATGCAAGGGTGGTTCAACATTTGCAAATCAGTCAATGTGATAGAACACATTAATAAGAGGAGGGAGAAGAACCATATGGTCCTCTCAATTGATGCAGAAAAAACATTTGACAAAATACAGCATCCTTTCCTGATTAAAACTCTCCAGAGTATAGGGATAGAGGGAACATTCCTCAAGCTCATAAAATCCATCTATGAAAAACCCACAGCGAATATCCTCCTCAATGGGGAAATGCTGAGAGCCTTTCCCTGAAGATCAGGAACACGTCAAGGATGCTGTCTCTCACCACTGATGTTCAACATAGTACTAGAAGTCCTAGCAACAGCAATCAGACAACAAAAAGAAATAAAAGGTATTCAAATTGGCAAAGAAGAAATCAAACTCTCTCTTTTCACAGACGACATGATACTTTATGTGGAAAACCCAAAAGACTCCACCCCCAAATTACTAGAACTCATCCAGCAATTCAGTAATGTGGCAGGATACAAAATCAATGCACAGAAATCAGTTGCTTTCTTATACACTAACAACGCAACTGTAGAAAGAGAAATTAAAGACACGATTCCATTTACAATAGCACCAAAAACCATAAGATACCTCAGAATAAACCTAACCAAAGAGGTAAAGGATCTATACTCTAGGAACTACAAAACACTCATGAAAGAAATTGAAGAAGACACAAAAAGATGGAAAAATATTCCATGTTCATGGATCGGAAGAATAAACATTGTTAAAATGTCTATGCTACCAAAGCAATCTATACCTTCAATGCCAACCCGATCAAAATTCCAATGACATTTTTCAAAGTGCTGGAACAAACAATCCTAAAATTTGTGTGGAATCAGAAAAGACCCCGAATCGCCAAGATGTTGAAAAAGAAAAACAAAGCTGGGGGCATCACGTTGCCCGATTTCAAGCTATATTACAAAGCTGTGATCACCAAGACAGCATGGTACTGGCACAAAAACAGACATACAGACCAATGGAACAGAATAGAGAACCCAGATATGGACCCTCAACTCTATGGTCAAATAATCTTTGACAAAGCAGGAAGAAACATGCAATGGAAAAAAGACAGTCTCTTCAATAAATGGTGCTGGGAAAATTGGACACCCACATGCAGAAGAATGAAACTCGACCATTCTCTAACACCATTCACAAAGATAAACTCAAAGTGGATGAAAGACCTCAATGTGAGACAGGAATCCATCAAAATCCTAGAGGAGAACATAGGCAGTAACCTCTTTGACATCGGCCACAGCAACTTCTTTCAAGATACATCTCCAAAAGCTAGTGAAACAAAAGCAAAAATGAACTTTTGGGACATCATCAAGATAAAAAGCTTCTGCACAGCAAAGGAAAGAGTCAACAAAACAAAGAGGCAACCCACAGAATGGGAGAAGATATTTGCAAATGACACTACAGATAAAGGGCTGGTATCCAAGATCTATAAAGAACTTCTCAAACTCAACACCCAAAAAACAAATAATCAAGTCAAAAAGTGGGCAGAAGAGATGAACAGACACTTCTCTGAAGAAGACATACAAATGGCTAACAGACACATGAAAAAGTGTTCATTATCATTAGCTATCAGGGAAATCCAAATCAAAACCACACTGAGATACCACCTTACACCAGTTAGAATGGCAAAAATGGACAGGGAAAGAAACAACAAATGTTGGAGAGGTTGTGGAGAAAGGGGAACCCTCTTACACTGTTGGTGGGAATGCAAGTTGGAACAGCCACTTTGGAAAACAGTGTGGAGGTTCCTCAAAAATTTAAAAATAGAGCTACCCTATGACCCAGGAATTGCCGTACTGGGTATTTACCCCAAAGACACAGAGGTAGTGAAAAGAAGGGCCATATGCACCCCAATGTTCATAGCAGCAATGTCCACAATAGCCAAACTGTGGAAAGAGCCGAGATGCCCTTCAACAGATGAATGGATAAAGAAGATGTGGTCCATATATACAATGGAATATTACTCAGCCACCAGAAAAGATGAATACCCAACTTTTACATCAACATGGATGGGACTGGAGGAGATTATGCTAAGTGAAATAAGTCAAGCAGAGAAATTCAATTATCATATGGTTTCACTTATTTGTGGAACATAAGGAATAACATGGAGGACATTAGGAGAAGGAAGGGAAGAATGGGTGGGGGGGATTGGAGGGAGAGATGAACCATGAGAGACTATGGACCTGAGAAACAAACAAGGTTTTAGAGGGGAGGGGGGAGGGGGGATTGGTTAGCCCAGTGATGGGTATTAAGGAGGGCACGTACTGCATGGAGCACTGGGTGTTATACGAAAACAATGGATCGTGGATCACTACATCAAAAACTAATGATGTATGGTGACTAACATAACATAATAAAATTAAAAAAAAAAAAGAAGATTGAACGGATGGGATGGAAACATAAATTCCACCAAGCTACTAATATATCGTTTTCTCAAAAACACTTATGATGCAGCCTATTGGTTCCTATTGGCTCAGGCTGTAGAGAAAGAACTGAAGACAAATAAATAACTGACTTTTCTAGGATCTGGTTTATAAAAGCAGGTGTGGGGGATTGGGGAGGAGGGTCCTTAAAATACGTGTTCTATGAGGTCTGTATGCAGACACAAAGTAGATTTCATCCAGACTGAAGAAGAGAAAACTGACCATTGGGAAGAGGAGAGGAGGAACAGATTGGCAAACTCAAGGTTTGACAGGAGAATGAAACAGAAAGAAGGAAGGTATAACAGAGGGGAGGACAGCACAAAGCACTGGCCAAGCTTGACAACAGGACGTCCTTTGTGTCCTGGAGAAAGGAAAGTAGAATAGATTTAAAGAAGGTTTTTTGGACTACTTAGAATTTCCAAGAGGATTGTGATCTCCAGGGAGAGGGAGTCAAGCTTAAGTGGAAACCCTGAGGAGCCAGCAGGCAAGTTGAACCCCCACCAGAACCAGGGCACAGCAAGGAGGGGACCATGAGAAGGAAAGGCACCAGTGACCCAGCATGGCTGCTTTGTCTCTGCTTCCTACTCCAAGCATTAAGATGTAAAGGGGAAGGGCGCCTGGATGGCTCTGTGGGTTAAGCATCTGACGCTTGATTTCAGCTCAGGTCATGATGTCAGGGTCGTGAGATCCAGCCCGAAGTCAGGCTCCAAGCGAGGTATAGAGACTGCTTAAGATTCTCTCTCTTCCTCTCCCTCTGCCCCTCCCCCTTCTCTCTCTCCCCCCTTCTCTCTCTAAAAAAAAAAAAAGAGAGAGAGAGAGATGTAAGGAGGAAACAGAAGACTGAACAGATGAGCTGACCCTGAACTTCTCTTTGCCTCCAAAAGAGACTCTTATCACTGAGTCTTCCTGGGGACTATGCCCAGGGCATGCCTGTGCACCTTGGGAGTTAAAGTATTGTCAATAAACAGTACCACGAGGTGAGTCTGATTATGTCTTGTGTCTAAATAGTTGTGCAGTCATACGGGAGGTTGCTTTAAAAACTGTGGGGATTATCCTATCAGTATCCAAAAATTTAGGAACACAGTGGGCGTCCCGGGGATTGAGTGATCCCTACAGTCAGTTCAGCCCTTGGGCAAAGCTGTAGTTACTCCATGCCTTGGACTGAGGTCTGTGTTTATGATGAGGGATAATTTCCCTGGGAACAGAACTGACTGCATCTCACAAACACCACACTTCCGCCCATCGATTTCAGGGAATATCCTGGACAGGACTTGTAATGACTTTCAAGGTCCCCAACCATAGCTTTTAGTTTCCCCAGAGAATCGATGGTTCTAACTTCAGTCTCTTCCAGTTCTTCACACTCCTTCCCTCGGGATATCTTGAGACCCCATGGCTTTGGAATGGGGCTGTTGTATATTTATATGTCCTTTGTATTATACCATCTCCTTCACGGAGACCATGACCGAGATGCATCTCCAGGCATCTCTAGGCTCCCTTCCTCGGACAGCTCTCTGCATGCCCACATCCAAGGGGGACAGCAGAATAGCTCTGCCCTGCTCGAGGTCATTCTCCACCTCACTTCCTTCCCTTGGGAATATGGAGGTGAGACTTAGTAGCTGCAGGCCTGTGAGCTTTGACTATAAAGCTTCTTAAGTAAGCAAAGACCTTGACCTACCTACTTTACCATGTCCTCCTCATTTAATCCCTCAATGTACAACCTTCTAGGTGCAGAGCCTGTGAACTCCTGCATGACCTCATCTTGCTTGTCGATGGCACTTGGAAAGGCAAATTTCCACTCTTTGTGAGGATCCAAATATCTCTGTGATGTTACCACCATAATCAAGAACCAAGATGTCTATCTAATGGAGTGGGAATTGTGTATATTGATGACTAACAGGCCTCTCCAAAAGATTTTATTTCCATTAACAGTTGAAACCAAACCAAACCAAACTAAATGGGAGTAGTTAATGCTGATTCATTTTGACAAGTCAAGAACTGATCCTTGAAACCTCACTGAATACTTAAGATATGTTCAATCCTCTTTGAACTCTTATCACATATTTCATCTTTGAAACCCTCTGCAGTAAAATCAGCAACCAGAATATTAGACCCCAGGACCCTGAGTTTTTATAGTTTACACTGAGGGGGTAACGGGTGGCAAAAACTCTCCAGACAAAATACTGCATTTCTTTCATGAATATTGCTTCAATGTCAGCATTCTAAGGGAAATAACTAACATTTGCTAAGCAGCCATAAAAGATAGAAAGTTTGGTGATTATTTATTGAGGGTTTCCCATTGCCTGAAAAATACCTTTCTTTAAAAAAAAATGAGCATAAAATAAAAAAGAGAATTGAAGTAAGTCCTAGGATTCCCAAAAACCTTCAATATCTGTTGTTTCACGTAAGCTGACAACAGGTGAAGCAGGTAGTGCTATGTCCACACGACAGGCGAGGAAACGGGGCTCAGAGAGGTAAAGTAACAATACCAGAGCACACAGAGAGAAATGTCCAGCCTTCTGTTTCCTCTTTACATCCTAATATCTTGAAATATAAAATGGAGACAAAACAGGAGCTCACACTCCCCAAAGCCAGGTACGTCACTGTCCACTATCCAACCAGGGTTTACTCTTATAAGAGCTCACACTTGAATTTAAAGGTATTTTTCACATATAAGCAGCAGATAAAATAAGTGTTTGAATTCTATCAACTTCTTTAGTGTTTTTTTTTTTTTAAGTTTTGTTAGTGGTTGCTCTAGAGTTTGTGGTATATGAATCTATGTGTGTTTTCAACACTATGGATGGTACCTCATAATGGAGCATTCACAATCCTCCTTCTCATCCCTTACAACATGGCCTCCATTCTTTGACTAATCCATAAGCTATATCCACCCAATACATTATTGCTATAATTACTTTGAGCAGTTACCTATTAGACCAGCTTCCAGGTGAGTGAAACAGACCACATCCACATGCCACATTATGGGTCCTAAATTCCAAGGGGACAGAAGCTCCTTTGTGCACTTGCCCTATGTATCTCTTTATCTGGCTGTTGATTTGTATCCTTTAATATCATTTATAATAAATGGGTAATCTAGTGAGTAAACTAGTTTTCCTTAGTTCTGGAAGCTCACCATCTGGAATCACTCCAAACCACCATCCTTTTGGGTTTTTGGTGGTTTTTTTAAAGATTTTATTTACTTATTTTAGAGAAAGAGAGTGAGCAGGAGGGAGAGGGAGAGGGAGAGAGAATCTGAAGCAGACTCCTCACTGAGCACAGAGCTCGAAGTGGGGCTCAATCCCACAACTGCAAGATTTTGACCTGAGCTGAAACCATGAGTCAGAGACACTCAACTGACTGAGCCACCCAGATGCCTCCACCCCTTTTGGATTTCTATGGAGGCTTCAATTCATTGGCATGATTGATTAAACCATTGGCCATTGGTGACTGATTCAACCTTCAGCTCCACTCCTCTTCCCCTAACCCTCTAGTTGCAAGGTTGGTTTCCCCAGCAACCAACCCCCATCCTTAAGTGGTGTCCAAAATTCACCTCATTAACATAGCAAAAGACTCCCTTATTGCTCTCTAAATGGGAGTGAAAACCAAATACGTATTTCTTATTATAAATCATAACATTACAATAGGTACAGTTTCCCACACTCTGGCTTCATTCAAGATTCTCTCTTTGTCTTTGGCTTTCTGCAGTCTGAATATGATATGTTTAGGCATTGATTTTTTTAAATTATTCATCCTGCTTCTTGTTCTCTGAGATTCCTGGATTTGTAATTTGGTTTCTGTTATTAATTTTGTAAAGTTTTAAGGTATTGTCCCTTGAGGAAGGAAGGAAGGAAGGAAGAAGCAAGTTAGGGAATAAGCCTGTAGAGAAATGGAATCAGAGCAAGAGGTACAAAGCAGACAGGATATACCATTTCGGACATTTGACCAAGATTGTGTTAAGCCTCACAGAAAACAGAGCCCTGATGGAGCTCTCTAAACACACCACAACTCCCAGGGTACCTGTCCATCCTTAAGAATCTCCTTGCTTTGTTGACTCTGGATGTGCTTGACTGACAGCCAGGTGAAGTGGGTAAAGGGGACAGTCTACAGTGGAACGTGGCTCACTTTCCCCTACTCACTACAGCACAACCAAGTGGGCCTCTGTCCTTACCCTGAGTCAAGCTATACTCTGTCCCTTATCAGGGCCATTATCTGTGCTATTCTTTCTGTAGTGATCTCCTCCTCCTCCCACACACTTTGTAGTTAATGTTATTTGCATGCCTGTTTGATTTCTGCTTTCCCCACTATGTATAGTCTCCGGGGGGGAGCCACTATCCAGCCGACGGTGCTTAAAACATGCTAAGAACCCATAAGTGTTTTTTTAAAAGATTTATGTTATTATTTATTTGAGAGAGAGAGTGTGTGTGTTCATGCACAGAGGGGGGAGGGGCAGATGGAGAGGGAGAGAGAGTCCCAAGCAGACTCCACTCTGAGCATGGAGCCCAACACAGGGCTCGAGCTCATGACCCTGAGATCATGACCTGAGCAGAAACCAAGAGTCAGACGCTTAACCAACTGCACCATCCAGATGCCCAGAACACTTAAGTATTTAATAATGACTCACTAACTTGGCCACTATGGTCAGTGAGAATTCCTGCCCCTTTTGCACAATCACCAGAACAGGCCATGGGATGAAAGATACCATCAGAGCTGAGGGAGGAGTGGGAGTGAAGTGGGGGCAGGTGGTAAGAGTGTGGTAGAAGAAGACTCAAGGGACAGCTGAGACAGACTGGAGCATTTGTCAAGGAAATGAGGCACTGGAATAACCATGAATACATTCATAAAACTAGCCATGGAAGCCAAGCGGGTTGAGAGGGAATAGGATAGAGTACAGAATGCTTGGGGCAAGACAAGGTACAGATATCCAGGGGCCATGCAGTGCCAGGTGGGGGTATTTCTTAATGGCCTACCATTGACAAGCCACCAAGAAATCAGGTTCCCATTTGAATTAATTGACTTTGCAAAGTCATGTCACCATATTGGAAAACCAAATTCCCCAATAAGACAACTAGAGGGGCGCCTGGGTGGCTCAGTTGGTTAAGTGACTGCCTTCCGCTCAGGTCATGATCCTGGAGTCCGGGGATCGAGTCCCACATCAGGCTCCCTGCTCAGCAGGGAGTCTGCTTCTCCCTCTGACCCTCCTCCCTCTCATGCTCTCTGTCTCTCATTCTCTCTCTCTCAAATAAATAAATAAAATCTTAAAAAAAAAAAAAAAGACAACTAGAAACACAAAGATTTGGACTTGGGGGGCCCAAAGGGTGTCTCGTTTTCCATATACAAACATAATTATCCTGTTAAGAAAGGAAAGATTAAATCTTTGAATGAAGTAAGAGTACCTCAGAAAGAGCAATAAAGCTCCTTCCAAGTCAGAACCACCTGGGGGCATTATTTGAACTTGGTTATGTAGGTTGGAACTAGCAAAAATTTAGATCTCTCTCCTGGATTGCATATCAGTTAAATTTATATACTTATTAAGATAATTAAGTTTAAAAAATTAATTGCAAAACTGGAACTTGATTTGATTCAGTTGATCCAATAAGACTTTTGTCTATGATATTGTCAACGTTTGACTCTGGTGAAGTCAATTAGACACTAAATCCTTGAGTTCCTGCTCCTGAAATACAGAGAAAGTATATTTTTCTCCATCTTATTACATATTTGTTGGTTATGAAATACCACATATATGCCTCCACAAAGGCCTTAAAAGGATGGTTATCCAAATTGAAGGTATTACGTATATGCATACCTAATGAGTAACTTTTTTTCCCTAAATTGAAAAATGAAAGTCCAAGATCACCCAGCTACTAAGTGCCCAAATCACATTTTACCAGAATCCAGTTTTGCCCATTTTGTCATTCCAGAATATCCTCATATCACACATTTAAGGTCATCAGTTGAATGCCATCAATTTCTAAACATATTCATGGATGAATTTCATTGGTAGAAAATTAGAAAGTTGGGCGCCTGGGTGGCTCAGTTAGTTGGTTAAGCGACTGCCTTCGGCTCAGGTCATGATCCTGGAGTCCCAGGATCGAGTCCCGCATCGGGCTCCCTGCTCAGCGGGGAGTCTGCTTCTCCCTCTGACCTTCCTCCTTCTCATGCTCTCTGTCTCTCATTCTCTCTCTCTCAAATAAATAAATAAAATCTTTAAAAAAAAAAAAAAAAGAAAGAAAATTAGAAAGTTAAGGTCAGTTTTATAAAAATATTTTAAAACCTTGAAGTTCATCTTTCAAGTTGCTTTCTCTTTCTCTCATCTGATAGAACTGAAATGAAAATCTGGTTCCATTCACCCTAAGGAATTATATGACCAAATGTTAGCTTATTGGATAAGATAAAAAAGATAGTTCCCCACCTCATTCTCTTGATGGTATCTTTGCTCTCGCCTCATGTTTACCAGAGATAACACTTAACACCTTTCCAAGCAATTTTTTCTAAATTCTCCTAGCTGATAATCAGAGCAAATTCAGGGCTTTGAACATATAACATAAACTAAATAGAGAGAAACTGGAATGATTGCAAGTGCAGACACATGGCACAATTGCCAAGATTATTGGGTGTAAGGAAAGGAATTGAGGAAAGAAGTTGAAAAGGTCCTGGATGTTCGCCAATGTAAGTGATGGCTTAAGGAGTCAAGACACAGAAGGAAGAAGAGTGGGACTATGAATAATCTGGCTGAGGATCTAAAACAGCAATGGCTAGAGACCTTTTTGGCTGTCACGACGAAGTGGATGCTACTAGCATCTAGGGGATCCAGGCCAAGGATGTTGCTAAATATCCTACGATGCACAAGACAACCTCACCCACCAAAGAAAGAATTATAAGGTCCCAAAAGTCAAGGCTGGGAAACCGTGTTCAAAGAGATTCAGGGTGCTGCTCTGGTCCCTTTTACCTCCCCTAAATGTGTGGGGAAAGTTTACCTTTGGGGTTCCTCCTTACCACTGTCAACAAGTAGGACTAAAGTTTCTGTACTGCCCTCGTGTTTCCATAATGCCAAAGTATTGCAGAAGATGGTAGACTGCTGGTCACCCTTTTTCTGTCCCCAACTCCCCTGTACAACCTAATCCCCCAATACAACCGAATCCTAATGCCCAGTTGGCATATTTATGTGCCTGACAACAATAAGCAGGAAATAAGCTTCTTTTTTTATGTATACATATTTCCTAAGAAACTGCAGACTAGACCACGTCTTCCTTGAATGACAGTCTCCACTGCAGCATCAGTTCAGGGGTTTCCAAGGCCTAGGTATAGCCTAGGGGAAGAAGAAGGAAGACGGTAAGGGAGTATTGACATCATGTCCTGATTCAGAGTCCTACCAGTTCCACCAAAGGGATGCTCTGAGCACCAGGCAGCTGCCAAGGAGAGGATAAATTTGCCATTTCCCACCCTCCCCTACCCGCTCAACCCACAGGTAAACTAGGTTATTCCAGAGCCTTCGAGGCTTCCTTGAGGACCTCATCGGATTATTAAGCATTAGCAAGGACTGCTCTGGAATGAACATTTCCACTTTATCCAAGACAGAAGATAGGCAAGAGTGAAAAGAAACACTTCACTCATGACCCGCAGTCCTTGGTTTCCCAGGATCTCATCCAATCTGATTTTAGACTTTAAATAATAATATCTTAAGCATTTTTTAGGGACTAGAAACTCGATTACAAAAACATGAACAAATATCCGCTTTATATCCTTCGGCTTATAATTAGGAACATAACCATTGCTATGTATCAGATTTTGTCATTCACCAGCTTAAACTCCTTTACTGGCATCTTACTGCTCTATGAATAAAATCTAAATTTCTAAAAGCTCCTGCATGACGATGATTATTTCCCATGCTCCTCCTTGCTCCCTATGCTCTGTCTCCTTAATCTCCTGCGACTCATGTATCCCAAGCTCAAGTGCCACCTCTTCAGAGAGACCTCCCAGACCATTATACCCCCACATAATTATTAACTTTTTTAATGTAGGCTCCACACTCAGTGCAGAGCCCAGTGTGGGGCTTGAGCTCATGACCCTGGGATCAAGACCTGAGCTGAGATCAAGAGCCGGACGGTCAACCAACTGAGCCACCCAGGGGCCTCTCCCCACATCGTTATTATCACAAGACCCTGTTTACTTTCCTTCCAAGCACCTATTACGATTATCATGAATCTTTTCAGTATGCTTTTTACTACTCTCCACTAGAATGTTAGCTCCAGGAGCATAGAGATCTTATCTGTGTGTTGACTGCCGCCCAGAGCTTCACAGAGTTCCTGACACATGACAGCCACTGACCATATTTGTTGCATAAATTAAGGAATAAATCCATATAAGCAAGACATTCTCCACAAGCTGGAATTATTCAAGCTATATCCTCCAGAAATTTCAAATGTAATCACATGGCCCGAGCTATTTAGAGGAGTCAATATAAAGACACAGAAGTATGAGGTCCCCTAGCTCTGAAATGGAGCAGGACATAGAAACCAGCCAATACACTGACATTACTGATTAAGCCACACAAATAACCCAGTTTGCCAGATGAAGGCTGTCAGCGGTACTTGTCCAGTTCATCTGGGAAACTAACACAGAATGGCCTCATTTCCTCATCAGCGTAGATCAGATTTGGATGTTTTTCGTAAAAGCAAACATTTTATAAATCACTTCTGCTAAGCTGAAATTAGAAAGGAATAAAATCGAAATTATTCCACAGGATCCTGTAAATATCATGCCCTATAGGAAAGTTAAATTATAACAATGTGTTATAACAAAGGGAGGTAATTGGTAAAGTCATCACATAAGCATAGATGTGTATTTGTGTCCGTCTATATGCAAGACTGAAGAATTTCCAAGTTAGACACTTCAGTACAACAGCAGTCTAGACACAGCAGGAAAGAATGCACCAATTGTGGGGGAACCTTCAACTACCATCTGATAAATTTCACTGTGAGTAAAAGCTATGAGTGAAAATGCTTCACATGGGTCTTTTAAATGTAACAATAATAATATCACACTTCCCAGCCCGTAAGGCCCTTGGGTTTAAGTGTGCCTCAACTTATTTCTCACCAGCATCATGATGTGGGTTACAAGATGACCAGTGCTCCACCACAAAATGGCGGCCCTGCTCCCCAGCCGCTCTGGAAAGGGTATTCTTCCCTGCTCTAGGACCCTTGTGTCTTAGTCAAGTATTTCATACATGGGAGGTAGGCTGTGAAGTTACTGATGCTTTTCGTATTTTTAGTTTGTATGAGGATCTTGTTTCTGAACCTAGATCCTTCTCTTCTCCTCACTGTACCTGCTGCGCTCAGCCTCACCTGAAATGTTGCATTTGTTTTATAGTATACTCAAATATCACCCCAAAGGTAGCAATACAATTGTTAGCAGCTACAAGCAAAAAAATATTTTTTTCTTTTTTGAGAAACAAAGAGAGTGCATCAGTGGGGAGGGGTAGAGGGAGAGGGAAAGAGAGAATCTTAAGCAGGTTCCACATCCAGCTAAGAGCCCCACTTGGGGCTCATCTCAGGACACTGAGATCATGACCCGAGCCAAAATCAAGAGTCAGACACAACCAACTGAACCACCCAGGTGTTTCTCAGCAAAAAAAAAAAAAAAAAAAAAAAAAAAAAGTGTATTAAAAGCTCCTATTTGTTGTGTTTGTACCACAACTAGCTAAAGATCCAAAGAGAAGAATTTTAATATCAGAATCCACCCACCCTCTTCTCCTTTCTCCCTTATGATTTATTAATTTAAGTCTTTCTGTTTTAGAGTTCCCTACTCATGACGACTTAAGCTCAACAAAGCATTGACTTCAGCGACAAACTTTGCTTACAGATATACAGGTCATGCGTCATGCACAATACCAACTTTACTTCTCAGAACTCAGACCTGTGAGGAGGGGGTGCTGCCTGGCAGGGCTACTACAGCCAAACAGGCATGATGAGGATGGTTCTCAGAAAGTGGAAATAACAGCTGGAGACTTGAACCACGTATGCTGCCCAAGTGGAGAGGCAGGAATAAGGAACACACTGGACGGCGTGCACCTTCTCCCTCCTCCCACCTTCTGGTTGCTCTCTAGCGCCGCCTATAGGCAGACCTAACAGAAAGCCAGCAGACAAAAGAGGTATTTTGCAGCGTCCAGGCCCCAGCATTACAAAGAGGGGGGTGGGGGGGAGGGGTTAGACAGGTGCATTTGCAACTGAGAAACAAGATCACGCCTCCCTCCCACCTGATCTCAGGGCTCGGTGCGCGCTCACTCCAGCGGCTGCTTGAGGCTGCTCAGTGGAGGAATTCAACTTGTGTACCTCCGGAAACAGATACGGACTTCTCGTTATTAATGCTGAAACAGAGCACACAAGTCACCCACTAAATCTCCACTAACAGAAACAAGGAGGCCAACGCCAGAGATAAATAAACACAACCTTCATCATATGAAGCATCTTAACTGACAAAATATAAATATAAATTGGGCCATAGCACTCTGAGACTTCAAAGAATAACAAAATCAATCCCAATAAGTCATTTTTTCCCAGTATAAATGGTCTGCCTCTCTGCTCTGCTCTAAAGTGAATACAGATTTCTCAGTAATTCAAGGACTGATGAACCGGTTGGTAGATTTTCCTAGTTTATTCCTCTTCTCCGCTGCTGCCTTTCTCTTCGGTGGACCTGAACGCCCACTCATCTGCTTTTTCCTCTGCTCTCTGAAAGGTTCAGTGGGAATAAACATAGGACCACTAACTACAAATTCTGAGGCCTACCAGCCAAATCCTGTGAAGTCTGGGTTAAGACAAGGGAGTGAGCAGAACACCCGACCCATACCTCCAGCAAGATAGTTTCAGGAGGAAGGATTTCCTCTGCCCTTCAAGATTCTTCCAGCTGGACTATGAATCAAATTGACATGAGACTGATTAACAAGAGAAAATAAAATTTAATAGCATATGTACGGGGAATCCACACAGATGTGGAAATTCCAAAGACAGGCAACATGACACTTACATGAGCTAAGGAGAGGGTGGGGTCTAAGGATACAAATGGGAGAAAGACCATTAGCAGGAAGGTGAGAGGAGATGTTTGGAAAACAAAGGGGTTGCCCTGTTATGTAGATATGTTTCTCCCATAAAGGGGAGTGTCTGTTAATAGCTCTCTTCCACGTAGCAGGCAGTTGAGGGGGAGGTAAAGAGTTTTTCCTGAATCTGCTGGGTTTTGATTGCTTTTAACTCAGAATAAAGTTCAATGCCAAAGTGGCCCATCTTGGGGCAGTCTGCTCTTGGCCCCTACAATACAGATTTCCTCAAAAGTTTATAGTCATGGGGAACCCTCCTACACTGTTGGTGGGAATGCAAGCTGGTGCAGCCACTCTGGAAAACAGTATGCAGGTTCCTCAAAAAGTTGAAAATAGAGCTACCCTACGACCCAGCAATTGCACTACTAGGTATTTACCCCAAAGGTACAAAGTAGTGATCCGAAGGGGCACCTGCACCCCAATGCTTATAGCAACAATGTCTACAATAACCAAACTAGAAAGAGCCCAGCTGTCCATCGACAGATGAATGGATAAAGAAGATGTGGTATATATGTACAAGGGAATATTATGCAGCCATCAAAAGGAATGAAATCTTGCCATTTGCAACAACATGGATGGAACTAGAGGGTATTATGCTGAGTGCAATAAATCAATCAGAGAAAGACAATTATCATATGATCTCACTGATATCTAATAAAAAATAAAATAATTAATTAAATACAGTAGTATATCAAAATAACAAGACACTGTGACCAAGAAGTATTTTATTGGAGGAATGCAAAGACATTTAGGAAACCAGTGTCATGCATTAATTATACCATCAAATTGAAGTAATCCAACAGTCATTTTGGATTGACATGACACATGACAAGATAATCTACCAATCTACCAAAATCAATATTGACATATCACATGTATGTTAGTATTTCTCCTGAAATCAAGAAATGTTTTTTTAAAGAATTTATTTATTTATTTATTTGAGAGAGAGAGAGAGCACACGAGCCAGGGAGGGGCAGAAGGAAAAACAGATTCCCCAGCTGAGCAGGGAGCCCAACATGGGACTTGATCCCAGGATCCTGGGATGATGACCTGAGCCAAAGGCAGCCACTTAACCCACTGAGCCACCCAGATGCCCCCATGAAATATTTGAATGTACAACTCAAAAGGCTATACCAGGTGCTGTGAAAAGGACTGAGTGATCGATTCTGAAACATGTATCAAGGAAGTTTCTGGGCTTCAAGCTCATAAAAAAATTGTATAGACATTCACACCTATAAATCAAGTCCTATAGAGCAAAAAAAAATCAGAGTATTGCTAGTGATGTCCACAAATTTCTAAGGGAAAGAAAGTTTGACTTAAGACTTCTTCTTGCATAAATAGGCATTTTCAATGTATGTACGAATTAGGGATTCGGGTCCCAAACACTCATTTTTACAAATACACATGTGCACACACCTGCACACGCACACACGAATACACATGCACATGCAAACATATCACATGCCACATGCATACATACAGACATGCACATACATGTATATCTTCATTTTTCCAAATCCTAGAGAGTGAAAAAATATTTACTGGATTTCAGCAATTCCTTCGGTTTAACATTAGTGTGTTTTCCACAGAACCAAGTGAAAGTCAAGGCCAGTTTATTTAATACATTTCATATAAATTAGCATGTGTCGTATGATCTCAGCTTTCCAAAAGATTTCTACCCATCCTGCCTGAATATATGAATTAAAACCCCTACAGCCTAGGGTTCGCCAAACATTAAGAACATTCTTTCTGGGCGCCTGGGTGGCTCAGTTGGTTAAGCGACTGCCTTCGGCTCAGGTCATGATCCTGGAGTCCTGGGATTAAGTCCCGCATCGGGCTCCCTGCTCAGCAGGGGGTCTGCTTCTCCCTCTCCCACTCCCCGTTTGTGTTCCCTCTCTTGCTGTGTCTTTCTCTGTCAAATAATAAATAAAATCTTTAACAAAAAAAAGAACATTCTTTCTGAATGGGACTGCTGAGCAATTCCGTTTTCTTTTTCGTTATGACTCAAATTTCTTATAAAGTTTATATCCTTTTTACAAAACCAGTGAAGTCCACTGCCTGCAAAATGAAAAATAAGAAGAGGAGTAAAACGAGAAGAAAAGGAGAAAACAATTAGCATCACCATGATGAGTTTTCCATTATAATGTGTTCAGTGTGTCTGTTGGATGAGTCAAAGAAAACCCTCTAATGGAGTTTCCATTCCATAAATTTGATTTCACTACAGGAAACACGAGCTGAGACAGCCATTTCTATCACTTAATGGGCATCCCTGCCTTCTCCTTATTCAATAAGACCGGTTATAGCTAGAGAAGGCCTCCCATCTCCTGTCCACATTTCCTGTGTATATTCTCCTGGGTTCTTTCAGTTCAGGATTAAACGACTCAAGCATCAGGGTTTCGTCTCTTTCCCAGTATAGAAGCCAACCATTTCCTTACCTCTATGGGGTGACAGATGCGCTAGGATGTGAGGAGAGGCCATCTGTGCCTTATTATTGAGCTCTAAGGGGACCTCCCGGCCACACCACAGCTCACTGGACTCTGATTAAGCAACAGGGATACCATAGATGGGGCTCACTGATGGATACTTTGAGTCACAAGAAGAAAATCTAGGAACCATGTCTCAGCACTCACACACCCTTGGGGAGGCTGACTTGCTAACGGTTCACAGAAGCTTGTGAAATTGGGGCACCTGGGTGGCTCAGTCGTTAAGCGTCTGCCTTCAGCTCAGGTCATGATCCTAGGGTCCTGGGATCGAGCCCCGCATCGGGCTCCCTGCTCCGCGGGAAGCCTGCCTCTCCCTCTCCCACTCTCCCTGCTTATGTTCCCTCTCTCACTGTGTCTCTGTCAAATAAATAAATAAAATCTTAAAAAAAAAAAAAAAAGAAGAAGAAGCTTGTGAAATTATAAATGGTAATTCAAGAAAAAGAGATGGGCCAATTCCTCCCTGGCCCTACTTTACTTGGAAACAGAATTCCAAAGCCTGCTGTCCAAGATCCACCTCCACTTTCTGCTCACTTTGCATCTCCTTCCTAAATCATGCACATGAGGAGACCCACGCTCACAGACGCCCACCCTCACATGCTCACGCACATTTCTTTCTTCCTGAGAAGCAGAGTGGCCGACAGGGCTCCAATGGGAACATGGCATTTGTCTTCAGGCCCAGACAGTCAACATGAAAATCCACAAAGTGGATGAAGAATACAAGAGGATCACAATTAGTAAAAGGGGCTAAAGCAAAATCTAGAGCACTCAAATATTAAGCAATTATTGCTTTAGCTTTGGATTTTGGATGATTTCTAGAAGAAGTTTTTTTCAAGAGTGATTTTTCTCCCCTTTTGGCCTTACTCCTCTTCCTCGCCTTCTTTGCAGAGAGTTCTAGTAATTAATCCCTGTTCCTTTCATTCCTTTCTTAAAAAAAAAAAAAAAACTCTAGTAGAAAGCAAACTGAACAGCTCTGGCTGGGCCTAGATGCACGGGGGGGGCCAGGAGCAATGAGCACATTTACCAGCCAGATCCTGATTTCTATTACATTCCTCGATAAGAGGAAGCAGGACAATTTGAAACATGGCCATTCCTGGCCTGTGGCAGAGAAGGTACTAGATGAGTCTGGAACTTCATCTTATGCCAGAAAGCAAGGAAGTCCTCAAAAACAAAGGATGGGGCATGTCACAAGGACACAGGCATCAGCCTGTAGGTAGGGGCTACCTCAAGCCAAATACGAGACAAATACAAGACAATTTCAGTGCCAAAGCAATTAAAGGCATTAATCAACAGTAAGCCTTTGGTGGGGAAATGGGACTCGCTGAGTCTATAATGATAACCAACAAGGCAAGAATGATGCGGCGGAAGGGTGGACACTTGCTTCCAGAAGAATGCCAAGTACCAAGTGGTAAACGTGGAGAGAATGTTGGAGTTAAGGAATCATTATTTTGTAACCACCACAATAATGGTTGGTTCAGGGCAGAATCATAAATAGGGGCTAAACCTAGGAGGGGAATTGCCAACTTTATACAGGAAAATTTGCACATAACAAAATGCACCCATTATTGGTAGAGTTTGATGAGTTGTGACAAATGTATACACCTATGTAGCCACCACTCAAATCAAGAGTAAAATCTTTTCCATCACCTTAAAAATGCCCACATGTCCCTTTGCAGTCAACACTCCCCACACTCCTGGCCTCAGGCAACCACCCATGTGCTTCCTCTCATTAGATATTAGTTTTCCTTCTCTAGAATTTCACATAACTGGAATCACATTCTTGGGTCCCTGGCTACTTTCATGGAACATAATGGTTTTGAGATTCATATATTCTGCTGCACATATCAGAATGTTGTTCCTTTTAATGGCTGAGTCGTATTCCATCATATGGATATGCCACAATTTGTATATGCGCTCACCTGTTGACGGACATTTGGGTTGTTTCCAGTTTGGGCCTATTATGAACAAAGCTGCCACGTCTATTTGTGCACGAGTCTTGGTATGGACACATGCTTTCATTTCTCTCGGACAAATAACTGAGAGCAAAATCCTAGGTCATCTGGAAAGTGCATGTTTAACTTTCTAAAAAAACTCCCACATATTCTGCAATTCTTACACTATTTTACATTCCCACAGCAATGTACGAGAATTACAGTTGCTCCGGATCCTTGGTATTGTCCTTCTTTGTTTTATTATAGGTATTTCCAGTGGGTGTATAGGGAGTCAACTTTGGTAAGAAGCAGGGTACCACAGATTGCTTATCAGGAGCCAGGGCAAATGATCTAGACAGTGGGTGAAATCAGTCGACACTGATCAAAATCACTATAAATAGAGGCAATGGAGACTGTGTCTCTGGATGACATACCCTGAGAAGGACACAATATCACTTTTGTAGTATTCTGACCAGGGTGGGGGGTTGGTGCATAACCCAAAACTGATCATGGCAAAACATACACAAACCCTCCATGAAGAACGTTCTGCTTGAAAGGGGACTGAAGTCTTCAACATTTCAATGTCATAAAAGAAAAAGACTGAGGAATTGTTCCAGATTGGGGATCCTAAAAAGACAAGATAATTAAATGCGTTACTTCATCCTAAACTGGATCCTGTCGTGCAGGAGGAAGGTACATGCATATGCACAGAAAGACTACAAAAGGCTTCACAGAGTGAATTGGCAAAACTGGATTGTGAGAAGGGAGATCAGGTAAAAGTATTGTATCACCGCGAAACTGACTGAGATTGATCACTGTACTGTGAATATATAATAGTCTTATTCTTAGGAAATCTATACTAAAGTATTTAGGGGTAAACAATTATATACTATGCAGCTTTCAGTTGGTTCCAAAATTAGATAGACAGGATGGATAGAAAGATAGAGCAAAGGACAAAGCAAATAGATCAAATGGTCTAAAATGTTAACAATAGGTGAATCTGGGTAAAGGTATACCGAAATTCTTTGTACTATTTCTGTAACTTTTGCTGTTTGAATTTACTTATAAACTTAAAAAAAAAATTTTAAGTAGACTCCATGCCCAGCATGGAGCCCAACATGGGGCCTGAACTCACAACCCTGACATCAAGACCTGAGCTGAGTTTAAGAATCAGATGCTCAAAATGTCCACAATAGCCAAAATATGGAAAGAGCCCAGACGTCCATCAAAAGGTGAATGGATAAAGAAGATGTGGTATACACACACACACACACACACACACAAATGGAATTACGCAGCCATCAGAAAGAATGAAATTTTGCCATTTGCAGCAATGTGGTTGGAGCTAGAGAGTATAAAGCTAAGTGAAATAAGTCAGTCAGAGAAAGACAAATACCATATGATTTCACTCATATGTGGAACTTAAGAAACAAAACAGATCAATGTAGGGGAAGGGAAGGAAAAATAAAACAAGATGAAAATAGAGAGGGAGGTAAACCATAAGAGACACTGAACTCTAGGAAACAAACTGAGGGTTGCTGGAGGGGAGGGGGATGGGGGATGGGGTAACTGGGTGATGGGCATTAAGGAGGATGCTTGATGTAATGAGCACTGGGTGTTACATGCAACTGATGAATCACTAAATTATACCCCTGAAACTAATAATACAGTATGTGTTAAATAAATTGAATGTAAATAAAGAAAAAAAATAATAAAAATAATAAAAAATTAAAAAATAAAAAGAGTCAGATGCTCAACCAACTGAGCCACCCAGGCACCCCCAAATAAAAAAAAATTTAAGTCACTAGCGACTTAACCAACAGGTTAACTTAACCAACCAGGTTGGCTCAAGATGGCACCTACCTTGTCTCATATCTAAAATCTCTAGAAATTAGAAAAAAGAAAAAGATGAGATTTAAAAAAAAAATCAGTAACAGCCATAAGAAGAAATAAGGAGGAACATCTGTGGACCAAAAATGGTGATGTCCTAAATAACAATAAGCAAATTAGAATAGAAGTCGTCACTCAAAACAAAAACATAAACTTTCCACTCCTCCCTGCAAACCCCAAAATCCAGATCTAAATAATAGCCAGCTGGTTCCAAGTTAGATGCAAGTACATAAAAGTGAACCTTGAACTCTTACACCATAGCCCAGGCTCCAAGGAGGAACCATTTACAAATTCCAGTGATGGCAGTAACGTGTCTCCATCCTCTGTCCTGATGAGGGGTGAAGCTCTTCTGAGGGTCCTGACCCGTCCCTGGCCACAGTTAACAGCCAAGGGCCCAGAGGCTCCATGACCAACAGGAGGTGGTGCAGGGGGCCCAGAGAATGAACAGCCTTTGTGTTCAGAGCAGCTATTATTTCCACTGTGCGGTGCTGCTCTCCCCAAACCTCTCTGACCGCCCCACCCCATCTCTCATCTCTAGGAGGTCTTACCCCCCTCAGCTTACTATCCTGCCCGCTTCTCTCTGACAAAGCCATCCCTAAGTAGTTGACAAACCCTACATGACCAAACCTGCCCTGTTTCCCCCTAAGCCTTTTCCTGGAGTCTCCATCTTACTCTGGTTCACGTATCCCCAAGGTTCGCATTCTCAGGCTCAGGTCTGCTAACCTGCCTCTCTTGTGAACATCCCTTCTTTGGTTCTTGGCACAATAAATCACATTTCTCCTTCACTTCCAGGAGTTATAAGTCTTTCATTAGCCATTTATAACCTTATCATCCATTTTGATCCTCAGAAGCCAAACTTTCTAATTTCGTAGATAGTTGCTCTCACTCTCTCTCTCTCTCAAATAAATAAAATCTTTTAAAAAGAGATAGAAAAGAAAGAAAAAAAGAAGGAAGAAAGAAAGAAAGAAAGAAAGAGGAAGGAAGGAAGGAAGAAAAAGAAAGAAAGAAAATAGAAAGAAAGAAAGAAAGAAAGAAAGAAAGAAAGAAAGAAAGAAAGAAGAAGAAAGAAAGAAAGAAAGAAGAAGTAAGAAGAAAGAAAGAAAGAGAGAAAGAAAGAAAGAAAGAAAGAAAGAAAGAAAGAAAGAAAGAAAGAAAGAAAGAAAGAAAGAAAGAAAGAAAAGAAAAGAAAGAAAGAAAAGAAAAAGGAAGGAAGGAAGGGAGGAAGGAGGGAAGAAAGAAAAGTCTCATATGATTATTTCCCCGTTGTGCTAACCTGGGTTAGACTCACTGTTGAAAGATCAACCTAGCATCTGTGATGAAGCACTCTTTTACTCACGCACCAATGTTTCTCTTGAATGACAAGCCCTAAGAAGCATCCCAGAGGTTCTGGACCTCTCCTAGGTTACCAACCTGTGCCATACACCTGCTCTACTCAGCAACTGGATGCCTGTGGAGAGGAAATGTCTAAGGCAAAGCAAAGATTTCAGGAAAGCATTTCCACCGGTTGACCCCTTCTGGCTCGCTTATCATGGTGCCTGTAACAAAGCCAAGTTCCAAGAGAATTATAATAGAGCAATGTCAGTAAAATGATCATGAGACACCATGTGGAGCCCTTTATTTATTTTCTTTATTGTGATTGCATCCCAAAATATCAATTAATGTGGGCTGGTATAATTTCTCCTTTAATAATTGCTATTAGATAACATTTATTAAGAAGGGGCACCTTCTTAGCGGCTGGCTCAGTTGGTTAAGCGTCTGCCTTTGGCTCAGGTCATGATCTCAGGGTCCTGGGATCGAGCCCCAAGTTGGCTCCCTGTTCAGCGGGAGTCTGCTTCTCCCTCTGCCTCTGCCTCTGCCTCTGCCTCTCCCCTGGCTTGTGCTCTCTCTCTCTCAAATAAATAAATAAAATTTAAAAAAAAAAAAAATGAAGGCTCCAGCTAAGTGCTTTATTTGAATCTCTACAATGGTATTCTGAGATACTAGGTCTTCATTTTACAAATGAGGAAACCAAGGCTCAGCCACATTAAATAAGTCGGCCACATTCGCACAGCTAATAAATGACCACGCAAGGACTTTAAAGGCAGGCTGGACAGAACCAGTTACCGCCGCTCTCCGCACGCTTCTTACTTCTCTCCTCTTTTGTACTTCAGCACCTTGCACATGTCTCCAGAGTCAATACAGTTCAATTTATTAGAACCTACCCTCCAAGAACCGTTCTACTTAAAACTATCTCCAACTGCTCTCTCTCCCACAATGTTTTCAAAATGAATTGCCAACAAGCATGTAAGTTAACTAAGCCACGTCCTCGGGATGGAAGAGTATGCATCTGCTGCCTCTGCCGCTTCATATCTCTTCCAATTTTGCCAGCGCTACCCTGGGCTTTACCCATCGCTGTTTTACAAGATCTTCATTCCTTCATCATTGTTCCAGCTTCTGCATTAAGTGGTCCTTGTGAAGACAGATGGGCTGCACGCTTGTAAAGCTGGAATAATAAAAGGAAATGAGAAGGCTCTCCCAGAGCATCCTCCACCCCTAGTACCAATAAATCATGAAATTAAATGTTCTTATTCCAGAGCCTTGTCAGAGTGCACCACCTCTGCGGGGCAACTTATAAAATTCTGCAGGGCAGCAGGAACCAGGCACAGATGAAGAGAACGCTCATCCATTTTATTAACCAGGATGTGTGTCTACCACAGAACTAGTCTCTGCAGCCATTCCTAACAGGAACCCACATACATCATCACCCTGGGGCTTAGCTGGGTCAAGCCACAGGGTCTTGAAGTTGGAACATTCTGGGATGGATGGAGAACAGAGAAAGGGGAGATGCATCTGGCAGAGGACACACCAGCTTTATCTTGTTGGGTGCTGAATACTTGTGTATGTCTGTAAATATTCGTGAGCTTTATTCTGGGACCCAGTTAAGTTTCTTGGCAGCACTGTGATTCTTGTGGATCTTATATTTAAGCTTTGTTTAAGGCAAAACCAGAGCAACGTGGGGTCTAAAGTTAATTTTGTTCCATGATGGGGGCACGATCTTTCTCAGCATTAGACCCAAAACCCTATGACTTATGAGACTTCCAAGTAGGGCTATGGGGCGCCTGGGTGACTCAGTCGGTTAAGCATTTGACTCTTGACTTTGGCTCAGCTCATGATCTCAGGGTTGTGAAATCAAGCTCTGCGTCAGTCTCCGTGCTGAGCGTGGAATCTGCTTGGGATTCTCTCTCTCCCTCTCCTTCTGCCCCTCCCTAAAAAAAAAAAATCTATTTCCCAAGCAAGCCTGAAGCTTACCTGCATTCTGTGCCCCACTCACACTTTACCTCCATGTAGAGAGTTATTTCACACCTTTCCTTGCATCTTCAGCTCCTACTCTGCAGGCGAGACCCAGCTAAAATACCACCTCCTCCCATGAAGTCTTTCCTGCATCCACCAGAAGTAATCTCCCTTCTCTGAACTCCGTCGGCAATGCTCACCCTCTAATATGCCACATAACACAACGTGCACATTTATCTCCGCATTAGACAGGAATCTCCTTATAAGGAGAAATCATTTCCTCAGCAATACCAGCTACTACCCATCCCTACTATCTGTTAGTAACTGTGAACAGATGAACAAATAAAAGGGCAAAAACTGTCATCCCATCACAGAGCACTTAATTCAGATTCACTAGACACATTTGGCCAAGTGCAGAGAGAGAGAGAGAGACCACAATTTACATATGGCAGGGAGTTCCCACTCATCATTCAGGAATATCCTAGAGGTAAAGAGAACGTGGGACATGTTATGCTCTCTTTCCAATCCAAGTCTCGCCAGGGATGCCCCTAATGTTAAAAACTATCCTTTTATGACATGGGCCCTATATGTAATATAAGCCATGAGCCAAATGTTTCTTCAAGTGCCTAACTAAAGAAATAGTTGCCTGATTCAATGCTCGGAGAAAAACCACGTGGTTGAACTGAGAGTTGACGCATAGACAACAAACATTGTGCCTTCCTAGGGAATCTCAAGGGTAATTTTGACCTCCTGTGTCAGTTCACCTTAATCATGACTTCAGAACTAGACATTGGCTTCATATGTGACTCTCTTGATTTTCTGAAGAATGAACCACGCGTAACCTGTCTTGTATCCCCCCGCGCCCAGCAGCACGTCTGATACGCTACAGGGGGATCAATGTATAAATGGTTCTGGGCTGAACCGAACCCAGCTGCAATGTGAGCATGCATCCTAGGGCAGGAACATTGTGGTTCGTAATCATGCCTCTTCCCTCCAAGAATTGTGCAAACCCTCTGCCCAAAGTAAGTCGTGTATTGATTAATATACAATGGAGCTGTTAGGTTGCTACTAGACTTTTTAAGTATCAAAGAGCTGAGTAGTATAGCTTCAAGTTCTTCAGTTGGCCTTTAGGCCTTTTTTCCCATCCCGTCCTTCATATACCTTAGGGTTCACAAGGGAGGCACCTCGACTCACAGCAATTCTTCTAAAACTCTGAACTGAACTAAGCCATTTGCAATCAGCTTAAGTTCCATATTGGTGGGATAGTATGTTTGAATCTTTATAATTAACATTATTGATACCATTTTGAGTTGTGTGCTCATTGAGATGTAAAAAATTGTCAAGAATCACTAAACTCGGGCCAACCATCAACATACCAAGGTCTGGCTTCAGGGACAGTTACCACAAACTCAGTGGCTTAGAATAATAGAAATTTCTTCTCTCCCAGTTCTGGAGGCCAAAAGTCTGAAATCTGTACCACTGGGCCAAAATTATGGCATCGGGGGGTACTGTGTGTTTCTGGAGGCGGTAGGGGAGAATCCATTCCTTGCCTCTTTCAGCTTATGGTGGCTGCTGGCTTTCCTTGCCTTATGGCCACAACTCTCTGATCTTCAAGGCCACCATCTTCAAATGTCTCTCTGCCTTGTCTTCATATGGCTTTCTGTTCTGTGTTTGTGTACTCTCTCTCTGCCTCCATCTTTTAATGGTTTTTTTTGGTTGGTTTTTTTTTTTTAAGATTTTATTTATTTATTTGACAGAGAGAGACACAGCAAGAGAGGAAACACAAGCAGGGGGAGTGGGAGAGGGAGAAGCAGGCTTCCCGCAGAGCAGGGAGCCCGATGAGGGGCTCAATCCCAGGACTCTGGGATCATGACCTGAGCCAAAGGCAGACGCTTAATGACTGAGCCACCCAGGCGCCCCTTGTTGTTGTTTTTTTTTTTTAAGATTTATTTATTTATTTGAGAGAGCGAGTGAGTGAGAGAGCACAAGCAGGGGGAGAAGCAGAGGGAGAGGGAGAAGCAGGTTCCCCGCTGAGCAAGGAGTCCAATGTGGGTCTTGATCCCAGGACCCTGGGATCATGACCTGAGCTGAAGGCAGATGCTTAACCAACTGAGCCACCCAGATGCCCCTCTCTCTGCCTCCACCTTATACGGATATATCCAATGGCATTTAGGACCCACCTGGATAATCCAGGTTATCCTGGATTCCCACCTCCAGATCCTTAATTTAATCATATCGATAAAGACACTTTTTTTATATAAGGTAACATTTTCAGGTCCCAGGGGTTAGGACCTGAGATCTTTGAGGGACTATCTGGCCTATTATATCTTCTCTGCAAATTTTAGATAAATTAAGAATATTCTGGAGGGTTCAAGTAATGGATGCTTACTAGAATCTAATATAGCCAATGCTATGTCCATTAAATAGATCAAAGCCAATTTTCTCCTCATCTCTGACCTATGTCAGGGGATTAAAGGAACGGGTTTCCTTGAATATATAAATGTATCTCATCTTCCATGAGCAGTCTTGGCTCATGTGCTCACCACGATGCCACACTCAGACTTTTGTCACACTCCCAACCAAGCAAAACCAACTTCATTGTGAGTAACACACATTTTACTGAAGACTGAAGGGGAGTGGGGGATGCAGGGGTGGTGGAAAAGGGAGTTTACAACATGCAACAAAATTTCATTTTAAAAAATTGCTGGGGCACCTGGGTAGCTCAGTCAATTAAGCCACCGACTCTTGATTTCAACTCAGGTCATGGTCTCAGGGTTGTGGCATCAAGCCCCGCATCAGGCTCTACCTTCAGCGGGGAGTCTGCTTGGGATTCTCTCTCCCCCTCTGCCTCTGCCCCTCCCCACTCCCCTTGCTTGAGCTCTCTCTCTCTAGGATAAATAAACAAATCACTAAAAAAAAAAAATCCTCCTTAAAATGCAAATCAAAACCACAGTGAGGTATCACCTCACACCTGTCAGAATGGCTAGCATCCAAAACACAAGAAATAACAAGTGTTGGCAAGAACTTGGAGAAGGAATCTTGGTGGTGGGAATGCAAACTGGTGCAGCCACTGTGGAAAACAGTTTGGAGGTTCCTCAAAAAATTAAAAATAGAATTACCACCCCCAGACACAAAAATAAATAAATAAATAATAAAATAAAAATAGAATTGCCATATGATCCTAGCAATTCCACTTCTGGGGTATTTACCCAGAAAACACTAACTAGAAAAGATATATGCACCCCCTAGGTTTATTGTAACATTAGAGCCAAGACGGGGCAACAGCCTAAGCATCCATCGATAGATAAGTGGATAAAAAACATGTGGTATAGATATATAATGGCTATTACTCAGGCATAAAAAAGAATGGGATTTTGCCATTGACAACAATACAGATGGAGCTAGAGATAAATCATGCTAAGTGAAAAAAATCAGTCAGAAAGAGACAAATACATTATTACACTTATATGTGGAATCTAAAAAAACAAAACAAGTGAACAAGCAAACAAACACAAAAACAGACTCTTAAATACACAGAACAAACTGGTGGTTGCTGGGGGGGGTTGGGGGGGAGAAGGGCAGAGGCAAAATAAAAGGGATTGAGAGGTATAAACTTCCAATTATACAATAAATAAATCACAGGGATAAAAAGGATAGCCTAGGGAATATAGTCAATAATATGGTAATAATGTCATATGGTGAGCACTGGTTTATGTATACAATTTTCGAATCACTAGGTTGTACACCTGAAATTATTATAACATTGCATGTTAACTATACTTCAATAATAAAAAATTTTTTTAAAGGATCAGATGTAAGAATAAATTATATATTTAAAAAAGTCCTCCGGAGACCATGCTTTCTCCTCCTTCACTTCTGCTCTGGTCACTAAACACTTGACCATGCTTCTCTCCCTTCTTCTTTTAAACCCCTCCCTATTGTCCTAAGCATCTCAATTCTTGCACAGAGCTTGCAAACTTCAGCCAACCAAGAGCTCTGCCGTTACCTAAATCTACCATCCTCAGAAAGGAACTGACAAGAAGCTGTGAGTCACAAACATGCTTTTGCATGCCTCACATACTAGCTCCAGCCATTCATCGGCTTACACATCAACCAAACACTGTCCCTTCTAGAAAGGAATCGGCTGCTAAGTAAAATACAGATTTTAATCATTAAATTATGACAGTTAATCAATCACTGTTTGTCCCTCTCTTCATATATCTTATCTATGATAGTCTTCAATATCTTGTGTACTGTGTAAGTTGGGGGGAAAAGAGTCCCCTGTTTCATCAAAGACTCCATACACATGACAGTTTCACAAAAACTAATTCTAATTTCTGTTCCTCTCAAAAAACTAACCTTACTGCTTTCTTGTTATCACCATCCCCAGAAAACATTTTTGTAGTAAACACATTTTTCCTCTTCAGGCATTATGAGAGTTAAGAAAACATTCTTCAGCGTTTGAAACATTTCCTCTGGACCTTTCCTTTCAGGAGCTAGTAGGTTTCCGAGAGTTTTCCAAAATTCTCCAAGTATGCCTGGCAACATTTTGGAAAGAACAGAACCCTGGAGTGATTCCCTGGATCCACTTCTCCATCTAGTTTCGCTGGAGAGATTAATCTTTCCAATCAATAGTTTAGTAGCTAGAAATCCATAAATGAAATGGTTTTGCCCTTTCCAATTGCACATGATTCACTTCCCCAGCTCTCTGACACATCACACTTTTTATATGAATTAAATTAGCTAAAATCCCAATCTGTCTACCAGTCACCATAGAGGGTATGAAAATGAGTGAGAACATCCGTGCCACCAAGAAGATTTCCGGAGGGAAGAGGGCAGACAATGTAGCAGCTTACCCGATATTGACAAAAGCACAGGCAGATCAAGTCACTGGCAACAAATGTTACACTGGGAAGCTGTTTTTATCCACCCATTTCAGGACCAAACTGTTTTCCTAGATTGGAAGACCCACATAGATTTCCACGTGGATTATTTCCACATAGATCATAATCAGGTAGTTGGAGCATGCAGCCTAGCATTTTTTTGGCCAGATCCTCCAAAATATCTATCTCAGAAACAACATCAACAACAACAAAAAAGTGGGTCATTTGTTGGGTTTAAAACCTGTGGGATGCAATATATGTTAAAAAAAAAAAAAAAGAAGAAGAAGAAGAAGAAGGTAGCGGGAGGGGAAGAATGAAGCGGGGGAAATCGGAGGGGTAGACGAACCATGAGAGATGATAGACTCTGAAAAACAAACTGAGGGTTCTAGAGGGGAGGGGGGTGGGAGGATGGGTTAGCCTGGTGGTGGGTATTGAGGAGGGCACATTCTGCATGGAGCACTGCGTGTTGTGCACAATGAATCATGGAACACTTCATCTAAAACTAATGATGTAATGTATGGGGATTAACATAAGAATAAAATAAAAAAAATAATAATAAAACCTGTGGGATGGATTGAAAATATCCAAAAGGACGAGAAGGGACAGGAGGTGGAGAAAGAAAAAAGGAGGAAGAAAAGCAGAGAAGTACAAAAGGATCCTAGCTCAAAGAGAGAGCAGTTACAAATCTTGTGAATATATAACACATGTATAAGCCCAAATTCTGCACTTGAAAACAACCAGGTTCAGCTCATGAATCCCTCATTAGAGTCTACTGAGGAGCATCAAAGGACCAAGAGCCCAGAGTCTGGTTCTAATGAGGGAGACCTTTTCCAATTGTAATCCTAAATCCTCCGGTCGCTGGTCTTCACATATGCTACCAGCCTGAAGATTTAAAAAAAAAAAAAAAATGAGGTCAGCCCCCTGGGTAGGGGAACGGGGGCGAGGAGCCATATGTCATAAACAGAAAGCCTATGAATATTTTCTGACAATCTCTAAAAATGAAAATGCCTTTGGCTTCTCCCTGATCATTCCAAAACCTGCCCCTCTGAGCAAGGACAGGGCACTCTTCACAGCTGACAGCTTTCGGGAGCAGAATATTGTGAGAAAACGATTTCTCTTCTCACAGAGGGAAAAAAAAAAAATCGGATGCCTCCTGACAGAGACTGCATCCAGGAACAGAAGGGGTGCCCGCTAGCTGCTGGCCCGCGTGAAGGGCACTGGCGAAGACAAAAGGTGTTTTCCCTTCTGCGGCAGAGAGAAGCCCATCTGTTACCCTGCCCAGGCGCGGGGCCGGGGAAATCCTTCATGAGCAAGATGCCTCCTGCCAGAGCTCCCTGGAAACACTCTCCAGACGATCCCGCCCACGCACGCTGCTTCCCAGCCTGCACTTTTGTATTTTTCCTTTTTATTGCTCTAGAGTGCTGGGCAGAGAAGGGGGCCTGTGATTTACAACTAGCAGGAGGGGTCTGCCCTCAAAGCTGTCAGAAACGCATAGCATCATTTCGCACTGCAACAGCACTGACTGCCTGAATTCAGAGACACACACACCTAAGGATGGGCATCTGGTAGCCACCCTTACGGGAGGTGGGAGCTAGCCAAAGCGGAGACCCCCCCCCCAAGAGCACGGAGAGAGGATCTGTACAGAAGCAGGGTCCCTGGGGTTGATGGATGGACTCCTGCCACAGCCACCCTGTCCTGCTGATGGCCAGGTTTCTCTGAACCAGAGCCAAAGTGACAGTCTGAGCACTGGATGCAGGAAGGACTTCTCCTCCTCTGGCCCCAGGAGGAAAGAGGAGAGAGAGCCAGCCTCACTAAGAACCCTGTGCACCCAACAGACCCCACGGTGAGCCCTCAGAACGGGGAGAAACAGTAATTGTTCACTGCCTCGGGCCACCCAAGGCGCAGTGAGCCTCCCCCCGGAGGCAGGTGTATGCATCTCTCATCTGCCTTTGGAATGCTTCTGCACAAAATACCTATACGCCTCTCTGCTCCTAGCCTTTGGGATTAGAGCAATCTAACCACTCCACCCATTTGTAAGGCTCTACTCTCCTTGTGCTTTCCTTCAAGAGTTAATTCATGTTTTCCATGACCTGATTTGTGCTTTGGGGAATGTTGGAGAGCTTTCTGGAATGAATAAGTCCCAGGTTTGCCTCCACAGATCAGACTATCCATCGGTTGCCAGAATCTGATGCCTGTCTGTAAAAGTGACACCAACCCAGCCCGTGCACCTGGTAATCTTGCGGGAGGCCAGGCACGGGAGCCAGGAAGACACCGGACAGGTCCTCCCCTGACCTTTAGAAGTCCTTGGCTGGAGGCATGGTGTTGAATGGCGCCCTCTTCTTCCTTTACCTCGCGGCAAATGTTGATGACCCAGGGAGGGGAGAGCCCGGAGCTGTTACAGTGAACAGAGAAACAAGAATAGGGCAGCAGCACCACCGTTCTCAAACTTGCAGAACTGCAGGAAAGAACATGAAAGAAAACCTGGGTGCGTGAAGACAAACCTTTACCCCGCTGCGGACCACAGGAGGTCACGTGGCTCGCTTTGTAACTGTCACACCAAACCAGGTGAGTTTCATTCGTTATCCATTGACCCTAACCCATGCAAGCAACCCATCTGGAAATTCCAGTAATCAAACTACAAGGAAGATTTTCGGCCTTTTAAAGGGTTTGCAGCCTTTCAATGATCTACAAAGATCAACAGAGTCCTATGGACACACCTCGTTGTAGCGCGCTTCGCAGATACTGCGTTCTTTACAAATTGCCACAAACCCTGCCCCCACGAAGCCTATCCGCACCGTTTTTCCAACAGCATTTTCCCCACTTAATGTCTCTGTGTCTCCTTTTGGTCATTCTTGCGGTATTTCAAACTTTTTCATTGTTACGACATTCGTTATGGTGATCCGTGATCAGCGATTATGACTCGCTGCAACCTCAGAGCATGGCTAACATCTTTTAGCAACAAAGCATCTTTAAATTAAGGTGTGTACATCATGTTTTAATACACAATGCCACTGCACGCTTAACAGATGACATCTGAGTATAAACGCAACTTTATATGCGCTGGGAAGCCAAGGAACTCAAGTGACTCCCTTTACTGTGATACTTGCTTTATTTGCTTTATTGTGGAGTTCCGGAATTTAACCTGCAGTACCTCCAAGGCACGCCTGTATAATAAACAGATCGTCACTTTGACTCTGTGTAAACACTGCGTTTTAAGCTACCGAAGGAAAGTGCTCTAAGAACAGAATTCATTCTTGTACAGAAGTTCTGATGTCCGGTCCATCACGGCAAGCACCATATATTTTTGTGCCAGAGGCCAAGCCAGTCCCCAGCCCATAGTGGTCTCTGGTGTATGGCATATGGCTTTTGCAAAACTGAAAAAAAAGTCCGAGTCAGAGAAGTCTGAAGAACAGTGTTTCTGCCCCAGTGTAGACCAGATTGAGAAAACTCCACCAAACTGCCAGTCTGTCTTTTCTCCAAGTCTGTGAAGCATAATTGAGGACTGGCTCCCTAGGGCATAAAAACAACAAAGAGCCCGTGGTTGGGGGTGGGGGTGGGGGGTAGAAAGGTCCTTTCTGGAATATACAAGAAATGAAACATTTGCGAGAGATTAGAAAGAAATTTCCTAGTGCAAAGAAATACCTAGGATATCGCATATTCTCCCACATTGCCTGCTCTGGCATGAAAAGAAATCCTATGTTCCGAATCTTGATGAGTCTTCATTCAGAGTCTTGTCATTTGAATTAACCATGTGTTCCCAGTGAGGAAACTAGACAAAGATGCGCACACAGAAGACATTTGCAGATTATCCAGCCCCACCCCCTCATTTTACGCAGAAGGAAGAGAAGCCCAGAGAAGCCAAGTGATTAATACAAATCATCGGAGCAGTGAGATCAGTGCTGACACTCCAACTCTGGGCTTCGAAGCCAACAGCCCCCTCAAGGTCCATCTCAGGCTTCCTCTGGAAACCATATGACCTCCTCCAGCCCTGCCTCCCTCACCAGGCTGAAGGAACCAACGGAGGTGTCCCTCTTTTGTCCGTCTGACAAGTCTATCCTTAAGGCCCATCTCAAGCCTCCCCCAGTAGATCATGGCTTCCTGCAATCTCTCACCCTGCTGGAGAGAGAGAGAAATAATGGCAATTATTTCTCATTCAGATTTACCTCTTTCTCTGTCCTCCTCTGTGACCCTTCAGATATTGTCAGCAGCAAAACACCTGCATAATTGCTACCAGAAGACTTGACCTTTCCATTTTTTTTTTAAAGATTTTATTTATTTATTTGAGAGAGAGAGAGAATGAGAGAGAGCACATGAGAAGGGGGAGGGTCAGAGGGAGAAGCAGACTCCCTGCTGAGCAGGGAGCCGGATGCGGGACTCGATCCAGGGACTCCAGGATCATGACCTGAGCCGAAGGCAGTCGCTTAACCAACTAAGCCACCCAGGCGCCCTGACCTTTCCATTTTGATTGCTGCTTTGTTCCTGTCTTCCTCTCTAGACTATAAACTCCTTAAGACCAGCATCTTAATCCCTAACCCAGTGCCAGTGAACGATACTTGGTAAATAAGCAGTGTTGTTATCTAGTGTTGTTATTTGCCTGTTTATTTCACTTTTTGTGGTATATGTATTATCTCTCCTGACTTCCAAGCAGATTTACAGTTCCTTGATTTCAAGATTCTTTGTTTCCTTTATATCCCATGATTATTGGGGTATACGACAAGGAGGTGGAGATAAGCCAGGGGGGATTGTCAGTTGCGTATTCTATACCTCAGATGCTCTGGCAAGAGTCTGAGTGTCCCCCCAGGCTGTGTTCTGAATTCCGCCACATTCTACCCCTGTGGTACAGCAAGAGGGAAGAACTTCTCAACCCCAACGCCATGGCACAGAGTGGACTTGATCTACCAGGTGGCTCTGGAAAGGAACATGGCCGCCACAGACATGGATGAGTCAGCTCAGTTCACTGGCTATCCCAGAACAGCTCGGCTTTCTCTTAGGTGAGCCCGACGCCATTCCTTAGCCCTGCAAGGGAGGAGGGTGACAGGCCCCCAAAGAAATAAAGTAGAACAGAACTTTGAGGTCGTTCCTCATTTCCCTCATCCTAACTATAATGATTTTACAGCAAATGCAAAGGGGCGATCTTCTGTAGGACGAAGGCTGGAGAATGGGGTGGCCATAGTCATATTTCCAGAATGATTTGTCTTTAGATTTACTCATAATGTTATTGTCTTCCAGATTGTTTTGGTTCAAGAGTCAAAAAAGGATAATACACCTATCTGCACTCATTTTTCTCTGTGGTAGACAAGTTGCTAAGTACTCTACATATTTTATCTCATATAATACAATCATCAGCTCTATGAACTGGGCCTTTTTTCATCTGTTCTACACTAGATGAAACGGAGGCAAATGACTTGAGGCACCTTGTCTTAGATCCCATGACTAGTAAATGGCAGAGAAGGCAGGCAGCTCCAGGAGAGACCATGTCTCCATTGT
Source organism: Mirounga leonina (assembly GCF_011800145.1). Taxonomy (NCBI): domain Eukaryota; kingdom Metazoa; phylum Chordata; class Mammalia; order Carnivora; family Phocidae; genus Mirounga; species Mirounga leonina. The sequence goes on along the minus strand of NW_023270426.1, from coordinate 791,927 downwards.
TTCCAGCCATAAACACTCCCCCCATTACACACACACACCATAGTTCCTAGCACATAGCAGATATTCAATTAATATTCTATTAATATTTGTTGAAGGAACAGAGGCTCCTGATGGCTCAGTAAGTTAAGCATCCAACTTGATTTCGGCTCAGGTCATGATCTCAGGGTCTTGAGATCACACCCTGCATCCAGCCCCACGCTCAGTGCAGAACTTGCTTTTCTCTCTCTCAAATAAATAAATAAATAAAATCTTTTAAAAAAATATTTGTTGAGGGAACAAATAAGCAAATGAGAGGAAAAAGGGTTGCCTCAAGAGTAGAAAGACTAAGATTTCATAAGTAAATCAATCTTTGGCCAATTTATTTTATATTTTTTTATTTTGTACTTTCGACCAAAAAAACTCCCAAACTTCTATCACTTAATAAGAAATACATAAAGTTAGAGTAGATTTGTTTTTTTCCCAGGCATAGTAGAACATGAATAAAAGAACCAAAAATTGACCAAAATTTGAAATCCCTCCCCCTACCAGAGAGGAAGGAGTCTCTGGACCGTGCTGATCAGGAATGCACAGAAATTGGACTTTATGAGGAAAATACTAGAGTTCTAGTACCGGAATAAATTCTCACTGTCATCTGGTCCACATCCTAGTTTCCAGCACAGAAATACCTAAATCAGCCAACACAAAACCTTGATTCTGGATAAGAGACTTTATAAACACAAAGAAGGCCAGCAAAGACACTCTTCTTACTACAATTTCACTTCTCACAAAGTTGGAAGAGACTTTCAGGGATCAGTAGTCATTCATTAATTCATCAAATATTTGGAACACTGAATACTTTTTCCCATAGATATAAAAGATGCCTTTTTTTTTTTTTAATAGCTGTGAACTTCAGTTGTGATGCCTGAAAGGTCTGTGAGAGAGATCCTATGTTCTTTCAGTTTTAACATTTTAAGAGTCAGGGGCCACTGGGTGGCTCAGTTGGTTGAGCATCCGACTCTTGATCTCAGCTCAGGTCTTGATCTCAAGATCGTGAGTTCAAGCCCTGCATTGCGCCCAGCGTGGAGTCTACTTTAAAAAAAAATTTAGAAGTCATTTTGGGGCTCCTGCCTGCCTCAGTCAGTAGAGTGTGCAACTTTTGATCTTGGGGTCGTGAATTCAAGCCCCATGTTAGGTGTAGAGAGCACGTAAATAAATAAATCTTTTTAAAAAATTGGAAGTCATTTTAATAGGTTTTGCAGTATATACCTCCTAAAATTAACCAGTGTCTCTTGTTAAAAAACCTTCCTGAGCCTCACTGAAGTTCCATACCCCCTGTGTGTTGTGGGTAGAGTCTGCTCAAGGTCTGGTGAATTCAATTTACCTGTAAATGTTCCCTTCAGGAACTATATTATTCTTCTGAAACTACCTCAGATTTCACTGCTACTTTCACCAGAATCACTGAGAATGAGCTCCAGCTCTTTGTTGGGAATGATTGATAAACAGTTAAAAATTTGGCACGAAAGCTAGCATTAATTAGGCTAGCTCCTTGCCAAATCCAGTTAGTAATTACTGAGATTCCTACGTAGAAATCTTTCCAATTTTCAGACCCATGTAAATCAGCCCAATCTAGATCCCACACTAAGAAATGGATGTCATCTAAAGAATTGTCTTTTCATGACAATAAACATTTCTTAACTAGTGTTTTCTCAAAGCTTTTAATTGTCAATGCCAGGAGGCTTATCATGAGGCTCAAGATTCGGTCTTCTTAACTACCCCGTAAACACTTTGTCAGCTTTTAGTCGCCATCGCCGTGGCCACCAGGCAGTGCCACTTAATCATGCAAAACCCATGGTGTCTACAAGACCCTTCCACCCCTGCCCACAGGTGCACCAAGGTACAGAGCTCCATGGTGATCCATACCACAGTTATTTCTTGCTTTTACCAACCTCTCTCCTATCATCAAAGAGGCACATAAGTATCCACAGGGCTGGAGAGGAAACAGAACCGATGGACAGACTGCAGGCAGTATTCAAATTCACCCTTTGGATGAGTTCTCTCCCAGAAGTCATCCTCAGTCTTCACGCAGATGCCCTTCCAGGCTGCCTCCCTGTGTTCTAGGCAACACAGACCCAACTAGCAGCGGGGTGCTCTTTTGTCTACACCTGGGGCCCCTGGGGATCCAAATTTACATCAGAATCAACGGCAGGATAAAGAGAATTTCAGTCCAACTGCTTCGGTACAAAGGAAAACTGAATCCCCGAGTTTTAGAAGCTTCAATCCCATATGCCAATATGCAAATGTCAGCCTTTGTCAATTTACAGAGAAAAAAAAATAAAATGATCATGAGTGAAGAGAGCAGTTCATAAGCAAAGCATTGAACTGACAGGGCCAACTGAGGTTGTGCTTAACAGAGGGCACGGGTTGCAAAAAATTCTCTGGAATGTGTAATTGGGTTTTGTGTTGAGTGATAAGAAGTAGGATAAGTACTTCTGCCTGTAAGATGAGAGTAAATGTTAAAAATTAATTGGATGAAAGGAAAAAAAAACACCATTGAGAGAAAGAAAGAATATATTCTTTGTTCCACTGCCATACACAGACAACAGTGAATAATATCAGGAATAAGAATGGATTTGAGAGCCCCTGGCAAATTGTAAATGCCATTCAAACAAAACATATTATTATGCAAATGCAAGATCTATGTTACAATACTTTGAAAATTAATCATTTCTTTCTCTCTACCCTCAGATTTAATAAGGTAAAAAGAAGGTACCTAAAGAATGTGGATCCTGAGGAATAAAACCTAAGTGATCAGGGTTCATTTTCAGTTACCTCTGTCTAATTTATAGCAGAGATATAGATTATAATTTATAATCTATCCTTTAGCTGATGAGATTATAAAAAAGGATTTACACGGCTTACTCTTCCTTAATACTTAACCATAGCATATCCTCACAATGTATCACTTCTTTTCTTATTCTTCTTTTAATCTAGCTCCTTCCCTCCATACCTTATTTAAAAAAAAAAAAAAAGGCAAAACAAACTATAGTTCTAACAAAAAGTACCAAAGTCAGTTTTGCTACTCATTCTCACTGCTTTTTCAAATTTCTCTCTCTTTTCCCTTTTTGGTCAATTTCCTTCCTCCCTCCCTCCTTCACCACTTCTTCCCTCCCTTCCTTCCTCCCTTCCCTCCCTCCTTTCCTTCCTCCCTTCCTTCCTGTTGCTTCCAACTCCTCAACTTCAGCAACAGACCTGTAAATTCCAGCCTCCCAAGGCTCTGAGAGTACCTTCAGAGTCCTCTGAAGTTAGATGCAATGCTCCCTGGGACACCTGGATTTCCTGTCAGTCACTAATCATCCCTAATCATAATAATCATTATAACCTTCCAAAAATATAGGCCTTTTTTTATATAAATTATGTTAAAGGGCAGGAGCAGAATAGTTGTTAAAGTAATTGGTTTTCCAATTAAAACCAAAGTTTCCTGTGCTAAAAAGTCACAATGTTGAAAATCATTCTGTCAAAATAGTCCTGGGCTCTAAATAAAATTTGTATTTTTAGCTCTGACAAATGTTAATTGAAATCAGTGTTAGAAACATGGGTGAATCCATAAACTGGGGATTTGAAAGCTATCCCATTACAACAGGACAGAAACTGAGCAGCTGTCTTCCATATTGCAATTTTGGAAATTACTTTCTTAGTGGACAATATGAAATTGTAATGGAATCATGGCATTGGAAGGAAATTTAGTGATTTAATAATTAACCCCTGATTTTATTTTGTATTTTTATTTATTCAAAATAAGATTTACTTTTATTGTATTTCATTTTTAACAGATAATGCATTCACATTATTGAACAATGTAAAAATACTCAGTGAAGGGTCTTGCCCCCCACTTTGCATCATCTGACAGTTCCTTTACACACATATACCCACCCCATCAGGCAACTACCTTTTAATCTAACAAAAGCTGGTTCCGCCAAGATCATCAACACAGTTTGTTGATTAGATGAAGCTTGAGTTTGTTGCTTACTGCAGGAAGCAAGAGCACACGACATCCCAAAGCTTTGTTGTGTCTCAGAGAGGGTAAGGTAAAGTCAAAATTTATTGAGAATTGGAAGTTTGGCTTAAGGCTTGTCTTTCAATGTTCAAACTTGACTGAAACTGGGTAAGAATCACAACATAACAGCACAGGATTAATGAAGCCATCAAGGTGAGGATTTTGAGACTAAGGGATTCAGAATCCTAATGCACAAATTGTTGATGTTTTCCAGTGAAGACCAGATGGGTCTTCTGAGAAGCTCCTGTAACAAGCATTCAAGCCATTGGCTTGGGCATGACAACTGCCCAAGAGGAAAAAATATGGTACTAGAGAGAGTGGAAAAACAAAGTGGTGTCAGTTGAGACAGTAAGGTGTGGTTTCCACTCTCCATGATCAGGCTCAGTAAGGGAGTAGATGGTTTTGGTTCTCAATTAGCTTCTCGTGCCTCCTTCCAAATTTTCTCTGTGTAAGTAAGATCAAGCATTAACATATATTCTTGTTTCTCCTCCCTTCTATTAAACAAAAGACTGTACATTATACACATTCTTCTGAATCTTGATTTTCTCATTTAACAATGTATCCCAGACATGCATGTCAGCATTGGAGTTTCTTCTCTCTTTAATACAGCTATATGAGATTCTATAGTACAGATGTACGAAAACGTATTTAACAATCCTCTATCGTGTTGCTCCCAGGCTTCTGATAATACAAACAATGCAGCAATGAATACCTTTTGATGTCTGTCATTTCACAATCTGAAAGATGAACTCTCAGATGTGCGATTGAGAGGTATCTGCATTTGTAATTTTTTTTTTAAGATTTTATTTATTTATTTATATGAGAGAGAGAATGAAAGAGAGAGAGAGCACAACGGGGGGCATCAGAGGGAGAAGCAGACTGCCTGCTAAGCAGGGAGCCCGATGTGGGACTCGATCCCAGGACTCCAGGATCATGACCTGAGCCAAAGGCAGTCGCTTAACCAACTGAGCCACCCAGGCACCCTGCATTTATAATTTTGATAGCTATGGTGAACTGACCTCAACAGGGTCAGTGTTGATTTTCTCTTCTCCAAGCCCCCCACTTTATAGACTAAGAAGACCGCAGCCAAGAAAGATCAAATCACCATTTTAGTTCACCCAAACTGTTAAAGAGTTTGTGGCTCTCACACACCTACACCTCCTAAATTCCAGTACAGTGTTCAAGTTCACCTGAATCTTTCCAAATATGAAGGCAGCCATTGCTGACCTCCAGGAATCGAAAGGAAGATCCCAGAACCCTCTTGACAAATGACCGGTGTAGGCAAACCAAGTACATTTCCTAATCTGTGCTTCCCAACCCAACTGCAGTAGCTGAGTGGATCCTACCGGAAGAAAAAGAGAGTGGAAAAGAAACATTTAAGTGGAAGGTGAGAAAAAGGAGAAAATAAATAGAGAAGGAGCAATAACATAAAAGTCACCTTGTGCTATGAAACAGATTGGCTTATTAGTGGGTGTCTTTAAAAATAGCAACCTCATTAACAAATGCCATAGTCATTTGCATTTTCAGACATTTCGGAATCTACTTGGTTTAATACCATCTCCATCTCTTGCCATCCAAGTTGGTTGTGCTGTCATTCCTTAAACTGTAGCTCACATAAATTAAAGCCAGTAGGTACATTTTAGAAACCGTAAAACTCCATATGCACAGATCATTAACAGACGTATTTGTTTGCTTGATCTGCTTCTCAGTCTGGCCTCCTAAACCGTGATTACACCAGCTCATCAAGAATCAATCCTCTTGATGACAGGTAGTTTGGCCAAAGGACAAAAAAAAAAAAAAAAAAAAAGCCATAAAACACCCAGTCCTTACAACATCCAAATATCTTTGCTTACATGGTTCTGCTCAAGTCTAAAGCAAAGGGCATAAAGTATGCATTTCTCCCTGGTCAAAAAAAGCTGGAAATAAACGCTGAATGTTTTACATAAAGGAGGCATTTAGTAAATGCTAGTTTATAAGGTCTATAAAGCAACTAAAAATTAGGGGAGTCTGGCTGGCTCAGTCAATAGAGCATGCAACTCTCCATCTCGAGGTTTTGAGTTCGAGCCCCATGTTGGGTGTAGAGATTACTTAAAAATAAGATCTTTTGGGGGGCACCTGGGTGGCTCAGTCATTAAGTGTCTGCCTTCAGCTTGGGTCATGATCTCAGGGTCCTGGGATTGAGCCCCGCATCAGGCTCCCTGCTCGGCAGGAAGCCTGTTTCTCCCACTCCCACTCCCCCTGTTTGTGTTCCCTCTCTCACTGTGTCTCTCTCTGTCAAATGAATAAATAAAATATTTTTTTAAAAAAGAAAGAAAGATTCTTATCCTAAAACGTAGCTGACTTGGTTCCAAGTGGGAGTTGAGGCCCCAAATCCACTGAGTCTCCATCCCACCCCACCCCCAGAAAGCCCTTTTGAACTCTGGGGAAGACTGCCATGTGAAGAGGCATAGAAGCTAGAGAGATTCTCCATGGTTTGAGGTGGAGGAAAACATCCCACCAGAGATGGTACAACTTGCAACCTCTGTACATCAGTCTACAGATCAAATGATCAAAGAGAGATTGCCTTGTGCCAACAGAAGAAGCAACAAGCTAAAGCACCTGATCTTTCCAAGTGAAACCCAAATAGCTATAAAGCGAACAAGGTATTTTTTCATCTGTAACAACAATAACTGGACACTAATTTGGAAGGTAACGCCCCTTCTCTCTTCTTCACCATAGATAAAACCAGTCTCTAAATTGAGGTTATGACTTCCACGAGAAATCTGTAGCTTATCTAATTTTCTCCAGGCTTTAGATCTCTAAAATATCTGGCTTTAATATTATGCATATTCTAATTTGGATAATTAATTCAACTAGCTGTGATTCCTCACTTTAACAAACAGAGAATGAAGGAAAATGCAAAAATTTAACACATATAGAAAAGGTGTTAATTTCTTAAGGTATCAACCAGTCAAAGAAAAACAAGTAAGTTGCCTGCACTTTTTATATGTAAGCCAAAAGATGTGACTTCATGACTTCATGGTCGGGAGACTTTTTGTGTGTGTTGTGTGGGATTTGTCCTATTAGTCTCTGGTCCCACAAACTTTCACACCTTTCACATGAATAGCTTGAAAATCACCTTGTAGAGTTTTGCTCCTTTAAATATCTTAAGTAATTCAGGCAATTCCTCATTATACAAACACTGGTTTTCAGGTGTGTAGATTACATAAGGTCTCTGTTATTCTCCTTCATTGCAGTCATTCCACTGCTTTAAAAACCTGCAATGAAACCAGATTTTTTAGACAGAGAGTTTGATCCCATATATGTATAAAATTAATGAAAATAAGAGCTCAGGGGGCAACCTGGGTGACCCAGACAGTTAAGCATCTGACTCTTTATTTTGGCTCAGATCATGATCTCAGGGTTGTGAGATGGAGACCCGCTCTGGGCTCCAGCTGGGCATGGAGGCTGCTTAAGATTCTCTCTCTCCCTCTCTCTCTGCCCACCCCCCAATATGCACACATTCTCTCTCAAAAAAAAAATTTTGTTTAATAAATAAATAAATAAAAGCTCAGTATATATTCACACATGTGTGCAAATCTAAGGGAAACATCTGGAAGAACACACTCTGTATCTTATTGTTAAAAGACGTGAGAGAACTGGAAGGGGCTATACTTTTCCTGTCAACTCTGTATACTTCACCATTGTCTGAATTTTTTAATACCATGAGAATGTATTCATGTACGACTTGTAAGGAATGATCTGAAGGGAAAATTATTTGATTAAATTTCAGTTACAAAATAAAGTTTCAATCATCACTGCAAAATCTAGATGCTATATTGTAGACCCATAAGAGTATAACCTACCAGAAAACCTTTTTATTTTATTTTTGCATGGAGAGATCATTTGTGTCCAAGGGAAGAATCCAAGAAGAATCTTTTATTTAAAAAAGATTTTATATCAAATGGGGGGGGTGCAGAGGAAGAGAGAATCTCAAGCAGACTCCCTGTTGAGAGCAAAGCCCAACGTGGAGCTCGATCTCACCACCCTGAGATCAAGACCTGAACCAAAATCAAGAGTCAGACGCTTAACCACCTGAGCCCCCTAGGCACCCTGAACAGTCTTTTTGAACAAATTTTTGGGAAAGTTCAGCTCCTATAAACATAAGCTACTTTTGTCACTTGTATTTTCCTGAAGTGAAAGAGGAATATTATCCATCATAAGTGCTTTCCACTTGCCTTCTTCTTTTACACAGTAGAGATTCTGTACAATCAATTCCAATCAAGTTTGTTCCTGTGTCCTTTTGGATTCTTTCAAAGAATATTCTTTCTCAAAGCCAATATTTTTGTGCTATTAACCTTTGAACATCCTCTTTGCCAGGGCCTGACATCAGATTGAATTCTGACTGCTCCCTCCTCAACCTACGGCTTCTCTCTCATCGCTCTGCCTGGCTCTCATCCAAGTTTCTGGGCACCGAACCCACAATCAAACACTGGCCAGCCTACACAAACTGTTCCAGAAAAACAAACCTTTAAAGGCATTTCCCTGTATTTGATCAGGAAATCTACTCACTTCTCTCCTCCAAGGACAAATTAAATTGAAAAGCCCTGTAGGCCACCATCTAATTCAATTCAGCCAGGATTCATTGAGTCTTGCTATGTTGAAGACACTCTAGTAGATACAGTGGCATTGACAATGACAGCTTAACACTCCTGTCCTCAAGCAGTTGACAATCTAGCAAAGGCAAAATCATTCAGACCCCTGAGTCCCCTCCGTGAGAATGACACACACTCTTAGAACCTTTGGAGATTTACTGTGTGTGATTAAACATACGTGACATAAAATTTCCCATTTTAACTATTTTTAAGGGTATAGTTCAGTAGCATGAAGTACATTCGCAATGCTGTGTGACCATCACCACCGTCCATCCCCAGCACTTTTTCATCATCCCAAACAGAAACTCAACCCATTAAACAAAAACTTCCCATTTCCCCTACCTCTTAGCCCCTGGTGACTTCCATTCTACCTTCTGTCTCTATGAATTTGTCTGCTTTAAGTACCTCGTATAAGTGGGATCATACAGTGTTGGTCCTTCCGTGTCTGGCTTCCGTCATGGAGCATAATGTTTGCAAGGTTTATCCATGTGGTAACAGGTGTCAGGTCTTATTCTGTCTTCAGACCAAATAATATCCCGTTGTATAAATATACTACATTTTGTTTATCCATTCATCTGTGGATGGACACTTGTTTTACCTTTCAACTAGAGATTTTCCATTAAGTAAATCTTTCTTGTTCAGATTCCTACAAACCCGATGTTTGGATTCCTTTGAAAGACCCAGAGTTGTCTTTTTCAAGTGTCCTCAGTCTCTCTGATAGGATTACAACATTCTGTAGAATCAAAAGCAAGTCATTGGCACAAAAGAGTAAAACCATGTTCAAGGTCGGTTTCAGCATGAAGAGGGCACAGCTGCTTCTGCTGCTACAGATATTTCCACCTTTCAGACACATGCACACACACGCACGCACGCACACACACACACAAACAACATCCAGTGAAAGGCGTGTCAGGGTTGGTATTAAAACTGAACAAGGAAAATGTCTTCCATTGGGATATTATACCAGGAAAAGTTGCAAAGGGTGAAGAAGGGTGTTGTCTACTTCTCTTCCAGCTTCCTCGGTTTGACCCCCTCTTACTAGGAGACTGAAAATTATCAGGTAGAATATTGCTTAGAGATGTTTCTGTGAGATTTTCAAGACAAGAAGAGTTGCTTCGGGCCCACATGACACAGTGCACCTCATCCCTGAAAACACCCAACTTTATGGATCCGGGAGACTCTGAAGACAATCCACAAGCACAGACAGGGCTGTCCTCTTGATGGGCAATGGCAGGAGTTCTTCCTTCTTCTAGCACCTTTGTGGGCCAGGGAAAGCTAAAGTAAGAGCCCAAGAGTGGGCATGGTGCCCACAGGTGACAAACTGAGGTGTGGACATATGTGCAGCATCTTTGAGGAAATTATTGGTAAACACTTTGTGGAGAAATAGGATTCTGCTATCATGGATGGGGACCATTATCTGATACTACAATGTCGTTGGTACAAATAGAAGTGCCTCTGGGTCCATTTTACCCACAATTCTGGCATTTAACAATCAAATTCCGAGCCTGGGTATGAATCTGAGTAAATGTTTACACAGACCTTCTGAGAAAACTGTGGGTCCCTTTGCCAGCAATATAAAGACCACTATTTTCCAGAGTCCTGTACTAAATCTGCTCTAAATGACAATATGGTGACCAGCTGTTGATGTTATTCGCCACATGGAAAATAGTGGGCTTGCTGGAAATGGTATCGGCGTGGACATAATTTATTAGTGGGTGATGAATAATGATTTACAAATCTAAAAGATGCAGCTCTTTAAAGACATGACCTTAAAGAAACAGTTAACCAGGGGCTCCTGGGTTGCAGTCGGTTAAGCGTCTGACTCTTGGTTTCAGCTCAGGTCATGATCTCAGGGTGGTGAGATCAAGCCCCACATCGGGTTCTGTGCTCAGTGGGGAGTCTGCTTGAGATTCTCTCTCTCTCTCCCTCTACCTCTGTCTCTCTCTCTAAAATAAATAAATAAATCTTAAAAAAAAAATACAGTTAACCTGTTTCAGCAAAAGACATACCAATGCCTCAGCTATAAGGTGAAATATATTCTCAAACTATTTTCTTTTTTTCTTTTTTTTTTTAAGAAACACACCCTGGCATGACATCATTTTCATGGTTAGTGCAGGAGAGCTTAACTCTTTTTTTTTAGATTTTATTTATTTATTTGAGAGAGAGAGAGATAGCAAGAGAGAGCGCAATCGAGGCGCAGGGGGAGAGGGAGAGGAAGAGGGAGAAGCAGGCTCCCCATTGAGCAGGGAGCCCAATGTGGGACTCGATCCCAGGACCCTGAGATCATGACCTGAGCCGAAGGCAGTCGCCTAACCAACTGAGCCACCCAGGCGCCCCTATTCTCAAACTATTTTCTTACTAAATTGGGAGTGGATTTTTATTCAAGTCTAGATAATACATTTCACAATAGAGCACTCTGTCTGTTGTTGTTTGGATTGTTTTAAGATTTTATTTTTAAGTAATCTCTACACCCAAATGGGGCTCCAAATCATGACCCCAACTGAGATCAAGAGTTTCACACTGTGCTGACTGAGCCAGCCACGTTCCCCAGCTGTTGTTTTATCTTATTTGTTTTGAGAAGACATATAGGTAGTAAGAGTAGGCAAGGGCATGCTGTGGTAACAAGTTAGCCTCAACGACTCAGTGACTCAACACAACTGGTTTATTTCTTGCTCACGCTTCATGGACCTTGTGAGCTGGCAAACCTCAGTTCCACATGGTCACTCAGGAATCCAGGACAACAGAGCCTCCACTATCTTGTAAGGGCACCATATGGAATGTGTGGCTTGCCAACAATGGTACTAGAAGCTCGCCCATGGATTTTCCACTACCATATGCCAGAAAGAGACACAATCACCGCCCTTCATGTTGCCCTGGCCAGGACTCCCTCTCTGATTCTCATCTCATTGCAAGAAGGCTGGGAAATATGGGAAAAGAAAATGCTGTATCTGGTGAGCATTACGGTCTCTGCCACAATAGCCTGACATGACCAAAGTCATGGGATGTGTAGGAGTGCTCAACTGACAAAGCTGATTTTTTTAAAAGCAGAACAATAAATGTAACAAAATCAGTGGGTTGTTTTGGTAAACAAATATTTTCAAGATTACCTGAAAAGCAACACACTGAGTGATTACACGGTACAGATCTCAACAACACACTGAAAAGACATTTTTTTAAATAAGTTTTTCAATGTGAAGCAAATGGGTATGTTGGACCTGACCACTGACAGCATCATACAAGGATTTAGAAGGGTGATGTCTTCAGTAACTAAGGCAGAAGTGAAATAAGTGAAATATAGTCCTCTAGAAAAATACGAGCCTAGAAAAAAGCAACATCTCTAAAATCATCTCGTGTTACATACATATTTTTAAATTTATAGTCTAAGCAAATGAATAATTAAATATTGTAACTACAGAGTTGACCATGTTATCGATATCCTAAAGTTCGTATACTCAGCTTGGCCTTCAGACTCATTTTTAAATGCCTCTCATAAGATAAATGATCAATATTGCCCAAAATTTGTGCTTATACAGTTTATACAGTGGATAAAAGAGACTACAAAGGAGAACTCGAATAAACTGATTTAAGGTAGCAGCAATATGTACTTGAGGATGCTGGCATCTGGTTAAATGCATCTGAGAAAAGTTTTAAGATGAGCTTGAATTCTGAACCACACAGACTCATATTGACTATATCCCCTCTAGATTTATGGGCCTCCTGCTGCATTTTGGATTGCTATGTCCTGCCTCCCCAAACGGCTGTAAATGGGCAGGAGTCAGGATTGATCTGGTTCAATTATCTTTTTATCCCAGGGGCCCTGGCACTGTCCTGGGTGCAGCGCAAGCCCTATTCTATTAATATGTCTGAGCAGATCAAGTGTCTTGCAGGGCTGTTACTGGCAATGTGACAACAGCGCAAACTCATGCAGCCTCCGCCGTTTTGGATAATGAATGAATTTCGACATCGGTAGTCAAATTGATTGCCAAGTAATTTGAAAATGCCAAAGTGCCATACATTTTTATCATCCTCATTCCCCATCTCTTACACCTTCCCTTCTCACATGTATCTTCCTCTCTCTCATTTGTCTCAAAGAGTCCATTTCTGAGTCCTTTCTCTTAAAAGGAGGCCAAAAGGAGGAAAGAAGTTAATATTTTCAACAGTGACTCGGCAAGTTTTGGGATTTTTGTTTTCAATTGTGAGAAAAAGATCAAAGCATGTTTTAAAATTAAAATAAAACCATTTGAGTTCTGTGACTCAGCAAGATCAATCACACTCAGTGTAAGTCATCATGTTAAACAGGAACGCAGAATTTTTTTTTTCATTTATCAGTATTTTCTCAACTTACCAACAGATCAATGCTTGTGTCATTGTAATACTTTAAGATGTATTTCTTTAAAAACTGTAGGATCTAAGGACATCTCCAAGAGAAAGAGATAGAGAATACCGATTAATAAATACCACATGTGCTAAATACTGATACAAACTCCAGACAGTAATCGATGGGTTTTCCCCATGTTTATCTAAGGAAGGTGAGAGAATTCTGTTGGTACTCTGGTCATTAGAAAAGTACATTAAAAAAAAATGCAACACCACAGAGTTATTTCTGCTTAAATATGTTCCACATATAGGACTCCAATAGGAACTCCAATATCAAGGGTTTTTTTTTTAAAAGATTTTATTCAGTTATTTGAGAGAGAGAGCAGAGAGAGCATGAGTAAGGGGAAGGGCAGAGGGAGAGGGAAAAGCAGACTCGCCACCGGGCAGGGAGCCTGACATGAGCCACCCAGGAACCCCTCCAGTATCAGTTTTTTAAAGGGGAAAAAAATTAATCCTTCCAGAGAAATTGATTGGTCCCACATTACCAAGGATGAGGGATAGCAGAGCATAGAAAGAACCTGATGCTGGAATGGACACACCTGGGGTCCTCATCCCAATTACATTACTTAGTAACCACGTGACTTTGGACAAGTTACCTGGTTGGGTCCTCTTAGCTTCATTACTCATCTGAAACCTCCGAATAGGACTACCAGATAAAATACAGAACACCTAGAGAAATCTGAATTCCAATTAAACTATGAATAATTTTGAGGTACCTGGGTGGCTCAGTCAGTTGAGCAGCCAACTCTTGACTTCGGCTCAGGTCATGATCTGGGGGTTCTGGGATTGTGCCCCACTTCGAGTTCCAGGCTTGAGGGGGGAGTCTGCTTGAAGATTTTCTCTCTCCCTCTCTTTCTGCCCCTCCCTCCTCTCTCTCTAAAATAAATAAATCTTTTTTAAAAAGATGAATAATTTTATAGTAAAAATATGTTCCATGCCCTACTAGCAAAGAACATGAAAATGCAGGGTCATACAATTGTGTATATGAAATGCAAATTTAACTGGGTGTCCTCTATTTTTATTTGCTATTTCTGGCAACCCTACAAAGAAATAACCATCCTTACTCACAGCATTTAGGTAAGGATTCAATAAGTCTCTATATCCTAGAGACTGTACTAGTGAGCTTTTCAATTATTTTAAATCTCATTTGATACTGACACTAGCCCAATGAACAATGGAAAGTTATTTTCATTTTCCAGATTAGCAAAAAGATTGAAATCAGGAACTGGTCTAAAGTTACACAGTTGTAATGGCAGAGACAAGATTCAAGATGGAGCTGTTTCACGCCAAAGCTAAGAAACTTAACCTTGGTGTTGCTGCACCCTAGCGGACTCTAAGCCAAGGGTGGGTGATGGTCCATGACCAAAGACTCAGAGACATTGAGTGAGACATAGGTTTATGGGGGGAGCTCACATGCTGGGAGTCCAGGAGCAGCAGGCTGGACAAAGCATCCGTGCGTGGCTAGCTCTCATAGAGGAGCAACTAGTCTAGCAACTATTTATAGCCTTTCTCCACCTTGCATGGCCAACGTTCCAAGGACATCAACGCCTGCCATCCAGACATTCTTCATTACAAAGGAGACGCTCTGGTTGGCCAACCCTGGAACCCCTGACCTTGAACACTAAACCAACACATTCTTCTACACATTCTGCTCGATGGGAATATAGAAGGAGGATGGAACCTCTACCTTCTCAAGATAGTGATTAACAAGGGCATTCAGGGTTTGCTTGTACCATCCAGCCTTCTAGCACATACCATACAACCTCTATACCAGCTGCGTAGAAACTTGAGCATTCATCAGAATTACTGAGAGAGCCTGTTAAAACCAGACGCCCAGGTCAAGACTCTGAGTTTCTTTTCTTTCTTTTTTTTTTTTTTTTTTTTTTTTAGAGAGATTTTATTTATTCATTTGACAGAGAGAGACAGCGAGAGAGGGAACACAAGCAGGAGGAGCGGGAGAGGGAGAAGCAGGCTGCCCGCGGAGCAGGGAGCCCGACGCAAGGCTCGATCCCAGGACCCTGGGATCATGACCTGAGCTGAAGGCAGGCACTTAACCAACTGAGCCACCCAGGCGCCCCCAGACCCTGAGTTTCTGATTCAGTAGCTCTGAGTGGGCTTGATAATCTACATTTTTCACATGTTTCCAGATGTTGCAGATGTTGTTGGCAAGGACTATGCTTCGAGAATCACCACCTCGGGGGCAGCACTGTGTGTCAACAAGCAAGATCAACCCTATAAATGAAAGTTATATGCCACTACTCATTATGAGCCACAAAAGAACTCCAGTGCCCAATTATCACCTACTGGGTTTTTTTTAGTGTATGGGGTTTTTAAAACTATCATTATGACTTTTATTATTACAATTATTATTTTCACATCTTTCAGATCTTTCAGATCTAATAATTTTAGTACTATCCTTTTTTTATTAAAACATGATTGAATGTAACATGATATTAGTTTTGAGTGTACCACATAATGATTTGACATTTGCATCCATTGCAAAATGATCACCACAGTCTAGTTACCATCTGTCACCATGGAGAGTCATAAAATTTTTTCTTACGATGAGACTTTCGAGATCTACTCTTTCAAATACGCAATACAGGGGCACCTGGGTGGCTCAGTTGGTTAAGTGTCTGCCTTTGGCTCAGGTCATGATCTCAGAGTCCAGGGATCGAGTCCCGCATCAGGCTCCCTGCTCAGTGGGGTGCCTGCTTCTCCCTCTGCCTCTGCCACTCCCCCCACTTGTGCTCTCTGGCTCTCTCTATCTCTCTGTCACATAAATAAATTAAATCTTTAAAAAAATCAAATACAGGGTGGGAGGATGGGTTAGCCTGATGGTGGGTATTGAGGAGGATACATTCTGCATGGAGCACTGGGTGTTATGCACAAACAATGAATCATGGAACACTTCATCTAAAACTAATGATGTAATGTATGGGGATTAACATAAGAATAAAAAAAAATCAAATACACAATACAATATTATTGACTGTAGTCGCCATGCTGTTACAGTACATCCCCATGACATATTTATTTTATAACTGGATATTTGTACTTCTTGATCCCCTTCAATAATTTCACACATTCCCAACCCCCTCTCTTCTGGCAACCACCAATCTGATCTCTACATCTAAGAGTTTTGTTTTGTTTGGTTTGCTTGGTTGGTTTTTTAGATTCCACATGTAAAGTCATACAGTATTTGTCTGTCTCTGTCTGACTTATTTCACTTAGCATGATTACTGTCTAGCTCCACCTGTGTTGTTCCAAATGTCAAGATCTCATTCTTTTTTATGGCTGAGTAATATTACATTGTGTATATATATATATATACCAAATCTTCATTATCCATTCATCCATCAATGGACACTTAGGTTGTTTCCTTATCTTGGCTATTGTAAATAATGCTGCCATGAGCACAGCAGTCCATATATCTTTACAAATTAGTGTCTTCATTTTCTTCA
The DNA here is from genome assembly GCF_011800145.1 of Mirounga leonina. Lineage (NCBI taxonomy): Eukaryota > Metazoa > Chordata > Mammalia > Carnivora > Phocidae > Mirounga > Mirounga leonina. The sequence continues at coordinate 775,419 of NW_023270426.1, read as the reverse complement.
GATAAATACCCACAAGGGGAATTATTGGATCATATAGTAATTTTATTTTTAATTTGAGGAACCTCCGTACTCTTTTCCACAGTGGCTACACCAGTTTACATTCCCCCCCAACAGCAGATGAGGGATTCTTCACATCATTGCCAACCCTTGTTATTTCTTGTTTTTTTGATGCTAGCCATTCTCATTGTGGTTTTCATTTGCATTTCCCTCATAATTAGTGATGTCAAGCATCTTTTCAGGTATCTGATGGCCATATGAAGGATTTCTTTGGGAAAATGTCCATTCAGGTCCTCTGCCCATTTTTAATTAGATTATTTGTTTTTTGGGGGGGAGGGTTGAGTTGTATGTGTTCCTTATCTATTTTAGAAATGAACTCCTTATCAGATATATGATTCACAAATATCTTCTATTCAGTAGGTAGACTTTTAATTTTGTCAATGGTCTCCTTCACTGTGCAGAAGCATTTTAGTTTGATGTAGTCCCAGTTGTTTATTTTTGCTTTTGTTGCCCTTGCCATTGGAAGCAGGTCCACAAAATCAACACCAAGACAATGTAAAAGGAGCCTACTGCCTACGTTTTCTTCTACCAGTTTTATAGTTTCACATGTTACATTCAAATCTTTAATCCATTTTGAGTTTATTGGGTTTTTGTTTTGTTTTGTTTTTTAAGATCTTAGTTTTAAGTAATCTCTCTACCCAATGCGGGGCTAGAATTTACAACCCTGAGATCAAGAGTAACATGTTCTACCCATCAAAAACCAGTGATGTATTGTATGGTGACTAAGATAACACAATAAAATTAAAAAAAAAAAAAAAGAGTAACACGTTCTACCGACTGAGGCAGCCAGGTGCCCCTTGAGTTTATTGCTGTATGTGGTATAAGAAAGTGGACCAGTTTTATTCTTTTGCATGTCACTGTCCAGTTTTCCCAATTCCATTTATTGAAGAGACTCTCCCTTTCTAACTGTATATCCTTGCCTCCTATGTTGTAAATTAATTGACCATATAAGCATGGGTTTATTTCTGGGCTCTCTATTCTGTTCTAGTGATCTATATGACTGTTTTATGCCAATATCATATTGTTTTAATTACTATAGTTTTATAATAGAGTTTGGTATCAGGGAACATGAAGCCTCTAGCTTTGTTCTTTCTCAAGATTGATTTGGTTAATCAAGGATTTTTTTGTGGTCCCATACAAATTGTAGAATTGTTTGTCCTAGTTCTGCGAAAAATGCCATTGGAATTTTGATAGGGATTGCAATGAATCTGTAGATTGCTTTGGACAGTATGGACATTTAAACAATATTAATTCTTCCAATCCTTGAGCACAGAGTGTCTTTCCCTTTATTTGTGTCTTCAATTTCCTCTCACCAATGTCTTACAGTTTTCAGAATACAGGTGTTTCACCTCCTTGGTTAAATTTCTTCCTAGCTATTTTATTCTTTTTGATGCAATTGTAAATGGGATTGTCTTCTTAATTTTCCTTTCAGATAGTTTGTTGTTAGTATATAAAAACACAATAGATTTTTGTATATTGATTTTGTACTCTGAAACTTGACTGAATTCATTTATTAGTTCTAACAGTTTCTTGGCTGACTACATTCAAATTCCTATTTACAGCCATTCTGCAGATAAACAACAACAACAAAAAGCCTGTCTAGGATGCTAAGGGGTTCTCCAGTTTTTGTACAAAATAACTTGCAGCCAAACAAATCTAACTAATAGAACTATTAGGATATTTTCTCTATCCCCTAGTTTTTTACTTCTTTGGAAAAGAAGTAAATTTCCAGGGATTTCTGTTTACAATAATAGGTAATCTAGGATGCTGCTACTCAGAGGTTGGTCTGTGGGCCAGAGCATTGGCATCATGTGAGAAATGCAGAATCTCAGGCCCCACCCCAGACTTAATGAAACAGAATCAACATTTTAACAAGACTGCCAGGTGATGCATATGTACATTAAATTTAAGAAAACTTCGTCTGAATCATTTTAAAACTCTTCCATGCAAAGCATCTAGGGGACCTTGATAACAAAACTCCACTTAAATGCATGCCCAAGGACACAAAAATAAAAGAAAACCCCCCAAAATGAAGAGGAACATGAAGAAATTTTTTTTCTCTTTTTCAATAGAAGCTAAAATGGTAAGTGGGAACGGAAGCTTATTGACACCAGGAAATGAAGGGTGAGGAGTGGTAACACAAGGATTTGCATATTAATAGCCATAAAGAGATGAGCTTTGGCCCAGGGAAGGTAGGAAGAGACTGCATCAAGCTGGGATCCTCAAAGGGATCCACTCTCAGGACAGATGGATTAGGAAGAGATCCTCCCGACCATCAGAACAAAAGGACAAACATATTGGTTGAAGTAACACACAGAACTTTAGGAGATGAACACCTTAATGCACAGGCAGAGCAGCAGATCTGAAATCTGAAGAGAAAACCAGTTAAGAGGAAGACAGAGGTGGGGAAATGATTAAGGATGAACCAGGATAAGTGGAGCGAGGCAAACCATGAACATGAGGTTAGGGGGAAACAGAAGAGAGAATGAGAAGGTCTAACATGTATCTTTTAAGAGACTGGGTAGAGAGAACAGAGGAAATGGGAGAGAGGCAATATTGACAAAGATAATAGCTGTGATTTTTTTCACAACTGGTAAAAGACAAAGCCTGAGTTTCAGGAACCACAATAAGCCCAAGTAGAATTAATACCGCTAAATCTACACATCAACCCTCATGATGAAACCACAAGAAACCACAAAAAGTAACAAGGCCAGAGTAAAAACGATCAATTATTTATAGAGGAACACTAATTATACTGACAAAAGACTTCTTGATAGTAACAACAGAAGAAAATAATTCATTAACACCTTTAAAGTGCTGAGGGAAAAGAGCCATTATTCCAAAATTTTAAATGCAGCCAAACCATTATTAAAAAATGAGACATTTTCAGACAAATGAAACTGAAGAAGGAAAGCTCTCCCTGTTCTTCCTTATTGACAGTATAATAAAACTACCTCTCATAGCTTACTGAAATCAATAAAATTCTGTTCTCTAAACCTGTAGCCTAAAGAAGAAAAAAAGGGTATCTATGATTCTCTCCATCCATGCCCAGTATGATCATCTATGTGCTCCGTGTTGATGGGGGAAGCCTGCACAGGATTCTCTCTCTCCCGCTCCTTCCGTCCCTCCCCACTGTGCACTCTCTGTCAACAAATACCAATCAGCAAGACAGAAAGTGTTTAGATCAACTTCTCCTAAAAAAAAAAAAAAAAAACTCCTAAAAGTTCAAAACTCCAAGTCAGTTCTCTCCCCACTGTCCAACCAACACCCACACCAAAAAGTCACAACTCTTCTGGCCACATATTTCAGCAGATGAGAACTCACCAAGACTCCTATGAGTCTGGAATTTCTAACCTCTTGGTACCATCTCCAGCAGCCTTAGTTCTTCCTTCTAAATACCTCAGCACTTTCTTGGTGTTTCCAATTCCCACTCTCTTACTTCCAACAGAGAAGGAAAAGATGATTTATCATCTTTCCTTTAATGACCACAAGAAATATTGAATTCTTCTGGCCCAAAAGAACATTTCCCACAGGGCATCATCTTAAATCTTAATTACAAGTTTATGTATTATTCAGGCAATGCTAGAAACTTAGCTTTGGGTCAGCATTATACCATCAGTCTTCATTGACTCTCGTTAGTCTTTCTCCCCTCACTTCCAAATGATGGTCATTCCAGTCCTGTTGTTTCTTTAATTACCCTTCCGTTAGAATCCGCTTTTCCCTACAGTGCCCAACTTTCTCTGTCAGAATGCCCACCACTTCTCCAACTGAAGGACTTGACTCTCTGCTAGGCTCCTTGCTGGCAAGTGTTAGAGATGCAAACAGGCTATTTTCCACCCCCTAGATATCCAGCAGAAGTGATTTCTCATAGAAAAGGATTATCAGGTTAATACAAAGATTGTTCTCTTCTTGTACACATGCACACACATGCATACACATACACCCATACCATGCAGATACATACACCCACACACACATCCTTGCCCAGAGATGAAAATAAGGCCAGATGATTCTTCAGCAGTTGCTCAGAGATGCTACTGAGTTAATCAAAAAACTTATGATTTGAATAAGAGTAGCTATTACTTATCAAGTGCTGTGTGCAGGTCATCAGACTATATGCGTATGTCATTTAGCCCTGCTCCATGTATTGCTTCATTGTCTCCCACTTATGCTTCCAAAGTGCCCCCAGGCACTTCAGCCCCCACTTGCCGTGAGATTGTTGTGGATGAGTCTTTTTCTTCTTCCTGTGTATGCCGAGGTGTGATGAACAAATTCCCCATGCCGTTGCACTCTCTCAGGAGTCCTAAAATTACAAGAGTTCAGTTTGACATTAATGCCACTCCTCACAGGACACAAAAAGGTCAATCTAACAGCCACCACGATTTCTATTGTTTCATTCTGTTGTGTTTTGCCTGATGCTGGGCCCATCAGGAGGACAAGAAAGAGCCCAAGACTTCTCAGCACAATCATGGGAAACCCATTGTTTCTAAAGCACGAAGCCAGGAGCATGCAAACAAAAAAATATATACGTTATTTTCTTTTTTAGCTTTTTTTTAAGTTTTTACTTTAAGGGCACTTGGGTGGCTCCATCAGTTAAGCGTCTGCCTTCGGCTCAGGTCATGATCTTGGAGTCCTGGGATCAAGTCCCGCATCGGGCTCTTTGCTCAGCGGGGAGTCTGATTCTCCCTCTGCCTGCCACTCTCCCTGCTTGTGCTCTCTCTCTCTCTCTTTGACAAATATATAAATAAAATCTTAAAAAGGAATGGAACTACAACATTATCAAAGCTAAAACACCTGAGACAAAGTTTCTCATCGCTGGGAAGAAAAGCTGAATCCCAGAAGTCCTTACAGGAAAAGTCTACATAGTGGAATCATGTCTGAGAATGAAGGTTGTCTCAAAGCCTCATTCAGAAGGGTGGCTAGAGCTGAGAACTCACTCCCTCAACAATGTCAGGGGCACATGGATCTGGAAATTCTCTTATGCTATTCTTCCCTCGAAGCCAGTATGCCCCATGTCCAGGCAGGAAACTGATCTTCTGCTAGGAAATTCTGGATGCCACCCTGATTTATGTGGGAAACACTAAAGCCCTACAGGGCAGTCATAGTAATAGCAGTCATGAAACGGATTCTCTACAAGGTGAGGATATTAGAAATTACGACTCCTGAACATTCCCATGATTTGCATCCAAATCAAATTGGTTGCCTATATTTTTGACATTTATTCACAGATAATTATTGATGGCAGGCATTCTGCCAGGTGCTTAGGACATGGTGGTGGAAAAGCCACAGTACCTGACCTCACAGGGCTTGCAGTCTGTTGGGTGCCAGCGTACAAGAGCTGATGCCAACCAGCCAGCCACGTCCTGCCAAAGCTGAGACTTCTCATCTGGGCTAAACTGCGGGACAGAGAGGAACCAAGGTCTACTGCAACAAGGGTAAGTTGCACCTGGGCACTCAAGACACAAATAATATCCTACTTCTTTTTTTTTTTTAAGATTTTATTTATTTATTTGTCAGAGATGGGGGAGGGCAGGCTTCCTGCGGAGCAAGGAGCCCAATGCAGGACTTGATCCCAGGACCGTGGGATCATGACCTGAGCCAAAGGTAGACGCTTAACCGACTGAGCCACTCAGGCGTCCCTTTTTTTTTTTCCTTAAATAATATCCTATTTCTTTGTTGTAAATATGTAGACATAATTCAATCATATTATACTCCAGGTCCAACCCACTATGATGAAAATGCACACCCTGAATATTTGACTTCATCTGGTGGCTCCGGAAAGGCTTCCCAGAGGAAGCGAATTTTAAGACTAGAGATAAAAGCCATTATATGATGGGTAGAAGGAGAATTATAGGCATCATCATGGTTAAATGACTTGGCTGAAAAAAAAACATGGGAAAAACTGAATATGGCTGGAATGCAGGAAGTGAGGGAGTAAGTCCACAAGACAGACCAGGCACAGAAAAGGGGTCCGGGGCCAAGTATGCAGGGTCTGAAGACCATAACGGGGAGTTTGGACCTTATTCTGAGGAAGCAGGATATGATCACATTTTCATTTGAAGCAGATTACTCTGGCCACAGTGAGGACAACTGATTTTCACACGGTGACATTAAATACACGGATTCCACAGAAAGCTATTGTAGAAGAACAGGTGACAAGTACCAGTGACTTAGAATGGGGACTGTGAGAAAGAAGTGGATGGATCCCAGGGATATTTAGGAGGTGGTAATAATAATAGCTCATGGGCGTTAAGGAAGAGGGAAAGGCAAAGCTGACTCCCAGGTCTCTGGCACAAACTTCTTTTTTTTTTTTTATTAACATATAATGTATTATTTGTTTCAGGGGTACAGGTCTGTGATTCATCAGTCTTAAACAATTCACAGCATTCACCATAGCACATACTCTCCCCAATGTCCATCACCCAGCCACCCCATACCTCCCACCCTCCACCACTTCAGCAACCCTCAATTTGTTTCCTGAGATTAAGAGTCTCTTATGGTTTGTCTCCCTCTCTGGTTTCGTCTTATTTCACTTTGTCTTCTCTTCCCCTATGATCCTCTGTTTTGTTTCTTATATTCCACATATCAGTGAGATCGTATGATAATTGTCTTTCTCTGACTTATTTCGCTTAGGATAGTACCCTCTAGTTCCATCCATATTGTTGCAAATGGCAAGATCTCATTTTTTGATGGCTGCATAATATTCCATTGTGTATATATACCACATCTTCTTTATCCATTCATCTGTCGATGGACATCTTGGCTCTTTCCATGGTTTGGCTATTGTGGACACTGCTGCTATGAACACTGGGGTGTAGGTGCCCCTTTGGATCACTACATTTATATCTTTAGGGTCAATTCCAGTTGTCTGGCACAAACTTCTGAGTGGGGGTTGCTAGTCATTTACTATAAGAGAAAGCACTTAGAGGACCAGCAGTCTGGAGTTGATGATCATGAACTCCTACAGGGGAATATTAAATCTGAATTGAGTGTGATACACCCAAGTGGAAAGTTCAAGCAGGCACAACAATACTTAGAAGAAAGCCCGGATAAGAAAGATTTTGGAAGTTATCAAGATAAAGCTAGCAAGAGAAGCCATGGAAACAGATGGCATCGCCCAGAAAGAGAATACAGAGTAAGGAGAGAAGGACAAGAAAGGAGCTTGAATGAAGAGAGGAAACAGACAAAGCAAAGAAAATGGCGAAAGAGAAGCCAGAGAGGCAGGAAGAGAGCCCAGAGTCCTCCTGACCACATCAGCATGTGTTACTGAAACAAACCAAAAGGAATCCTATTCTATACCCATGTGAACTTAATGGTGAGAATATTAGGTGAGGTAGCAGAGGGGAGGGGAAGATGCCAGGAGGAGCAGGTGGGGGCATATTTCAGGGTAGGATAAGGCTCCCTCCACACACTGCCTCCTCCCTCCACGCCCCTGCATCCTGCCCCCACTCTCAACTAGTTCTGCTGACAGAGGGCATCTTGCTGGCTGCCCTTCTTTTTCTTGTGGCTGCACTCAGCCTACCTCTGTGTGGCTGACCCTCATTCCTCTGGGTCCAGGTGACCAAGAAGGGAATAGAAGTCCCAAGAAGTGAGAAGGGAAATGCCTGCAGCCTCCAGGAGAGAAGGTGATGAAGTCTATATCTCTGAGCTCCTTCTAACTAACCACTCATCAGATTACCAGAATCTACACTTTGGGGGCACCTGCGTGGTTCAGTTGGTGAAGCGTCAGACTCTTGATTTTGGCTCAGGTCTTGATCTCGGGATCGTGGGATTGAGCCCTGCAACAGGCTCCACACTCATCTAGGAGTCTGCTTGAGATTCTCTCTCTCTCTCTCTCTCCCTCTGCCCCTTCCCTCTCTGGAAGGAAGGAAGGAAAGAAGGAAGGAAGGAAGGAAGGAAGGAAGGAAGGAAGGAAGGAAGGAAGGAAGGAAGGAAGGAAGGAAGGAAGGAAGGAAAAGCAAGCAAGAAAAGGAAGGAAGGAAGGAAGGAAGGAAGGAAGGAAGGAAGGAAGGAAGAAAGAAAGAAAGAAAGAAAGAAAGAAAGAAAGAAAGAAAGAAAGAAAGAAAGAAAGAAAGAGAAAGAAAGAAAGAAAGAAAGAAAGAAAGAAAGAAAGAAAGAAAGAAAGAAAGAAAAGAAAGGAAGGAAGGAAGGAAGGAAGAAAAAGAAAGAAAGAAAGAAAGAAAGAAAGAAAGAAAGAAAGAGAAAGAAAAGAAAGAAAGGAGGGAAGGAAGGAAGAAAGAAAAAAGAAAGAAA